>NC_141998.1:19574027-19909861 GCF_049901715.1 Pseudonaja textilis
TGTGAATGGTACACAAAAGGTTGATATGGTTTTATTTTTATAATCTACTGCATTGAAGAAAGTCAGAAGTTATTACTTTTTCCCCTCTTTCTTTCCACTTTTCTCTTTCTTTTCCTTGTGTTTTTAACTTTTGTTTCTTCTACATTTTTTATCTTATAACAAAACTTAATTTTTGTTATAAACAAATGATCTGAAAGAGTTGTATGGGAGAGATTCCAACCAGGATGCTGAGATTATTGGAGACAAAGTTACACAATGGACTATCTCACCTGAGCAGACAATGTTTTTCTAAAGTTACGGTTGAGTTTAGAAACCACAAGAAGGAGTTTGGTTTTGTCTATTCTTCTCATATACTTCCTGAACTAAATCTCCTTTCAGTTATAGTTAAAAAAAATTGCTTCATTATGGAGATTCTCAGTCGTCCAGGTTATGGTTGTTACAAAGGTGCTTTTTCAAAAGACAGCTGGAATTCCTTTGTTTTTCTTTGAAAATGTTTCACTTTCAGTTTTCTTTGAAGAGGTTTCAGTTCTGTTCTTCAGTTCTGAATAAATTTCTTGGATGAGAAGTGAAACATCTTCAAGGAAAAGCAAAGAAAATCCAGTTGCCTTTTGAAAAAACACTTTTGGGATTGCTTCACTATCACTAATCCTTCCACAGATCAGATGCTTGTCCTTAGGAACAGTTGAACCTTCTATAGTGAATTAATTTCCAGTAATAATCAACCTTTCTAATCCATTAGTTTGGAGATACTACAGGCACCGAGGTGAACTAAATATACACCTTCTCAAGTCAAACACAAGGATGATGATACACATCACATGATACAGGTCACCCAACAATTGTTTTATTGTGCTAATAATTTGGAATGTGTTTCAGGACCAGGAAGCCTTCTCTAGTCATTTAGAAGTTGGAACCCAACCAAGAAATATAGAGAACTTGGCCAAGGCTCAATCATTAATACTATGGACTAATAAAAATCTATGTGCCTTTCAATGTACAAGGCATCAAAAATGTTAGCTCTCCTATGTATATAGATATGTGCACAAAAGAACAGGGACCAGAGAAACATTGGTGCAATTTAAAATACATATACAGATTCAGAATAATAAACAAAGGAAGGGTATCTTGGAGCTGTGGACCATTTTTACTGAAGCCAACTACTTCTTCCCATGAGAAAGTTCTTGACTTGCAGAGAAGTCCAACACACTTGTGTTTCATTAGATGGGCTTTGTGAAGGGAAAAGGGAAAGGAGCAAACATGGTTGACCGCGGTCAAACAATTTCTTTCCCAAGGCATCAGAGAAGAGATAAATATAGCGCCGAATGGAACTGAATACGGACCTGGATAGTTCCCAGCAAGGTCATCCAAAACTCTTGGGATGAGTCAAACAGAGTTGCAGGAGATGTGTATGTTCGGATTCTGTTGACGTTGCCTTTCAATAAAGTCAATTTATTTAATCCGATTATGTTTTCTGTCTGGTCTATCTGAAAAGGCTGACACCAATTTTGAAAGTCCTTTTTACAACCAAGGCAACCTCTCTCCCTCTTCTTCTCCCTCTTTCCTTCTTCCTCTCCCCCTCCCTCTCCCCCCTCCCTCCTTCTCCCTCTCTCCCTCCCCCTCTCTCCTTCTCCCTCTCCCTTCCACCATCTCCCAAGATCATTCTCACATACCATTATATCTCCCTCGCTTTCTGCTCTGTGGGCCTGGTGGCAAATCTGTGGCTTTTCAGGCTGCTTGTTTCAGATGCTGCTGCCATATTTCATCAAATGCATGTTGAAGTGGGGATAAAGGGAGCTGTGGACCTCTGGGCTCAGGAGTAGAGAGAAGGTTTATTGTTTTAGCTACATGACTTTAGGTAATGTAAATTATTTTCTTTGTCTAAAGTCCCTTATGCTGTAAGGAATAGTTCTGGGAAATATCCCGTTATTTCAGGTTCTTGAAGCATGTCAGACTGAAGGCATTTTAGGAGCCAGTCTGGTTTTTGTAGCTTATTTCTCTCTCTTAGGACTTGAGATGCCAAGAGCTAAATTCCATTGGAATCAGGGAAGTTGCCTTCCATTGGGTTAAACTCCGGGTCAAGTCAGTCACACATTGTTTTGTTCACACCAACTAGATTTTCAGTGGTTTATTTATTTTTTGTCTGGAGTGTTCATTGAGACCAGACACATTGTTGTGTGAATTTCTTATTGTGCCTGTACAACGTTTCTACTTCATACTTGCAATGGCTTTGTCTAGGCCTCCTGGTACAATTCAAGTTGTTACCATCTATACAAGTAGTCCTTGAATTATGGAGATAATAGAATTTGCCCATCACAGTTGTAGCTTGTCATGAAGCAGTTCGATCCCATGATCAACACAGTTGTGCAATCATTTTTGTGGTGGTCATTAAGCAGATTATTGAAGTCACCAATGCACAATTTTGATGAAAACCTAAAATAAATACAGGTTTTTGGCAAAACTATGGTAAAACATGGTCACATGATGATGGGATGCTGCCAGGAGCTGTGAATGTAGTCTGAATGCTAAGTGCCTGAAGTGTAGCTATGTGGTTGTGGGGAGAGGCTGACGGTACTTCAAACAGTTGCTGAGCAACTGGTTGTAAATTGAACACTACCTATAATGCTGTCTGTGGCATAGGATTGGGCTGTTGCGGAACTGTCTTCTGTCAAAGGTATTTGTCTGCCCTACACATTCCAAGAGAGAAACATACTCTGGGTTCTTGTACTAGAGGATTAGATACTAAAACATATGGAGAACAGTTGCAGTAATCTGGTATGGCAAGTTTATTGAGAAGGACTGGGTGTGATATGATAGCCATCTTCCAATATCTGTTACAAATAAGAGAGATCAACCCAGAGGTGGTATTCAACCGGTTCTGAGCCATTCTGGAGAACCGGTAGTGGAAATTTTGAGTAGTCCGGAGAACCCGCAAATCCCACCGCTGACTGGCCCCGCCCCTATCTATTCTCTGTGTCCCATTAAGTTCCTGGCTTGCCTTCATAAGCTGTGGGTTCTCCATCACTGGAGACTTTTAAGAAGAGATTCTTCTTAAGAAGACAACCATTTATATAAAATGATATAGGGTCTCCTGCTTGAGTAGGGGGTTGGACTAAAAGACCACCAATGTCTCTTCCAACTCTGTTAGTCAGTTACTAAACCAAAGCCATCTTGTAGGACCCAGAAGGCATGTCTTCTTAGCGGCATTCCCTATCCTTTAGAAGAATTGCTCCTCTGATATATCATTGACAAACTGCAGATCCCAAAAAAGGCAGTTAAGGTTTGTCTCTACTCCAATTGTTTATTTATTTATTTGATTTATTTGATTTATCAATCGCTTACAAGATAATAGATATAAGTATAAACATGAGTAAAAATACAGGAAATAGGTATGAATAAATGGGGACAATAGGACAGGGACGGTAGGCACAATGGTGCACTTATGCACGCCCCTTACAGACCTCTTGGGAATGGGGTGAGATCAATAGTGGTTAGTTTGAGGTTAAAGGAGTGGGGGTTAGAGTATGTAACAACAGACTCAGGTAGTGCATTCCAGGCATTGACCACTCTGTTGCTGAAGTCATACTTTCTGCAATCAAGTTTGAAGCAGTTTACATTGAGTTTTTATTGTTGTGGTTGAAGCTGAAGTAGTCATTGAGTGGTTGGACGTTGTAGCAGATAATTTTCTGTGCTATGCTTAAGTCTAACTGTAGGCGGCATAGTTCAAGGTTGCATGAGCCAATGTTCTCCATTGGAGAGATTTAGTATATTTTTAGACCAGATCATCTTTTAAAGCAATACAATGTGCTAGTGGAGGGGTAGGGAAACTTGGCTCTTTTATCACTTATGGACTTCAACTCCCAGAATTCCTGAGTGAGCCATAAAAGGTTCCCCATCCCTGGCCTACTGGTTTTTCAGTTGTGGAGGAAATCAATTTTTGACTTGAATGGGAATGCTTAATATACAAATGTAGGACATATTCTTTATATTATTGCTCTTTATATTCTTTATATGTCCTACATTTGTATATAAAACAGTCCCGTTCAAGTCAAAATTTGATTCCCCCCACAACTGAAAAACCAGTATGCCAGGGATGGGGAACCTTTTATGGCTCACTCAGGAATTCTGGGAGTTGAAGTCCATAAGTGATAAAAGAGCCAAGTTTTCCTACCCCTGCACTAGTGGAATGCATTGTTTTTCTTTTGTATTTTTGTTTTAAGGAATTTCTCACTGCCCAAAGTCAGATTGTTTAAACTGGGAAATCATATAAATATTCTTAATAAATACATAAAATATCCTGGGCTTCACATAGATTTCTGGGCTGAAGGCCAGCTAATTCAAAGAAGATATTTAATGCATTTAAAAAAAAATACTGAAAGTCAAAGGTTAAAAGATGAGACTGAGGCTGGCCATTATTTATAACTCTTGTAGTTGTCTCATCCTGTCAAATCACAATGCTGTTGAGATACCCTGTGCCAATCCTAGTGGCTAAATGCAGGAGGTATAAAAAACCGTCATTTTGTCTTAAAATACATCTTGGGGAAGATTTTATTTTTCATCTCAAAGGAAGCTCACCAACCACCCAGTTTGGTTTTCATGAAATTTTACTTTCTCTTTGTCTAACACATGAAGCTAAGCCCCAAAGGTGTTTTTCTTCAGGAGTCAACTGGACTTTCTTGTTCCACTTCTCGTCCAAGAAGATACTCCAGCTCTGACTGGATGGTGGGGAATGGAAGGATTTATATTCCTTGCAGATAGCTGGTCATTTGCATCCTTTTTAGAGGGTTGCTGAAGCACGTGGAGGTTTACCTGTGTCCTCAGGATCACTTAAGTGGTGCTCCTGGCTCCTGTAGTCTGCAATTTTTTCTCTGGAAATCCATTCCTACTCCAATACCATTCAAAGGGTGTTCATCCCAAATTGCATAGTTAAAAGTCTGTAGAGATTCTCAGCCATCCAGGTCATGGTTGTCCCAAAGGTGCTTTTTCGGGAGACAACTGGACTGTCATTGTTTTTTTTTCTTTTGAAGATGCTCAAAAGAAGAGACCTTCAGAGCTAAAGAAGCTTCTTGCATGAGAAGCGAAACATCTTCAAAAGAAAAAAAAAAACCAAGAAAATCCAGTTGCCTCCTTAAAAAAGTAGCTTTGGGACAGCCATGACCTGGATGATTGAGAATCTCTACCAAAAAAAAAAAAAAAAGCAAGCTAGCTTCTGCATTATGGTTGTTTCAGAAAGGTGATTTCACCAAGCAGTGATTGGGAGCTAACAGCAAGGAGATAGCTGTGAGTCACATAACCTTCCTGTGCCTGGCACATTTGTTAATTCCCTTTAGTTGCATCCCGGAATGTTCTTTCCTTACCAGGATCAAAACTCTGTTCATTTTCTGTCTTCGTCTAGAAGCCCTTTTGCATGAAAAGCTGTGATGCAAAATAGCTTTGAACTTGGTCTAGTGTCCTTAATTAAAGTTAACTTTCTCCTTTGCGTTCTTTTAGATAAACTAGTAGACTCAGCCAAGTAGAAACCTTAAGCGCACCTTAAAAGGATAATGGATGGAAATTGAACAAGGGGAGATTCAACCTAGAAATAAGGAGAAATTTTCTGACAGTGAGAATAAACAATCAATGGAACAGAAGTTGCCTTCAGAAGTTGTGGGAGCTTCATCATTGGAAGCTTTCAAGAAGAGACTGGACTGACACCTGTCAGAAATGGTGTAGGGTCCCCTGCTTGAACAGGGTGTTGGACTAGATGACCTACAAGGTCTCTTCCAACTCTGTTATTCTATTCTAGAATTTGAAGAGGACTTAATTTGCAACAAAGCAATGAAAGGGGACTAACACTCTCCACTAAGTCTTGCTCAGTTCAAAGCCAGGCAAATAAAATCTGAAAATGACGTGCCATCAAACACCAGGAAACAGAACCCAAAGGTGAACATGATGTGGCCAAACTCTGATGACAATAACAATAAAGCCACTTCTTAACATAGTCTGCAAAACGGGGCCTGATGGAAATGATCTTAACCTTATAATCACAGTAATTCTTTTTATCACTCTCCAAAAGCAGTCTTGCCAAGATTCATTTGCACACATCAGTCATACTTGAAGGTGCAAACAGGGAAGGAAAAAAAAAAAAAAACATCCCTCCCCCAGTAGACCCAATCTCCCATTTTAAAGGAAAAAGAGAAAAGAAAAATGACCCCATATATTATGCATTTTATTCTGATTCATTCTTTTAATATTTTGTTTGGATTACTCCACTCCAGCCCTCCTCTCTGAACACATTTTTGGGTGGCTTCCACCATTGTTCTGGGAAAAGATTGTTTCATTATTTTTATACATTTTAGATATACAGGCAGGTCCTTTACATTATGGGAACACATCACTTAGCAACTGGCTGGCAGTTGGGCTCTTCGAAAGTCATAAGAATCAAATATTATGTTGTAGCTCAGCTGTACTGTCCATGATAGATATGAATCTAAGGGTGGGTACATTTTTTTCTTTGCAAGCTTGTTCTCTTGATGAATAATGTAGCAGATGGTGGATCTCTTCTTCTTTTATGCACATACATTTAAAATATATATGGACTGTCTTTTAGAAAACATTCAATATTGCTTTGGAAATAGCAGTAGCATTTATATATGGCTCCATAGAACTTTACTGCCCTCTCTAAGTGATTTACAGAGCCAGCATCTTGCCCCCAACAATCTGGGTCCTCATTTTGCTGTCCTTGGAAGGATGGAAGGCTGAATCAATCTTGAGCCCATCAGGACTGAACTCCAGGCTGTGGGCAGAGTTTGCCTGCAATACTGCATTCTAACCACTGTGCTACCATGGCTCGTCTAATAAAATTCTGAATAATCACGTTAGGATCATTAAATAATCATATTTGGATGGTTTTCTAACTGGTTATGTGCCATCAACTCATTTTTGAATCCTAGCAACCACATAAATAAAGTTTCTCTTTATTGGAGAACAAAATGGTCTACAGGAAATCCTCAACTTATGACCGTTTATTTATGGATCTTTCAAGGAGACATGGTGACTCAGTGGCTTAAAGACCCTGATGATCTTAACTCTGACGGTTCGAGTCCTAGCACTGCAAGGCAGTGTGAGCTCCTATCACTTGCCTCAGCTTCTGCCCATCAAGCAGTTTGAAAGCATGTTACATGCAAATAGATAAATAGGTACCATTTCAGTGGGAAATGCAGTGGCAGACCCCTGAAGGTGCTGGACCTGCCTAAATGTGACACCCGACTGCAATGTGACATAGATCGTGAGAGAAGACCCCGGATGATGCTGTATATCGCCGTAAGATGCTGCTTGTCTTTCTGGTCCAGAGCTACCTAATTTGCCCCTGTGGTGCCCTCTGGATAGTGTGTGAGCATGAACTAAACAGACAAGTACTTTTTGGCAGCCAGATAACTACTATGTGTTAACATTGTGGTCTCTTGGCTAATTGTAACATTACCATTGTGCTAAAGGAATAAATAAATATGGATCATTCAAAGTTATGGCAGTGCTGAAGGAAGTGTCCAATGTCTATCCTTACATTTATTTCTTTAACCATATCCTTGATTTTGAAAAATCCCAAGAGCATAGAATTACTCAGTAATTTATGCCTTTAGCCTGGTTAAAGAACTAAACCTCTACAGTAATCAAAATATAAATCTTCTCGTTGGAGGTCATCAGCCCTGCCTTTCCACTCAGTGTGTTCAGCATGGTTTACAGTAAAAAGGAATAAAATACACACAGACAAAAAAAAAAAAAGATTTTTGAAACAAACAGCAATGACCATTTGCAGAAACCATAATTTTGACTTTTTGTGCAAATATCTTAGCATGGAACATAAGCCAATAATTAGCTTGAGTTGTGCAAAAATCCTATAAATGGGAAACGTGAAACACATACACAGGATGAATTGGGAATCCCTGATTGCTAACAGAAAAGCAGTCATTTTAGTTGCACAGATATCTTGAGATGATGACCCGTAAACAAATATAGGAGTCTTTTTCATGATTGTATCTCAGCTTCTAATCCTAGTTCTATTCAGACCTTGGTCTATTGAGCTTTCCAGATTATGTATTTGTTTTATTTATTTATTTATTTGATTTGTCAATCGCTTACAAGATAATAGGTATAAGAATAAACATGAGAATGAATACAGGAAATAGGTACAAATAAATGGGGACAATAGGTCAGGGACAGTTGGTATGATTGTGCGCTTATGCATGCCCCTTACAGACCTCTTAGGAATGGGGTGAGGTCAATTGTAAATAGTTTAAGGATAAGGGAGTGGGGGTTTGAGGATGTAACAACAGAGTCAGGTAGTGTATTCCAGGCATTGACCACTCTGTTGCTGAAGTCGTACTTTCTGCAATCAAGTCTGGAGCAGTTTACATTGAGTTTGTGTCTGTTGTGTGCTCTTGTATTGTTGCGGTTGGAGCTAAAGTAGTCATTGACTGGTAGGACATTGTAGCAGATAATTTTGTGTACTATGCTTAAGTCCAACCATAGGTGGTGTAGTTCTAGGTTGTCCAAGCCCCAAATTTCAAGCCTGGTGGTGTAGGGTATTCTGTAGCTGAGGAGTATAGTACTCTTCTTGTGAAATACTTCTGGACTCACTCAATTGTGTTAATGTCCAATATACAGTGCGGATTCCAGACAGATGAGCTGTATTAGAGTATTGGTCTAGCAAAGGTTTTGTATGCCCTAGTTAGCAATTCAGTATTACCGGAGGAGAAGCTTCGTAAGATTAGATTTACAACTATTAATGCTTTTCTGGTTCCACTAATACAACTCTTAATGCCATTATGTATGGTTCCACTGATACAACTGCAAGAACAGGACTTTTGAGAATCGAAGAACACCTGAAACAAACTGAGTTACATGTTTCATGCCAGAATGTGGAAAGGCTTTTTCCTTTAGGGAGGAAATGTAGAAAAGTATAATTGGAGTTTCATGATCTTCTTTTTGTACTGGGATTTGATCTTGGCCAGATGATGATTCTAAGTCTACAGATTATAAATGACCTGTCCTCCCTCATGGTTCTATGAGATTTTGGAGGTCAATTCTTAAGAACTTTCATACTTTAAAAAAATATCTTGTAAGGGTTGGAATGCTTCTCCTGCTATAGGAGTCCACCATAGTTGTTTCTGTCTAATCTGCTGTTGTCCTCCTGCACGTTTAGGAGATAACTGGTTGTTATGGAAATGCACTGATACAGGAGAGACAGTTGGGGCAGCCCAGATACATTCATATGACCACATAAAGGTTCTTATGATTTGTTGGCATTGCTCTTTGTCTGGAATTTAAGCAGAACTAGGCAATCTTCCTGAGACAGACCACAAATCCAGTTAGGTCAGCAAACAAGCATGTTTTTAAACTCCTGCAGAGAAAGATGCTGCATTCCACAGGGCTTAATTTCTTATGTCTTCTGCTGTCAGGCATCAGGGCATCAGTCAATTCCTCATCAGATCGTTAGTAAGACTGCTGAAGGCAGAGATTTTTACTGTTAAAAACATGCCACTTTTGCACAACAACAGGGCAGGCTAAAATGAGGTTGGGTCATTTGTGGTTTGGTGTTATGGAAACACAGCCATTATCTGCAAATATTGAGTCTCAAAGTTGACTTAATGCATGTGATAACTTCTTTCCCAGTGTGTCACATGGGAATTAACATCTGGACAAAGAAAGTGGATATTCTGTACCTTATTTACAGCTAAAAAAATTATTGTTCGGCATTGGGAAGACAAACATATGGCTCCAACTGTTTAGTGGTCTGCAGAATTGATCAATATAGATTAATTATGGATGACTATGATGAGTTATGGCTCCCACTTATTAAAATGTTTACTGCACAACTTTATATATGCCTGGAAATATTTTCCCTGTATATTTTTGTTTCTTTTTCAGCTCTCTTTCTTAATACTTTCTTAATTTCTTTTTCTTTGTTTTTTGTATTTAGTTAAATGAAAAAAAAATACTTTGGGAGGTTGGAATGAAGCCATCATGCTATATGATCATAGGAACTGTGTTTTGTTAATCAAGGTCTGGTGTAAATCCACCCCTTAGCTTATCTGTGCCTTGAATTCCACTTCTTTGTGTTCACTCAGAACTTAACTTTATAGGAAAGATAGACAATTTGAAAGCTAGGATTTAGAGGTTCTTTAAAACCCAGATCTCCAGATTGGTTTCTTCTTGATCTTTGATCAAAGGCTTGTAACATACTACTGTACCAGCAAGCGTTAATCTGCACTATACACAGTTATATAACAAGTCAGAGTCTATGCCTAAATGAATTTACTTTTCTACCTCTTTTATGCTCTTTATTCCTTTTTTCTGGGTCTTTCCTGGTTGTCCCTACCCTGATATTTACAAACAATGTCATTTTGACATAAAAATAGCAAACCTAGAAGGCTCTTTATAACTTTTTTGTATTTATTTATTTTATCCCACCCTTATTCTTCTGCTAAGTTACTCAGAGTGGTGAATATACTTAATACCCCTTCCTCTTTCTATTTTCCCTTCGATAACAACCTTTTGAGGCGGGTGTCAACCCTGAAGCGAATCTGGCTGAGGCCATCTTTATGGCTTCTGGGTCGCCACAAGACAGGGAAGAGGGGAAAAACTATTTAGCTGGGGTTTTGTAGTCAAAACAAAGAGCTTTCGTCTGGGAACCAAGGACATTTCAATAGGTGGTGGGGAAGAAGAGGAGTAGAATAACTGAACAACTGGCCTGCACCTCTTTTGGACAATGTGACTGATGACTAGGGGGGAAAAGGGAACTTTCACTTTTTAATTAGGTCAAAACCATGGGAACTTTCAGAGTCAGTTTTCACCAGTTGTGCCAGTATGATGTATCCAATAAAGTTGTTCTTTGAGGAATCTTACCTGTCTCGGAGTTCTGCTTTCAATGGGTACATTACTTGGAATGTTGACAGTGGGTTGAGCTGAGAGAGACTAATTGGCCTCAGGACTTAGTGGCTAAGGTAGGACAAATTATGAAAAGAGGTGCTTTCAGTTCATTCTGTTTTTTTTCCCTTTTAAATCCACAAAACCTCTGACATCCTCTTTGAAAATCTTCCCTGCTGGTCCTTCTCTGGACCAAATACCACCCTTAGGCTCCATGCTGAAGTTACAGCTCCTGCCAGGGAAATGATGTGCGCACAAGAAATGAAAACAAAACAAATATATGGATTTTTTTGGGTTTGAGCATCTTGCCCCCACCTTTTGCCACCCCAGGCTCGCTCAGATGCCCATAAAAGGCAATTGTACTCACACTGTTACTTGGCAAAGAAGGATCATTCCAGCAGATCGATGGGAAAAAGATTGGAAATAGCGCAGAGGAGTGGGAAGAATGAGATGAGAAGGGGAGAGGGGTTAATGGCTTTTTTCGCATGTTTGTTTAGGAGTAAGCTCCTCTTATGCCATTTTAGGCAGGGCTGCCAGTTGATTGATTCTGTTCTCTCCCCAAGCAATATAATTATCAGATTTCTCAGTTGGCACTAGAACTTTAGCTTAAAGGCCAAAACCTGTCCTGAAATCTCTGAATTTAAACCACTTTGCCAAAGTGGAAAATCTTTCTTTCCTGAAGTTGCATCTGCTGAGTAGCTTTAAAATCAGGTTATTCCTTATTATCCTTTCTTTTTTTCTTCTTCTCCACACACCATCTTTCTCGAGGTTCTGCGACCTGTCAAGAAGGACCTCCATCCTAGCTGGTGTTTCTTTGCATCTGCCTTTGTTCTAATCTGCCTCCGGATCCCACAGCTCCTTCCCCTAAAATGTAAACATGACAAAGTTTATTTTCAAATGTGAAAAAATGGACTCCCCAGATTAAAATGGGAACAATGCAGTGATAATGGGAAAAGTGGAGAGAGAGGGGAGGGAGGGAGGGAGAGACAGAGGGGAGAGAGAGAGAGAGACGGAAAGACAGAGACAGAGAAAGACAGAGAGACAGAAAGAAACAGAGAGAGAGAGAGATACAGAGAGAGAGAGACACACACACACATATAGAGTCAGAGAGAGAATGGATGGATGGATGAATACTTCAGATCTGATGATTAAGCACAGAAGGGCTTGTTAAATTAATATTAACTGATCAGCCCCAGAGGAGAAAAGGAAAATTTCAGCTGGACGCTTCTACTGATGCCCACTCCCTGAGTCCTTTTCCATCTCTGAAAATATATACACTGTTGTCATAGTGACCGAGTGGAGATATACGGATGTGAGAAAATGAGACTCCCTAATTTCAGTGATCGCTTGGAGAATGAAAAAATGTATGCCTCAGTATTGCTCATAAAGAATTATTCACCTTGGGTAGAACAGCAGGGAGAAATCTCCTTTCCCATCAATCCAGGGAGTGCCACAGAGTGATCCGTTTTTCCTCTGCAAAACCATCAGAGACTAAATTTGAAATTCTGTAACTGATTGCTATAAACTTGGCTTGAAAAGACACTTTTGAGCATTTCCTCAGGATGTGGGCAGGATGGATATTAGCACAAATTTAACCACTTATAGACCTAGTATAGACCCTTCCCTCAAAAACAAAACAAAACAAAATTTTATATGTCTCAGTATGCAAACAATAGATGTTGTCTCTCTGAATGCTTAAAAAGCAATTTTATCACTCTGGGATGCTTTAATAAATGGGTGCTTTAATAAATGGATGAACCATATCCTCATGAAATATTGAATTATTTCTGGGCAATCTAAGAAGGCTAGAAAATATATTGTTTTCATCAAAGAGTTTGGTATTGCTACAAGTGTGCAAGATCTAGATAGGCAGATGGACAGGATAGGAAGTGGATGGATAGATAACAAAAATGATAGACAGGCAGATGATAGATTGTAGAGAGATAGACAGATAGAGAGAGAGAGAGAGAGAGAGAGAAAATAGATGATGATAGAAGCAAGAGACAGAGAGTTTGTCAGAAAGACAGCGATGTAAGCCACCTCAAAAAGTTATATAGAAAATACAACTTTTTAAAATCCTTTCTCATGACAAATTTCTACACATTTTTTATTTACAGAATTGGACCAGAATTTTTTTGGTATCAGAAACCAGAAGAGTGAACTATAAAACAGAGTAAACTTACTCTGGTCCTTATTATAGGAAAAAAAGAAGACTCTTCCTTCCTTCCTTCCTTCCTTCCTTCCTTCCTTCCTTCCTTCCTTCCTTCCTTCCTTCCTCAATTAAATTTAAAGATTAATGGAATCCCCATTCAGATCAGAAAAAACTAGCATGTATGTGCAAGGGGAACTTTTACAGCAGCAGCAGTTCCTATAGAAGAAAGTGCTACTTTCATTTGCTGTCTCTTCATTTATTTCCTTCCCCAAGTTCTAATTAACTGCTAAGCATGTAAGTCCTGGTATTTGTTTCTACATACAAACACTCTCCAGCACTTTTCTGCCGTAATTTGATTGAGCTTTCCTTGATGGTTGCTGCTGATGGCTTAACGAAATAAGTGGTCTTTTTTGAACTCTTTGCAGCACTCTTCTCATTTCTGATCCCTGCAATTTAGAAAAGAACAATTGACAAATCTGTTTGCAATATAATGAACCTTAAGAGTTTGGCTGTAGGATATTTATGAGTATGGATAATTAACAGATGTGGTTGGGCAATTTAGGAAGAGAAGCCTGGATCATTCTCCTTCGTGGAATTGGGATACAAACTAAGACAAGGCCATTAATATTTTTATGACTTCGAGCAGAGAACATTTCATACCTTTAATTTTGGTCAACTCAGCCCTCTTCTTAACCCAATCCTCTTCAAGAAGCTCAGCCCACTAACCCCTTTGTTGAGAAATTGATTTTGTTCCAGCAGAAGACAATATACAAATAAATTCACGAAATAGAGATGTTTTGTTTGTCAGTTCATGTGGGTGGGGTAAGAAGATGGTCCTGGAAGTTCTCGTCACTGAAGTTTACTTAACCTTTTGGAGTTTCCAAATGTATTTCCTCAACTGGAAGATCTACAACTTCTGTGGTTGCCTTGGCAGTTCATGAGGCTGTCAGCACCCAGTGGGAACAAAATTTGCTAATGCCTAGAAACCTAAAAAAAAAAAGGGAAACTGAAGATAAGTAATAGCCTGGGAGTGTTGTGTCTCTGTAGATGGAAGAGAGACGTCATCTTTCAGATTAGTGCCTAATTAAAATACACTTTGTTCATATTTCAAAGGAAGCCAGAAACCTTCACTCTTAAAGCCCTGTTTATTAATCCGCGAGGTTGCAGGACCTGTTCCATGGAATGGTACCAAGCGATAGGTCAAGAAAAGCCACGATTTCCAATCTGGGTTGGTCACTGGGATCAGAAGTTTTGTCTAGTGAGCTTTTGGACTCGTGCTGGGGCCCATCTGCAAGGAACCTCTCTGTAGCACGCACTGCTAGAGAGACTTTCCCTGAAGATGGGCTCCAGCATGACCTCAAGCTCTGGTCCTGGTGATCAACCCTGATTAGATCCTGCGACATTATCTGCGATGACCCAGAGTATATCAGAATATATAACAAAACCCAAAACGTAACTAAAAGTCCTTTAATGCCTTCAACTTGCCTTCACTGTTTAATTGTTCACAGTGGAGGAGTAAACTATTTTCAAAATAACATTTTCAAAGGCAAGGAACACAGTTCACATTCAAAGAGCTGATAACGAAGCAAAACCCCAAAACAAACCTTACTGAATAAAGTTCCATGACAGACCAGGATAGATAATTGCCAACTTCAGGAAGAAAACCAGGTACAGTCCATTGGAAGAACGCCAACCAAGATAAACCTTCTTTAGGAATAAAACACTAATTTGTCTCCAGCGTCTGTTAGCACACTGGACACCTTTTATGCAGATCTCACATCTGCAACCCATGAAGAGGATCACGGCCCTCTCCTCCCGAGTAGACCACATTTTACCCTGATCTTCTCCTCCCTGTGTGCCCTAGGATGGATAAGGGAGGGGCCTGGGTCCTCCTCTCACTGCTCAGAGTCAGTCTCCACCAGGGGCATGGCATTATCCTGGGGCAGTGGGACATGTATATTCATTCACCAAAGACTTCTTCTTCAAAAGAAACCTTTGCTTACAACAAGTAGGTATTTATTCCCTGTGTCTCCCACTTCGGTTTCCTGACCCTTTGACAGTTAATACTGTATCCACAATTATCTGATGGATGTCACATTCTGGTTTTAGATGGGTGGACAGGAAGATGGCAATGGTAGCTTGATTAAAAGGCATAATGCATTATGCAAGAAACACCTTCCAACCAGTGGTGCGATTCAATTTTTTTTTACCACCAATGTTGGGGTGTGGCTTGGTGGACATGGCAGGGGAAGGATACTGTAAAATCTCCAGTCAGAGGTGGTATTTGCCAGTTCTCCGAACTACTCAAAATTTCCGCTCTCCAGAACTGGTCTGCTGAATACCACCTCTGCTTCCAACTCAATCTAAATGAAACATGTCTGGGGAACTAATCCTCTAATAAAGTATGTAAATGCACTGCTTGTTTGTTTTTGAATGTTACCAGTTAGGGACTTCATTTCTTTTATTAGCATCAGAAATCATAAACTGATTTTACTGTTCTTGCATCTACCTGTGAATATTTTGGTAAAAAGGTTTCTAGGAAAACTCATGTGCATTTATGTTTATATTTCTTCTAACAGATTCTTTTTTCTATGCCATCTCTCTGCATACATGTATTCTTGTGAACATTTTCTCTACCATATTAGCCATTTCCATGAATTTTTCATACCATTAATTGCAAATTTACATGCATTTTTCTTCCAACAAAGAACTGCATCACCGCATTTGGACAATTGCAAACCAAAAGATAATTGTCTTCTGGTTCAATTATTAATTTGGAAAATGAGGATGAGATTGAGATTAAAATGTAAAGCAAACCACACTTAATAAAGTAAAAGCCGGGCAAAGATGTCTTATGAAATAAGGTATTTATTTTTATTTATTTATTTGTCAAGTGATTATAACAGGTATAAGTATAAACATAGTTATGAATATATGAAATGGATACATATAAAAAAAATAAAATGAAACAATAGGACAGAAACGGTAGGCATGTTGGTGTGCTTATGCATGCCCCCTACAGACCTCTTACGAAAGGTGTGAGGTCAATAGTAGACAGTCTAAGGTTAAAGTTTTTGTGGTTTGGGGAAGAAACCACAGAGTCAGGTAGAGTATTCCAGACATTGACCACTCTGTTGCTGAAGTCGTATTTCTTGCAATCAAGTTTGGTGTGGTTAACCTTGAGTTTGTATCTATTGTGTGCTCTTGTATTGTTATGGTTGAAGCTGAAGTATTCATTAACAGGTAGGACATTGCAATATATAATTTTATATACTATACTTAGATCAGACCGAAGGCAGGGTAGTTCTAGGTTGTCTAGGTCTAGAATTTCAAGTATGGTGGCATAAGGTACAAGTACAGGAGTGTAGAACTCTTCTTGTGAAATATTTCTGGACTTTCTCAACTGTATTAATATCAGATATGTAATGTGGGTTCCATGATGATCTGTATTCAAGTATTGGTCTAGCAAATGTTTTGTATGCCCTAGTTAGTAGTGTGATATTACCAGAGAAAAAGCTACGTAGGATTAGGTTAACAACTCTTAATACCTTTTTGGCTATGTAGTGGGTTCTATAATAAGCTGGCAATACTAACCATTGTGGATCAGAGCAATAAAAACACAGAAAAAATTAATTTCGGAACCACTTTTGGCCTTCTTCCCTTCAGATGTTATTTCAGTGGATCACTTGAAGAAACATTTAAAGATTGCTTCTTATGGACACGTTTTTTGCTTAGTAGATTTATCACTTCTTCAATGAAACAGAAAGGACCACAGCTTACATAGGGTAAGTGTTGGGTCTAGAAAAGGTTAGACTAAGTATCTATCTGATCTAACTGACTTCAGTAGCTTTGCCAGTCAAGGTGAAGGTGGAGATGAAGGTGAAGATGGGGTGAAAAATGTGTCCTTGGAGGTCTTCTAGTCCAAAGTCTGCTGAAGCAGGAAATCCTATACCATTTCAGAGAACTGGTTGTTGAATCTCTTCTTTAAAAACCTCCAGTGATGGAGCACCTAGAGTTTCTGGAGACAAGTCATTCCACTGGTTAATTGTCCTCACTGTGAGGAAGTTTCTCCTTAGTTCTAGGTTGGTTCTCTTCGTGATTAGTTTCCATCCATTGTTTCTTGTTCTGCCATCTGGTTCTTGGAAACAGGTTGATCTTCTCTTCTTTGTGGCAGCCCGTTAAATATTGGAATATTTAAGAACAGAATAACAGAGTTTGAAGGGATCTTAAGGTCATCCCCTGCACAAGCAGGAGACTATATACCATTCTGGACAAACGGCAGTCCAATCTCTTCTTTAAAATCTTCAGGGATGGAGCACCCACAACTATTGAGGGCAACTATTGGTTAATTGTTCTCACTGTCAATTCCAGGTTGGTTCTCTCCTTGATTAGTTTCCATCCATTGCTTCTTGTCCTGCTTCAGGTGCTTTGGGAAATAGGTTGACCCTCCCTCTTCTGTGTGGCAGCCCCTCAAATACTGGAACTGCTGTTATGTCACCCCTAGTCCTCCTTTTCATTAAACACAAAGGAAGGAATCTTTCCATTGCTCATTTTGGTAGAGGAGGAAGAATCTGGTCAAGTGAAGATTTGATGCAATTTCTCCAATGATTTTGGTGGGCAGCCATTGTTTTTACATCTGGCTTGACATCTGGAAGGAGGTTCAATTGCGTTTTCATTTCAAATTTGCAAGATTTTCCCACCCGGCTCACCACCTCATCCCCTCCACCCATTTTCCAGTCTTATTACATTGCTGCTTTGGTTTTTGTTTTGTTTTTTTGAAACAAAACCTTCTAGGAGATGAAGGGAAAGAAAGACTATATTTTTAGCTCAGCATGGATTTCTTTTAGTGTGTGCAAAAAACATCTCTTCTGATTTCACTTGTAATGCTTTCATTTGCTTTGGCTGCTGGACTTTGGCAGCCTTTGGAGGTTGAGTTTTAAGGCTAATACTTACAAGAACACTTTGATTACCTGGGTGTTTCCCATCAAATTAGTTTCCTGTTAGGCAAGATCTGGGCCTTGCAAGTCTTGGCAAAAAAGCAGACTCACATATGCTGTAGGTCCATTTCTCATTCCAGACATATGGAGTGTAACTACTTTTGTGTTTTAAACAGGCTTTCAACATCCTGTTTGCTTGTTTCCTACTTTTTCCCAGGCTGGCCTGAGCAGAGTTCTCTAAGCTAAGGAAATTCCAGATATGTGGACTTCAACTCCCAGACTTCTTAGCAATGCCCATGGCGATTGGGAATTTCTAAAAGTTGAAATGCAAAGGTCTGGAAATGGACAAGATTGGGAAACATTGAACTCAAAGTTGAGGACAACGTCCCCCTAGTGGTTTCATGTAGATGATGGGAACAGAGTAATAAAGGTCAAGAACGATGTCATGGCGAAGATTTGCTAAATCAGTTGAGCCAATAAGGCTTGGTATGTGTATAAGTAATAGGCCTATCAATAGAGGAGGATATTTGTAGCTTAGGGTTGAAATGAGGGGTCCTTGGTGCTCTTGTGCCTTATTGATTTCTTGCAGATGTTTCATTACCCAAACTACGTTACCTCATCAGTGATAGAAGGGAGGAGGAGGAGTGGGGGGTGGGTCCTTGGGGCTCTCTGAGCTTGGTGGTTTTCTTGCAGACGTTCCATTATCCAAACTAAATAATATGAAGTGATAGAAGGGAGTGGGCTTTATGGAAAAGAGGAGGAGGAGGAGGAGGAAGATGACAATGATGACTGGGAGGGTCCTTGGTTCTCTCTGAGCTTGGTGGTTTTCTTGCAGGCGTTTCATTACCCAAACTAGTGATATCATCAGTTTGGGTAATGAAATGGCTGCAAGAAAACAAACTCAGAGAGTTCCAAGGACCCCTCAATACAGTTATTATTCACAGCTATTTTCTTGAAAGTCTTCAGAGTCTCTCCGATACGTTGTTTTATGGAATCACAGTATACTTTTGTGTGGAATCAAAGGAGCTCAGTCGGAGCACAGAATGGCATATAGTGATTGACCCAGCACCCCGCCCCCCCGTTTTTCAACTGGGATTATTTCTAAGAATCAGAATGTACAGTTTAGACATACTTGTCTATGGAGATTCTCGGTCATCCACGTCATGGTTCTCCCAAAGGTGACTTTCCAAAAGGCAGCTGGCCTTTCTTTGTTTTTACTTGAAGACATTTCACTTCTCAGTCAGAAGAACTGAAATTCTTCAGTTCTGAACCGAAGAAGTTCCTTCGATGAGAAGCAAAATGTCTTCAAAAAACAAATCAAAACCCAGTCGCCTTTTGAAAAAGCATTTTTGGGTTTAGACAGGTTTGTTTGATAATTTGCTTCTAGTGGGGTTACCCGGACTCCACCTTGGAAAAGCCATTTAAAAACGTGCACCTTTTTGTAGCTTTTTGAAAACTGCCAACAAGTGGTTTTAGGTTCTGTCGTATTTAAATTACAACGTTGATTTGTCTGTTTATATTTAAAACAACAGCAACAAGGTTCCCTCCGCAGAGATGTTCTTTTGTGGTGCTATTGTTCTTTCCTGGGAAGTTTGTTAATACACCTGCTTGTTTGTCATTTTCTTAATGAATAATCCTGAATTATCAGTGAAATCTTTAAGTGGCATCGTGTGATCTCATCCAGCGTGAGCCAAGCATGAGACAAGCTTAGCAACCAGAAAAACATCAACAGCCAAGCTAAGGAAAACACAAGCATGCAACATGCACTCACACACACACCACACACACACACAATTTGCACATCCAGCAATTTGGGAAACAAAGGGATCCTTTTCCTGATAAGAAAGCCAACATCAGAGGTGACCAAACTCTACGTCTGCATTCTACACCAGACAAGAAATTTTGGCTGGGAATATGGTCATTTCCTTTCCATTTATTTTCTCTCTGTCTAGAAATTCTTTATTTTTGATGGCTTATACTTCCTGACGGTGAAAACAATCCAGAATATGTCATAACGGTGGCCCTGAACATGTTGAAGAAATTATCCTTACCTCAATTTACCTTCCAGTGTAGTCCTTTCCTGTGGGGATTTTAGCAAGCCATCCTTCAGTTGCCAACCTGACAAAGGATAGCAAAAAGATGAAACGCCAACAGAAAATAGGTCAACTGGAGCATGTAAAAGAAGAATTTGGGAAATGTTGGGATTTTTGTGAAGCATTAGATTAAATTGACCTTTGGAGACTTGATTTCATTGTACACTTGTTCACTGATTTTAAAGGAGAAAAGCATTCTTTTTCTTCTTCCTCTTCCCCTTCCTCCTCCTCCTCCTCCTCCTCCTCCTCCTCCTCCTCCTCCTCCTCCTCCTCCTCCTCCTCCTCCTCCTCCTCCTCCTCCATCTTCATCATCAAATGAAAAAGGACCACATTAAGTAAAATGCTCCCCTAGTTGAATTCTTCATCTTTTTCTGAAAGTGTATAGGCATTTCCCTTAAAAGAGCATTCTTCATCCTTGGCAACTTGAAGAGATGTGGACTTCAACTCCCAGAATTCCTCAGCCAGCATGGAGTTGAAGTCCACATTTCTTTGAGCTTTCAAGATTGAGAAGCACTGCCCTAATGCGTTGTGTCATTCGAGTAAGAACAAAAGGCGAGCTTTGAACAGGCACGGAAGGAGCTGAAAACAAGAGGATGCCGTGTTTGCAAATGAAATGTAAAAATAGAGATTCAGTGAGGCAGTGACCTCCAAGGAAGGCTGTTCCAGATGGCAAAGGAGATCTTTTGGCATTAATAATTGTGAACAAGTTCGGTGCAGGACACATTCTTTATGGGAGGATCCACTGGACAAAGGCCAAAGGTAGCTTCAGGGCCGAAGTGAGTAGAAGGAAAGAAATATGGTTCTCTTTCTTTCTTTCTTTCTTTCTTTCTTTCTTTCTTTCTTTCTTTCTTTCTTTCTTTCTTTCTTTCTTTCTTTCTTTCTTTCTTTCTTTCTTTCTTTTCTTTTTAAAATGTTCAATATTTGCCAAACTACAAAGAGATGAGTGCTTGTTCAATGCTGCCTGTCCTACAGCAAGATTTCAATCTAAAAAACAAACCGGATCACTGCATGCAAATCATTATTTTCTCCAACAAGTTAACTAAACTAAAAATAACTTGCATCCAAGACGCTTTTCTCCTGTCATAAATTTAAAACATTTAAAACAAATAAGATCAAGATGTTGTACTGCTTCAGCTATAACGAGAAGAAAAGAGAATGCCATTGGTCTAGTGCTGAAGGCACCAGGCTAAAATCAGAAAACTGGGAGTTGCAGTCCCACCTTAGGCATGAAAGCTTCCAGGTGACTTTGGCCCAATCACCAGGAGGCAGTGAATTCTAGTCCTGCCTTAGACATGAGAGCTGGCTGGGTGATTTTGGGCCAGCCCCTCTCTCAGCCCAATGCTAGAGTTATTGTTGTAAAGAAAATAGGAAGAGGAAGAAGTATTAGCTACAGTATGTTCACCACCTAGAGTTATTTGTAAAAAAATATAATAAAGGTGAGATATAAATTAGTAAAATAAAGAAATAAGGTGAAGGCTTTACCATTTTTTTCTCTACTTCTTCTGGAATGTTGAAGATTGTGCTAAATGATGCCCAGCGCATAAATGGATTTGCTGCCTGCAACAACAGCTTAGCATGGCAACCAATAAATAAGGGATTCGTAGAAACAGATCTTGGAGATGGAGGACCTGTAGTATTGCTAATAATGATTCACCTCCCACCAATTTCTGAGAAAATAAAAAGCCATTGCACTATTCCAAGCCCCCATGTTTGGAAAAAACAAACAAACCCAGATTTGAATAGCATGAAGTAATGCATTTCCCAAGTCGATCCAGGAGCTCTCATTGATTTCTTTGGGTTGCGTCTAGATCTACCACTGGCTTCAGCAAGAATGAACGCCAGAGAGCTGGACTGGAAGAATAAAGGAAATATAGGTCCAGGATGACATTGCAAGAACCAGTTGGTCACTGGGACCAAAAGTTTGTTCTTCTAAACTTTGGGGCTCTTGCTGGAGCCAATCATCAGGAAGCTTCTTTCTCATATTCCAGTCAGAGAGAAGTTCTCTGATGACAGGCTGAGCCTGAAAACTCGAAGGAATGAATGTTTGGTCCTGGTAACCCAACTCAGACTAGATTTTGGATTGCAAGAATTTGCCTTAAGCTTCTCTTGCAGCCACTCAAATTCACCTGCTTTGAATTTGCTTCCTTTCCTGCATGGTGAAAGTTGTGTCTTCCAGTCTTTGAGAAAAGTTAAACAAGAATCTTAAAATGAGTTTGGGGCAGCATCAAGGGATGGGTACATTTCAAAGCCAACAGCTCCTTTCTCATCTGTTAATTTTGTCTCTTAACCAAAGGCCTTATGGCGGAGGGGCTAAATGCAGGAGGGGGGTGGAGGAGAGAAAAAGAGAGAGGCAGGGGGGGAGGAAGGGAAATCTGCCAGAAATATTCTTAATGACCCTCTGTGGGGAGTGAATTTTATACACTCAGCTGTCCCTTGTAACTTAATCTCTGTGTGAGATTTTCCCCAAACCAGTCAGTCTCTTGTTTTCCTCACAGAGCAAGTATGCAAGAAATAGAGAATGGGAAATAGAGGGTGGAGGAAATAGAGAGAAAGTGTCTTTCTTTTTAAACCTCCCCCCCCCCTTTAGTGGCTGTTGCTAAAATGACTGGGGGGGAGCCAAAGCAGCTGGAGAAAAAAATGGGGAGGAGGTGGGATAAGACTGGGTTTGTTCTTACCCATTAGTAGAAAAAAATCTGCAACCTTCCCAGGTCCAACCATTGATTGGTCAGCTTACAACATGTATAATTTTTTGCTTAGTTTGTATTTTCTTTTACCATGGCAACATCACAGTTGGCTTGTGTGAGTCCCTGAGAAGGTAGATCCATCCAAGCCATTGACTTCATGTTCAGGGTTACCATTTCTTCTACTAAAAAAAAAAGATGAACACCCTTACTTATTCTTTTTTCATCCATCAGTGTAAGTCAAGGACTACCTTTATTGAGGAAAGCTGCATCCCAATAAACCTATTAATCAAAGTTCAGGAGAACAATCGCAGAATTTCCCACATGAAATACATGTCAAGAGTACCCAAAGAGGTTGAGGCTCAATTCTCCAAGGATTTAGCTCAATGTCTTTTCCAGTCTTGCTTCTTAGCTAGGATTTAACTACTATGTAATGTTTATCTCCTGGCAACCAAACGTTTGTAATGTGGGCAACCCAAGAATTCCTGGAAATTTTTTTTTTAATGTTTTGCAATATATAATGCTTGAATTATCTTTTGTATCAGTTTTTAATCTCTGTTGATTAATGTGTCCATTTCTAATCCCTTCCATGGAACCTCATTGGTTTTCAATGGCATTAACATGGATTTACATTTAACTGGTTCTTGCAAAGCATTGCAACGTCATTGCATTCCAACCTTATCTCTGATAAGCTGGGATGATTTTGAAGCAGAAAAAAAGAAAACTAAACATTACAAAAAAGTAAGAGGAACTGGGAAAGGAAAAAAAAATCCCTCTACCGTTCTTTCTTAATTTGGGACAGTGAAGCTTGCCTTTCACTTTTAATTCATAAATTAGACACAGTTTGCAAGGAAGAAAAAACATTTAAATAAGTATAAATACAGTTAGACGGGTGTTTTTTGTTACCAAATTATTACTTTCTCTCTGGGGTGATGCATTCCCATCAATGAATCATAGGAGGATGGCAGCTGTATTCTCTGCATATATACCTTTTCTGTCAACACACTGAATAAAAAAACGGGGGGGGCGGAACCCAGATTTCATAACCAGCTGGGATCATTTCAGTTTAATTTTGAATCTGAGGCTGACCTCAGAATGTGATGAGTCTGCACAATTTAGTCTTTTCAAGAGGACAATGAACCGAGACACTTCAGCTGGGTTCCTTTTAGTCTTTTCTGAGCGACATTTGGAAGAATTTTCTTCTCAGTTTGGAGAAGGGGATTTTTTGCCTTAGTAAGGCCACACCTAGAGTACTTCATCCAGTTTTGGTCACCACACTATAAAAAAGATGTTGAGACTCTAGAAAGAGGGCAGAGAAGAGCAACCAAGATGTTTAGGGGACTGGAAGCTAAAACATACAATGAAGGGTTGCAGGAACTGGGCATGGCTAGTCTAGTGAAGAGAAGGACCAGGGGAGACAGGATAGCAGTCTTCAAATATTTGAGGGGCTGCCACAGAGAGGAGGAGGTCAAGCTATTTTCTACAGCACCTGTAGGCCAGACAACGAATAACAGATGGAAACTGAACAAGGAGAGATTCAACCTGGAAAAGAGGAGAAATTTTCTGACAGTGAGAACAATCAACCAATGGAATAGAAGTTGCCTTTAGAAGTTGTAGGAGCTTCATCACTGGAGGATTTCAAGAAGAGATTAGACTGCCATTTGTCAGAAATGGTGTAGGGTCTCCTGCTTGGGCAGGGGGCGGTTGACTAGATGAGCTTCACGGTTCCTTCCAACTCTGTTAAACCGTAAACAGAATCTAGGTTTAGAGTCAACATTCTGATTTGATTTGGTGTGGGACCCCTTCAGTTGAGTTGTGTTTTGAATCAAATTTCAGATCTGGGACTTTGCCCAGTTCTATCCTTTTGGAGCCAACAGACATATTTGAAATAGCATAACCGTAACAAAGATTCTATTTTATTTGATATATGGACTAGAGACTGAATTTTGGAGGGCACCGAGTTGGAGAAAGCAGCTTTTAGATTGAATGCCTCCAAATAAATATCGCTTGGTGAGCCTTTGGAGGGGCTCCTCAGGGGTGGGCTGCTGGGGGTTCGCAAGAGTTCGGGAGAGCCTCTAGCTAGAGAGCCTCTGTGCAGTTTGGAAAACCCTCAAATTCCACTCCTGGCTGGCCCCTCCCCTCCCTCCCCTCCCAGAAGCCCCCATGTGGCCTGTTTTGGATGCAGGTAAGCAGGATGCGGGGTGCAATAATGCGCAGAGGCTTGGGGAAGGCAAAAAATGGGCCTCCCGGAAGTTGAGGAAGGCTGGAAATGGGCCTGTTTCTGGCTTCCAGAGAGCCTCCAGAGCCCGGGGAGGCCATTTTTGCCCTCCCGGAGGTTCGAGGAAAGCCTTCAGAGCCCAGGGAGAGCAAAAATGCCCCCCCCCTCCGTGCTGCAGGAGGCCAACTAGGCCATGTGCACCCAGCAACCTGGGCAGAGAACCCCTTGCTAAAAAAATTTGAAGCCTAACCCTGGGACTCCTTTGGCCATTCAACGGTGTTACTCATTATTGTTGGGCAGGGCAGGGGCGACGTCAACATGGAACGGTTGTCATTTGCTGACATTCAGGTGATGTATGAGATTCATTAGTTTCTTATTGGAAATGTTGCCCCCTTAGCCAGCCTTCCAGAAGTGTCTGGGACCGAGCCCAGAAAACGCTCTCGGTGAGCAAATGGAAACATTGAATTCCCCCAACAGCCAAACCCGCGACAAGCAGCGAGATGCTTAGTTTAACAATCCTCATTGAGATTACAGGCTTTGTGATTGCTTCTCTATAAACTGCATAGATTAAAAGGAGTTGCATAATCTCTTTTTCTCCCTGGGAGTTCGAGCATTGCATGCATTTGGGGAAGTAGGCCTAGGAAAGGGAGGCGAATCTTTTGTTAAATTTTCAAAGTTGTCACCCAAGTATACTTGCCAAGGTAGATTGGATGGGGAGTCTATCATGACATTTAAAGCCGGAGAGAAGGATAACAATTTTCAAAAATCCTGCATCTGTATCAAGTATTTATTCAGGGCCACTTTTAAAAGAAATAATAATTCCAGAATAAAACATAACAATAAACTATTAGGATGTTAAAATTTAGGAATCTTATTTCAAAGTACACCTTTTATTTTATTTATCAAATTTATTTGCCATCCCTCTTGTGGTTCAAGGTGACTTGCCATTTCATAAATGTTTCCTCCTCACCTCAAAACCAAAAACCCAATTTTTCTACCTTATTTTCAGAATGCTTGAAAATTTTCTTTCAGATTTCTCTCATTGGTCTTTGGGAGATGATTTGATTGTTGTAAGTAGCAGACTGTTCCAATCCTGGTGGGGTTTTTTTTTCCATTTCCCATTCTTCTGTAATTCCTGGCTGCCTACATTGCCCCAAATCCATCAATATGATTTCTCTTTTAAAGGATTTGAAACCAGATATGATAGACAAATGGATATATATATATATGTGTGTGTGTGTGTGTTTTCTTAAGTTTTCGTGTGTAATTATATGTATGGTATTCAGCTTTGTTGGTATTTTCCCACGGCATTATAGTTGTGCTTTTAAAGCACAACTATAATGACGTGGGAAAATACCAACAAAGCTGAATACCATACACACACACACACACACACACACACACACACACACACACGTGTGTGTGTGTGTGTGTGTGTGTGTTTTGGAGGTGGTTGAGCAGAACATATATATCCTCCAAAATACAACCTACCCTGAAAGTAAGTCCTAGCTTGACTTTTACACATGTACCCAATATAAGCCCTACCCCCCAAATAAGCCCTAATTAAGATCCCGACCACTCCAGAGTGCACGGGTAAAAATTAAGCTAGGGTGGGGATGTGGGGTGGTGGAGCTGCCCTACCACTTGCCTTTGGACAGTTGTAGCCAGGCCTCACATACCCCAACACCTGCCTTGCCGGCCCATTTCTTCTGCAGCCAGCAAGGCAGGCAAGGCTTTCTTGAAGGCCTCTGTAGCTGATAACAAAACTCTGGATCAATCTGGAGCTCTGTTATCGGCTGCAGAGGCCTTCAGGAAAGCCTTGCCAGCCACAGAAGAAGAAGTTCCTGAGGGCCTCCTACAGTGAAAAGGAGGCTGGGGGCGACACGCACAAGTGAGGTTAGTCAGTGGATGACATCCCTCAAAAATAAGACCTGGTGCCTTTTTGGTGGCAAAAAATGTAAGACGGGTTCTTATTTTTGGGGAAACATGGTAAGTAAATGTAAGAATGCCACCTTGTATCTACGAGAGCTTCATTAAATTCTATTCTTATTTAAAAGATAGCCATGCTGCTATTTTGGGGAGGAAGTGCTGAATTTGAAAATCGTGATTGGTGAGGCTCTTAGGGTTGCAAAGAAGGAAGGAAAAATAATAATAATAATAATCCCAAATTATAGGTTGCTCACCTCGTTTCCAGAGGCTTACCCTTTTTGCTAACAAAGAAATTCAGAACATTCATGCCATCAAACTCTTTCCTCCTCTTAAGCACACAGAGAAGGTAACAATGCACTTGTGAGTGACACAATGCTTTTGGCACACTCCTATTCACCTCCCAAAGGTCAATCACCTGAATCATACCTGCACACACAGCAAGAACAATATGGAGAAGCATCAGATAGCAACAATAACAACATCAGTGGATCAACAAATACAAAGGTGGTTTTTTTAAAGCCTCAATGGCAGGCATTAAACCTTGACATTTGGGTTAGCAGCCTAAACAAAGGTCTCGGAGTGCAAACAGAGGGTCAGAGAAAAGCAGAAATTGATGTTTTCTTATGGGGTGGGGAGGAGAGGAGAAGCTTTGAGAAAGCTAGAGGTCTTTTGTGGATTGTTCTCCCAACTGGCTTCAGCTATGTGCAGTGGAGTTAAGTGACCTAGGTTAAAATGAAAACACAGTATACCAAAGATGACTGACTCAGTGGCAGGTTGGAAATATCACACATGTCAGAAGAAGG
This sequence comes from Pseudonaja textilis, assembly GCF_049901715.1. NCBI lineage: Eukaryota > Metazoa > Chordata > Lepidosauria > Squamata > Elapidae > Pseudonaja > Pseudonaja textilis. Next base: position 19,601,743 of record NC_141998.1, read on the forward strand.
CACGTTTAGAACAGAGGCCCTTTGCCTTGAAAATGATTTTCCAGGAGAGGAAAATGTACCAATGCTGGGAAAAAGAGAAGGCCACAGTGAAAGCTTGACTCTACTAGTATAGCCTTCCAGGTTTGTTTGACGATATCTCTCATAGTTTCTGCCGATCTGGGAATCATCTAGGAAGATCATTTTAAATCAAGATGGAGACTTGCTTATAATGGCTCAAGTTCCTTGGGAAAGAGAGGAGCAATGGGGTGTAATTGCCAAGCCCTAACTGCGGAAGGACCCCCATCTAAACTCTGCTTTAGTATAATTTCACTCGAGGAAATAAGGATGAGGATGTGATTCTAAGTATTATTTTGTCATGATGGGTTTGAGGCCCATAGCATTACACTGGGCAAGTGCTTTCCTTGGCAAATACCGCTGGATCTGTTTTTCTTGAGCCTTGGAGAGTCTTAATGATGTTTTGTGTAGGATTAGTGTATATTTCTGACTTCATGTTTAACATGTGCATGACAGGCAGAAGCTCCATGAAAGCTGCTGGATGTCAACCGTTCTGCTTGCTCAAGGAGACTACCCTTTCCTGTCTTGGGTGACAACAGTCCTCCAGAGACTTATGCAGCGACCTTTTCCATTGACCACTTGATCTTTCTCAGCTGAGGATGCCAGAGACTAAAACTGGTTTCGTCGCTGTGCAAAGGAGAGCTTTCCTAATTTAGGGAGCCTCAATTTATAGGAATCTTGATTTCTCATGCCAGAAAATGAGTCCCATTGAAATATAATAGGGTCTTTGCATATTTTCTGTTTGTACTCAGACTCAGACCCAGAGCTTTCCTCAGGTTTTTTTTTTTAGCCAAAATATGGAAATAACATGTGTCTGTGTCTGTGTGTGTGTGTGTGTGTGTGTGTGTGTGTGTGTGTGTTTGAAAGGATTGCTGAGGACAATTTTATGTGAAAGGGATATTTTGAACCATGGGAGGAGGACGAGGTGGAAGAAGAAGAAGAAGAAGAAGAAGAAGAAGAAGAAGAAGAAGAAGAAGAAGAAGAAGAAGAAGAAGAAGAAGAAGAAGAAGAAGAAGAAGAAGAAGAAGAAGAAGAAGAAGAAGAAGAAGAAGAAGAAGAAGAAGAAGAAGAAGAAGAAGAAGAAGAAGAAGAAGAAGAAGAAGAAGAAGAAGAAGAATTTGAGATGCATAATCTGAGACACTAGATGGATTGCTTGGAAACTGACGATGCCATGGATTTTCAAGCAATGTATAATTCTGCCAGGACTGTCACTTTTCATTTCCCATCCAAACTTCAAATCCATTTCTTTGAACCTGAAGAGAGAATTGTCCTCTATAAAGAGGAGGATGGGCTCAGCACAGCCATCTCCAAAAAGCATGGGACAGCCTTGAGCCCATTCATCCTGGACTGACTTGCAAGCTTATGGCCTTTTAAGACTTGGCTCCCCTTGCAGGGTGTTGCCCGGTCATTTGCAAAACTGTGTGTGTGGGACCACAATTGGCAGCACTGTAGCACCTTGCAAGCCAAGATGTGAGGAACCCTGGCAGAGCCGCAGAGGAAAGCTGCTTCCAAGCCAAGACTGGATTGCATTCTTCAGAGATAGAGCTGATGAAATCGGAACTGCAAAGCTCGGGCTGGGAACGGGCACTATTCATTGCTAGGGAAAAAAGGGGGGGACCCGAGGCTTTAGATTAGGTGGGAGGTTAAATTAATGGATTAAACTGTCAGCTTCATGGAAAAGGTGGGCCTTGAAGAAGGGTTGGCCATGGTGAGAAAGAGAGAGACAGAGACAGAAGAAGAGAAAGAGAGAGAACAAGAGAAAAGAGAGGAGAGAGAATGAGAGACAGACAAGAGAAAGAGAGAGAGTACGAGAGAGAGAGAAAATGAGAAAGACAGAAAGAGACAGAGAGAGAACAAGAGAAAAAAACAAGAGAGAGAGAGAGAACAAGAGAAAGAGAGAGAGAACAAGAGAAAGAGAGAGAGTACGAGAGAGAGAGAGAGAGAACAAGAGAAAAGAGAGGAGAGAGAGAGAGACAAGGGAAAGAGAGTATAAGAGAGAGAGAAAATGAGAGAGAGAGAGAGAGAGAGACAGAAAGAGACAGAGAGAGTAAAGAGAAAAACAATGAGAGAGAACAAGAGAAAGAGAGAGAGAACAAGAGAAAGAGAGAGAAAATGAGAGAGAGAGAGAGAACAAGAGAAAAGAGAGGAGAGAGAGAAAGACAAGGGAAAGAGAGTATAAGAGAGAGAGAGAGAGAGAAAGAGACAGAGAGAGAAAAGAGGAAAACAACGAGAGAGAACAAGAGAAAGAGAGAGAGAGAAAAAGAGAAAGAGAAAGAAAGAAAGAGAGAGAGAAAATGAGAGAGAGAGAAAGAGAACAAAAGAGAGGAGAGAGAAAGAGAGACAGACAAGGAAAAGAGAGAAAGTACAAGAGAGAGAGAGAGAGAGAGAGAGAGAGAAAATGAGAGAGAGAAACAGAAAGAGACAGAGAACAAGAGAAAGAAAATGAGAAAGAGAGAGAACAAGAGAAAGAGAGAGAGAGAAGAAGATGGGGGAGGGAGAGAGAGAGAGAGAGAGAGAGAGAGAGAGAGAGAGGAGGCTGCAATGTTTACAGGTAGTCCTCAACTTACAATCATTAGTTTAGTGATCATTTGAAGTTACACTGCCCTGGGGTCACATGATCAACCTTTGTAAGACAACTTCCCACAAGCAAAATCAACGGGGTAAGCCAGATGACCAGATGATTCAGTAGCTGAAGTGATTCATTTAATAACTGTGAAAAAAGGTCATAAAATGGGACAATACTCACCTAACCACTACCTTGCTTAGGTGTGGAAATTTTGGGTTCAGTTGTGGTTATGTGTCAAGGACTAGCTGTATTTGACATATTTATGGAATTATGGAAGGAAGCAGGAAAACTAGAGTAGAACCTCTCCTCCTTTGACCCTAAACATCCCAAGAAGTATTTAGGTTGCATACCTTTCTATTCTTTCAATTCCAAGCATCATGATCCTTACTTAGTTCAGTTCTTCCTATTTTGTCCTGTAATGCAATATATTCTGTGTTTTCCCCAAAGCAAATAGAATAGAATAGAGTAGAGTAGAGTAGAGTAGAGTAGAGTAGAGTAGAGTAGAGTAGAGTAGAGTAGAGTAGAATAGAATAGAATAGAATAGAATAGAATACTTTATTGGCCAAGTGTGATTGGACACATAAGGAATTTGTCTTGTTGCAAATGCTCTCAGTATACGTAAAAGAAAAGATACATTCACCGAGAGTCAAGAATCATCAGGTACAACACTTAATGATAGTTATAGGGTACAATAAACAATCAAATCATACTAGGAAACAATCAATATAAATCGTAAGGATACAAGTGACAAAGTTACAATCATACAGGGGATGGGTGATAAGGAGTGATGAGCAGATTAACAGTAATAGTAGTGCAGACTTTGTAAATAGTTGGACAGTGTTGAGGGAATTATTTGTTTAGCAGAGTGATGGCATTCAGGGAAGAACTGTCCTTGTGTCTAGTTGTTCTGGTGTGCCGTGCTCTATAGCGTCGTTTTGAGGGTAGGAGTCGAGACAGTTTATGTCTGGATTGTGAGGGGTCTGTAGATATTTTCACAGCCCTCTTTTTGACTCTTGCAGTATACAGGTCCTCGATTGAAGGCAGATGGGTAGTAATTGCTTTTTCTGCAGTCCTAATTATCCTCTGAAGTTTGTGTCTGTCCTGTTGGGTTGCAGAACCAAACCAGACAGTTATAGAGGTGCAGATGACAGACTCAAATAGTGCTTGATGATAAAGGATTTTTTTCTATCAGGGCAACCTGGTCTACCCAAATATAGGACGGAGCATATTGCTTCCGCCTTTCAGCCTCAATCCTTCACAGGCAGTTGCTTTCGTAACAAACTATTTTTGTGTTGAATTTCTTTTGTCTTTGTGTTGAAAAAATAGTTTGTCGCGAAAGCAACTGCCTGAGAAGGCTCCTGGGTTGCGGCTGAAAGGTGAAAGGGGAAGAATTACGCTCCGCCCCATATTTGGGTAGATCAGGTTGCCCTGATAGAAAAAAAACCACACTTAATCTCTCCCCTGGTATAGCCAACAAAGCAAGGAGAACACATGGCTTAGCTGTTAATACATCTACCTAATATGTAAACAAGGGATGCAGTGGCTCAGTGGCTAAGACACTGAGCTTGTCAATCAGAAAGGTCGGCAGTTTGGCAGTTTGAATCCCTAGCGCTGAGTAACGGAGTGAGCTCCCGTTACTTGTCCTAGCTTCTGCCAACCTAGCAGTTCGAAAGCATGTAAAAAATGCAAGTAGGAAAATAGGGACCACTTTGGTGGGAAGGAAACAGCATTCTGTGTGCCTTTGGCATTTAGTCATGCCAGCCACATGACCACGGAGACGTCTTTGGACAGCGCTGGCTCTTCGGCTTTGAAACAGAGATGAGCACTGCACCCTAGAGTTGGGAACGACTAGCACTGTGGTGGCTAAACTTTTTGGGCTTCCATGCCTCTCTGTGCATGCACGCATAATCCCCCATGTGCCACGCATTTCTGCACATGTGCGTATGACCCCCCCCATGCACCACACATCTCTGTGCATGCTGTCACATCTCCCGCACACCCCTACCCCCTGCGCATGCACACCAGATACCCGACAATCAGCTGTTGGGTGGGTGGCGGGCATGCATGAGCAGCAGACCTGCTCTGGGCGAGGGTTTGTGTGCCGGCAGTAATGGCTCTGTGTGCCACTTCTGGCATGCGTGTCATAGGTTCGCCCTCACAGGACTAGCATATATGTGTGAGGGGAACCTTTACTTTTACCTTTAATATGCAAACACTCCAGGTTCAAGTCCCAGAAAGGGTATGGCTGCGTGATGAGAGCTAAATAGCATGAAACAGATCTATATTAGTCTCCCTTTATTTTATGCCATTAAATATAAATTCAACAGTGCTTGAGGATGTTAACTAGTAACGACACTCCTGCAAGAAAACCACCAAGCTCAGAGAGAAGCCTCAGGAGGAAACTTTCCTGCAGGTCGAAATTTTCTTTCCACTCTTTCAGATTCAATGGTAGCTGCATGTTTCATGGCCTAATTGTAAGTGGGGCATTTGCAGCCCTCTGATACCCTATGATGCATGTGATCTTTGGCCTAAAATAGGTACTCGTTGTAAGACACTTGGGCGAAGCCTTCTCTTGGCTCCCAGGTTTAATAAGAGTTTGCTGTCTATCCTCTCTCTGGATGCGTTTTGGATATGCCACCTGCTTGTGCCAATTTTCCCCTGGCTGGTTTGGCAGTCAGGCAACCTGCCTTAAGGAGCTGCAAGTAGCAGAACAAACACAAACCAGCCTTCAGCTCAGACATAGCAGTTCTTATGCAGAGGGGGAAAGCCTTGGCAGCGATCCCCTGGTTCTTTTTCTTCTCAATCTTCTTTCTCTTGTGACATGGGGTATTTCAGTGCCGAAGGCCAGGCTGAAGCGATTGCGGTTGATTGATGCTGCTCAGAGCCACCGTATGTAGCCAAGCATCTCCTAAAATAGCAATAGCAATAGCACGTAGACTTATATACCGCTTCACAGTGCTTTACAGCCCTCTTTAAGCAGTTTACAGAGTCAGCCTCTATTGCCCCCCAACAACATTTGGGTCCTCATTTTACCCACTTCAGAAGGATGGAAGGCTGAGTCAGCCTTGAGCCTGATGAGATTCGAACTGCCCAATTCCAGGCAGTCAGCCGAAGTAGCCTGCAGTGCTGCACTCTAATCACCATGGCTCTTTGGGAGCTCAGCTCACTTAGCACTTCCAGTCAAAGTTCTGGAGTTTGAATCCTGTGATCTGTGTGTCAGGGTTCCAACATATGCCCTAATTAAACCATGAGCCTCGAGCCAAGTTTCAAAAGAAATCCAGTTATTTATTAGGAGCAACATGTCAGCACCTACTCAAATGAAATCAGCTCTGCCTGAAGTAATTTATGGCCCACCTATGACCTTGTTTCACCCCTCCCCTCAGGTTGTGTCATAAATCACATTCTCCAACGGAGTACTTTTGCAGGCTGTAGAAATCATGCCTCTCTGGTTGGTCCCAATAGCCTGAGATACAGCCTTGAGGAAGATATGTGTGGAATATGCTTCAGGTTATGGCTCCACCGGTCCCACCCACCCCAGCCTATGGCAACTCAAGAGCAGGCCAGGAATGCTTTATGAGTTGACATTTGGCTCTCCTCACTTCCCAAGTGCAAACATAGAATTTAGGGTTGCAACTCCCACCTCCCCCCGGCTTGTTTGGATTTAACACTGTGAAGAGAATCAGATTGGAGAAAGATCATGTAGAATATGGATGATTGGCCCAAAGTTATCCAACAGGCTTTCACACCTAAGGTGAGACTAGAACTCACAGTCTCCTGGTGATTAGGCCAAAGTGACCCAGCTGGCTTTCATGCTTAAGGCAGGACTAGAATTCTCAGTCCTTCATTTTCTAGCATGGTACCTTAACTACTAGACCAAACTGGCTCTCGTGATTCTGAATGACTTTGTTTCAGATAACTTAAGAGATTCTGTCTATTTAAAATGATCTGAATATTTAAAGTAGCAGCAATCAGTCTGTGCAAAGGATCCTTTGAAGTTCAACTGTGAATAGTGTGAATGAACCAAGGAACACCTGCTGGACTAGTTTGATTGCTTGATCTATCTGAATTCTTCAGACTCACCTAACTGAAGCACTACCATTAGAGAGAATAGAATAGGGTTAGGGTTAGAAGAATAGAATAGAATAGAATAGAATAGAATAGAATAGAATAGAATAGAATAGAACCTTGGATGTCTTCTAGTCCATCCCCCTGCTTAAGCAGGAGAACCTATACTATTTCAAATACGTGACTGTCTAGACTCTTCTTAAAAAGCTCCGATGATGGAGCCCCCACAATTTATGAAGGCCAGCTGTTCCACTGGTTAATTGTCCTCAGTGTTAGGAAGTTTCTCCTTAATTCTACACTGCTTCTCTCTTTGATTAGTTTCCAACCATTGTTTCTTGCCTTGCCTTCTAGTGCTTTGGAGAATAATTTGACACCCTCTTCTTTCTGGCAGCCCCTCAAATATTGGAATACTGCTATCATGTCCCTCCTAGTCCTTCTTTTCTTTAGACTAGCCAAACCCAAATCCTGCAGCCGTTCTTCACATGTTTTAGTCTCCAGGCCTTTGATCATCTTACTTGCTCTTCTCTGAACTTTTTCCAAAGTCCCAACATCTTTTTTGTTGTATGTTGAGCAAATGAGGAGAGTCTGTTGAGTATGAGCCTTTCCTCAAACATTTATTGAAGGAGAAATTCTGCAGATATCTTCATCATCATCACCAAGGCACCGATTTTGATGAAGGAACTGACTTCTTTCAAGAGGTGAGGCTGATCTGAGAGCTCCTGTTCCTGAAAGGAAGCGATCAAAATGAGGTGGAATCTCTGTCAGTATAACTGAAAATATTTAGTTTTGGCAAGGAAGTGCTAAATATTAGGCTTCAAGATTCGATGAAGCATAAATCACACTGGCCTAGATAAGGATGGAATTTACATTACCCAAGATGTCTCTTTACAAACTGGCTATCACCAGAGATCAAGCACGTTAATTCAGAGGCACTGGAGTCCTACAACCAACCACAAAAGCTCCTGTGATGACCCAGGGCATGGCACAAAGGCAACAAAGTCAAATAAGCAAGAAGTGTCCCTTTAATACTTCCAACTTTGCCCCCAATGTCCAGTTTACCTTTGACTGGAGAAAAAACTCTCCCAAGAACGGTCTTTAAGTGGAGGAAATTCAGTCCAAAAACAAAGTTCATATAAGCTATAAATAAAAATCCAAACAAACCATGCTGCAGTAATTAATTTGACAAGGCAGGAGAAGGAATTGCAGACTTGAAAGCCCAGCAAAACACACACAGTTGGGAAGACGCCAGGAACCCAGATAAGCCCCGATACCAAATAATTCACGATTTGCTTCCCACAACTTTGCTGTGTGCAGCTTCCTCTTTTATACACTGTGTTCCCAACTGTAGCTAATGAAGGAAATCAGGGCCCTTTCCTCCCCCATAAGCCATGCAACTCATGTTGCTCCCTTCTCCATTCCTCCCTGCATGCCCTAGGATGAAGAGGGGTCTTCTTCCAAATTCCCTCTCCCTTGTTCTACTTCTCCCCTGCTCTGCCTAGCCAGCCTTTGCCCTTCCCCAGTTTCTTCCACAGACAACGGAGCTGTTAGATCGGGTAGATCGGTTCCCACAGAGACGCGAGACCAAGTGTACTTTCAGCTCTTTATTTCAGTGTTAAGACCTGTACAAGATCTTGGAGCCGCGGCAGCCCTTCATATAGGGATTGCTTGCGGCTCGGCGGCCAATGACAGCGCTTTGAATCTCTCGCGATCGGCTCAGCCAATCACGGTTGATTTTTAGCATGCCAATCATGGCCGTTCAGTTGACCAATCGGGTTGCGGAATGTGTGGACCAATCAGAATTCAGTGTTTGGAGAATGCTAATATAGAACAGGAGCCACACTCCCACTCCCTGTCAGCTGCTCTGCCTCCCCCTCCAAATCAGATTCTGACAGGGGCATGACAGCTCCAGACACCAGCCTAGCATACAACTTCCCATGAAGGAAGCATCCAAACTTAGAGGAGATGGAAGCATCATAACTTAGAGCAGAGGTGTCAAACTCAAGGGCCGAGGGGTGCTTAAATCTGGCCCACGGAGCCACCCTGAAAACAGTGAAGGACCGGTCCACAGCCCTCCCGAGCTCCTTTTTCGCTGGCAGAGGGTTTCAGGAGCCTGTCCCAGCTGAAAACAGCGCTTGGGAACCCATTTTCGCTGGCAAAGCACTCAGGCCTCCCAATACGAGTGACATCAAGCTGGCCACTCTCACCCTGCCCCCCTGAGGTCAAACACAACCCTAATGCAGCCCTCCATGAAATCGAGTTTGACACCCCTGACTTAGAGGGAAGGTGAAATTTGACTGCTCCTGCTCCCATCTCCACATTTTTCCTTCTTTTTCACCTTTTATTTCTTTGTGTTCCTAGGCTGGCTTGTTTTAGGGGGTGGATATGCAGAACGAGAGAAGAATTCCATTTGACTTGTCAACTTCGGCAATGAGATCCTTTCCCTCCCTTCTCTTCCCTCCTTCATTTAATATGGAAGAGTGAGACATCGTGCCTCTCTGACAACTAGAGGCCAGCAATGTTAATTTTGGAACGCTCCCTGAGCTGTGTCAGGCTTTGTGCTGGCACGTTTTTGTTATGCCAGCTGCTTTAAGTCAACACACCTGCCTGCAAGATGCGATGGTTTGAAGGAGGGGGAGCAGTGTTGAGGCAACGGGGAAGCATCCTCCGGCTTAGGAGAGTAACACGAGGGTTCTGGGATGACTTCATGGGTTTACTTTTGCTGAATGATCTATTAGGAGAAACAGATTTGTTTTTGGAACTTGTCAGAACCTTCCATTCGGGAGGTAGAATATACCTGGGTTGGATAGGATTATGCTCAAAAAGAGGATGAAAAGATTTCGTGTGTCCAGCTAATTCTGTGCCACGATTGTCTCTTTCAATTTTATCAATTATCTTTACACTGTTTTTTTTCTACATCTTTTTTTCTACATCTTTTCAAAGATGTAACCTTTGTTACAGCAAAAGTCTTGATGATTTATTTTTTAACTACTTTTGATATAGTTTCCTCTTCCATCACCTTACTTTTCCTTCCTTCCTTCCTTCCTTCCTTCCTTCCTTCCTTCCTTCCTTCCTTCCTTCCTTCCTTCCTTCCTTTTTAAGCTGCTAAGATATCTTGGCATACTGTGAAAATGTTAATGTTCAAAAATGTTCAGAAATGGACCTCCTTTGAATCCATAAATTCCCTGCTCAATCAGCTATTTTGGTTAATAACAAACTGAAACAAAATGAAAATATGTACTGAGGTGACATGATAGCACTTTTCCAATACTTGAGGAGCTCCTGCAAAGACGAAGGGGTCAATGGTTAGTTTCCATCCATTGTTTCTCATCTTGCCTTTTGATGCTTTGAAAAATATCCAAAACCATGAAAATATCCAAAGCACCAAAAGGCAAGATGAGAAACAATGGATGGAAACCAACCAAGGAGAGAAGCAACCTAGAACTAAGGAGAAATTGCCTAATGAGAGCAATCAACCAATGGAACAGCTTGTCTTCAGAATTCGCGGGTGATCCATCACTAGAGACTTTCAAAAAGAGACTGGGCAGCCATTTGTCCGAAAAGGTTTAAGCTGTCTTGCTTGAGCAGGGGGCTGGACTAGAAGACCTCCAAGGTCCCTTCCAGATCTATTATTCTATGTTCTATGAGTCAGCAATTAAATATTAGAATGGCAATCAATCTCTAAACTTAAGGGAATAATTTAATCATCAGCAAGTTCTGATGATGAAATCCTCTTTTTTCTCCTCACCTTGATTTAATGGTGTACCATTTGCCAAAACCATGACACTCGTCTCTACATACCTGACACTAGTCAGCTCAGAAGCATAATTCCAGATTTTAAAAATGGAGCTAACTGCAAGTGTTCAGTTCAAAACTATTTCCCTTTGACAAACATTAAGTTGTGAGACCATGCATATTTTGAAATATGATGTCAAATCTCTTTGGCTTTGAAGAATGTGATGTCATTGAATCTGCTTCCTTTCAGCTGTCCAGGGTGATATGTTGCAGCTGACACTTGTCACCCATTGGACAGGACATGTGGTGACATCACTGGTCCCCACCTGCACTCCCAACTCCTACAAACAGCAGCCAGTATTACGGCATGCAAGGCTGTTCTTTATGAAGATACTTTGATGTGGCCTTCTGGGAAAGAAATAATCAACTATAGTGACCCTAGGAATGTTTTTAATTTATTTATTTTTACTTTATTTATTTATATGCACTGTACCTTTTTATTATTTTTACAAATAACTCCACTAAATATCCAACACACATTCCTGCTCCTATTTTCCCCATGGCAACAAACCTGTGAGGTGAATTGGACAGAGAGACTGGGCCAAAGTCACCCAACCAGTTTTCATGCCTAAAGTAAGATTAGAATTCATAGTTTAGATTAAATTAGATTAGATTAGAGATTAACAGAGTGGGAAGGGACCTTGTAGGCCAGGGGTGTCAAACTCATGTCATCACATGATGTAGCTGGATTTTTTTCCCCTTTGCTAAACCAAGCCTGGGCATGGCCAGTGCATGATACATCTGGCCCACGGGCTGGGAACTTAGCAGCCCTGTTATAGGTCATCTAATCCACCCACCCACCCAAGCAGGAGACCCTATACCATTTCTGACCGATGGCAGTCCAGTTTCTTCTTGAATGCCTCCATTGATGAAGATCCCACAACTTCTGAAGGCAACTTCTGTTCCTTGGTTAATTGTTCTCCCTGTCAGAAAATTCTCTCCTTGTTTAGTTTCCATCCATTATTCCTTGTATGGCCTTCAGGTGCCTTGGAAAATAGCTTGACCCCCTCCTCTCTGGGGCAGCCCCACAAATATTGGAAGACTGCTATCATGTCTCCCCTGGTCTTTCTCTTCGCCAGACTAGCCATGCCAAGTTCCTGCAATTGTTCATCGTATGTTTTAACCTCCAGTCCCCTAATCATCTTGGTTGCTCTTCTCTGCATTTTTTCTAGAGTCTCTAGAGTCTAGAGTTTCCTGGTGATTGGCCCAAAGTCACCCAGCCGGTTTTCATGGCTAAGGCATCTTTTGTTGCTTGTCTCCACAGACCTTCTAATATTGGATGATTCCAAGAAATACATCTTCCTCTGTATCAGTTAAGAGAGTGCTCTGATCGTTGTCTGCAATCTACCTTTGATTACACACTAAGCAAAGAAGTGTTTTGTTTGGTTTCAGCTGAGTGTTTTGTGTTGAATATTTCCAACCATAGTACTTTGTAAACCATGGGCTTTAGCTAGCTAATGGTGGTTTAATCAACAAACAATGGTCAAAGAATCCATGAATTAGCACCACCATGTTGCTTGATTTTAGTGGCTTTGGGCTAAAGGTATATCAAAATAAATTCAGCAGTTCATATGCTGAACTTTGAATTTCCAACATTGCGGGAACTAAATTCCAGGGGTTATTTTCCAGTACAACTTCTTTATCATTGCAATTTGCCAGCACTTTGATAAGAGCCATAGAGAAATGTAGGTTGACAAAGCAGAGAATAATTGTAATCATAAGAAAAATCACAAAGGTATTTAAGAGGGAAAAACATGTTTTCTACTTATTTCTCTCTATATATACTAGTCTATAAGAGCTGTCTGATTTTTTCCAGAGCCCATACAATACATCACCAGCTTGGCTTCGACATGTGCAATAATTTTTAATCAATAATGGCTCACCAGGCACATTTTGTGATTAAGAAAAGCTGTTTTACAATGAACTGTAATTGCAGCATTGCTGTTGGCTCAGCCTCGCGCAAATGTTGGCAGCTGGTGGAGGAAAAATTATGTCTGAAAACAAAACAAGGAGAAGAATGTGTGATTTTGACTGCTGTCAAAATGAAGATGACCTGCCCTCACAACTTCTCAATAGCTGCTTTGGAATCTTCTTGGTACATCGAGGCACGGATGTTAGAGTGAGGTTGACAAAGATTTTCTGGAAGAGAAAGCACTATTGTGTCTGGTCAGATACAACAGGCAAGGCACACGCTTATAGCACGTGGCAAGTGTCTCTCTCCATCAGCTTTCCAATAGATTTATAAATGGGCATCGTTGTGCATTCCAGGTTTATGGTACATCAGAGGAAAAGGAGAGCCAAGCAAGCTCTGTGGGGCATACTTGTGGCTTGGGTTGATTCAGTAGAAGAGAAATTAAGCAGTCCATTTGCAATTCTCCCTGTAGTCCAGCTTCCAAATCTTCATATAAGTTGAGACTTCAAATTCTGCTTTCAAAGCTGGATTGCTTTACTTTGTCTAGAGGTATTTTTCCATCGTAAGTCTTAACTGTCAAGACACCCTGTCTTTTTTTTAAAAAAAATTAAGTCATATATTTATCTTCATTTCTTAGCCAAGGAAGCCAGCAGAAAGCATGCGGCAAAACACAGAATGCTGTTACCTTCCCACCAAAGTGGTACCTATTTATCTACTTGCATTGTTCTGATCCAGCTCTCCAAATATGACAAACCCTCTGAAGTTAAAGATTCCTTTATTAGGAGCACCAGCAGCAGAGGTGGTATTTAGCAGGTTCTGATCAGTTCTGGAGAACTGGTAGCGGAAATTTTGAGTAGTTCAGAGAACTGGTAAATACCACCTCTGACTAGAGATTTTACAGTATCCTTCCCTTGCCACGACCACTAAGCCACGCCCACAGAATGGGTAGTAAAAAATTTTTTTAATCCCACCACTGACCAGCAGCCCCAGCAAAAGGTTTCTCTCTCAATGCAGGCTAACAAGGCCGTTCAGCCAGAAGATGAATAGTTGTCTTCCACATCTATTCATCTCCTACTCCTGCCTTTTATCCCTGGAGCTAGTGTGGGGCCTCACTAACAGTGGTGTCCCTTCTGTCCCAAGGTCCGGCCCATAAATTTCCTGCTCTCCTCTCCTCTGCCTTGTGCACATCCGCATGTCAAGCACTGGACCCAACTATTCTTCTTCTTCCTTATCAGCTACCTCCAGACCTGGCAGCTACTGACTCTCCATCTAAGAGCTGATGGATGGCTCTGTCTCTGTCTCTCTCTGTCTTTCTCTGTCTCTCTCTCTCTCCCTCTCGGCCAGATCCATTTCCACTTCCCCCTCGGAGCTCTCAGGTTGCCTTGATGCTGACATGCCTCCTCCTCCTCTAATTTGGCTGCTGGAGGGGCCGGAGGCCAACAGGCCACAACATGCATTTTCATGCTTTCAAACTGCTAGGTGGGCAGGAGCTGAGGCCAGGATGGGAGCTCACCCCATCACATGGCATTCAGGCCTCGAACTTAGGCTATCAGTCTTCCAGCTGACAAGTTCAGTGTCTTTAATGCTGAGCCATCATGCATAACAAAACACCCACCCACCCAGCCACACATACACACACGTTTTCTCTGTAGCTCAAGTTTGTACAGCAGACTTTTGAAGAGATTTTCTTGAAAGCTTTGATTTCTTGCATGCAGATTGTTAATTGCAGCCTGTTATTAAAATGACAGTGGAACTAAGGTCAGCAAAGTAAGCAGCTGAAAATAAAGGAGGATGGAGCTTGGAAGTAATCACAAAAACAGTTTACGAGTCATGTAAAGCAATACCTTAACTCAGGAAATGCTCTCAGCATGCACACATATTCATTGACACTGCACACTTATTTTTCTGTTGAATGTCTCTTTTCTTATTGGTGATGAACTCCATATGTCCACATCTCCCTCCTTTGGCACCACTCAATAGCATCTTGATGTAACTGCTTATTCCCATTTTTTTTTTATTTGATTATTCAGAGCTGCATATCATGTGAAAGCTGGCTTCACAGTCAAAATGCCAACTTAGATACAATGAAGAAGAAAACCATAATCAGGAAAGATAATGGGATAATGGGGTGGGAGAGAAAGTCCTCTGCCAAGTATTGTGCATAGGGTGAAGCTCTTCCTTTGCTTGAAGAGCTAAAAACTGTTGTTTTGCAACTTTGTGGTACATCAGATACGTGTGGAAATAAGGAGAAAATAAACTGTTGACCTTGCAAAGTTGAGGATGGAGGTAAGAGGTGGAAAGGGGATTAATAAAAAAAATTGTGAGAAGGTAGAAAGGACTGTAATGCTCCCAAAGAAGACAGAGAGGCTTGTTTAAAAAGTTGGAATCTTGACTTTGATGAACAATACTTCTTCCTAAAGGGAAATTTGTAGACCATCAACCTGGAGAACATCCAGAAATGAGCTACCCTACATGAAGCGTATATTGGTGCAGTGCATAATCATTTGATAAACTAGAGGGAAGCCCAATAGCCAAAACTGCTTGACCAGGTTGGATTGGCCTCCTCAAATCTGGCACCAACTTTGAAATCTACCACCTCTCAATATGTACTTTGAGGCAACCTGCTGAGAAATTCTATTTATATGTCTCTTTCTCCCATGGAAGAGCTCATAATGTGAAACTGTGAAATTGAGGAAAAGGATCAACTCCACCAACCTGGCTGGAAACCAGCCCTTTCCATTCTTCCCACCAATTCCCTCACTTGCTATTTGTGGATGCTGACCCAGATTCCAAGTTTATTTCTTCTTGAAGGTCTCAAGTGATGGCACTCCCACAACTTCCAAGGGCAAGCTGTTCCATTGGTTGATTATTTTTTCCCTAACCTCTTGCTAATTTTCCTCTAGTTTTTTCCCATCTCCTGTTTTTGAGTTTTTGAATCAAGAACATCACCTGCGTTCTTCATCTCCCTGGAGGAACATTCCAGCTGAACATCATCACATTTCCTGCTTGTAGATTTGCTTTAGAGTCTCCTGCCCATTTTTATTTTATTTGTTTATTTTGTTTGTCAAGCATGTATGAGAAAACAAGTATGTATGAACATAACATATAAACTTATAAGTATAAACAGGTATAAGTATATACATAATAAATGAGTACGAATAAATGGGAACAGTAGGACAGGGACGGTAGGCACGTTGGTGCGCTTATGCACACTCCCCTTACAGACTTCTTAGGAATGGAGTAAGGTTGGTAGGCAGTTTAAGGTTAAAGTTTTGGGGATTTGAGGCAGTTTAAGTTTAAAGTTTGGTGGGGTTGAGGATGTAACAACAGTCAGGTAGTGAGTTCTAGGCATTGACCTCTCTGTTACTGAAGTCGTATTTTCTGCAATTGAGTTTGGTTAACTTTGAGTTTGTATCTGTTGTTTGCCTGTGTGTTATTGTGGTTGAAGCTGAAGTAGTTGTTGACAGGTAGGATGTTGTAGCAGACAATTTTGTGTACTAAGCTTAGGTCAGACCATAGGAGGCGTAGTTCTAAGTTGTCTAGGTCCAAAATGTCAAACCTGGTGACATTGGGTATTCTGTTGAAAGCGGAGGAGTGGAAGACTCTTCTCATGAAATGCTTCCGGACTCACTTAATTGTATTAAGTTCATTTATACAGTGTGGATTCCAGGCAGATGAGTTTGAGAATTGAATTTTGATGAGCCATATCCAGAGCAGGTCCAGAGTTCACCATCAGGGAAGAAAAGACAATGATGGTTTATGGCCATAAAATCTTTCCTAATATAATCAGTGACCGCTTCGCTCTCAAATGGAGCATTATGATGTGTGGAAAGAAGGTATTGGCCCCACTGCTCAATTCCTTCCTGTTGGCTAAGAAAAAGAGAAATACCTTCCTAATGTGATGACTTCAGCCTCCAGTGCTAATCTAATGAGAAACAATATTTGCCTCCAACCAGAAGATGATTATGCTGAAGAGAAGAATGCATTGTTGCCTGTTGCAGAAGCCAAAAGCAACAGGAGACAGATCTGCACTAGCAGACAAATAAGGGAACATAGAATAGCAAGCCACCAGCAACATGTTATTGTTTAGCACAACAAAATCCTCAAGTCAGGATGAGTTGATTTCAAAAATAAAAGGGAAATAACACACTTCTCATCTTCAGCCTTTGGCATCTCTCAGAACAGGATGGGGCAACTTGTACTATGGCCAACTTGCCATAGGGACAATTCCATGCATCAACGTGATAAATTTTATCCACCACTGTTTCTTTGACATTATTTCCATTGAGGAAAAACATTGGAAATAATAACAAAGAAACAGTGGCAAACAACATTTATCATGTTGAGTTATCCTTTGTGGAATTATCTCCGGCAAGCTGGCCACGGTGAGTTATTCCATGGTGCATTGGCAGCAACGAGATGGCAACAGCAGGTTGGCTGCAACAAAGTGGCCCTGGCAAATTGGCCAGGGTGAAATGGCCATGATTGCAAGAATATGTTTGAGAGGCAGTGACTGAGTTCATTTGTGGTTTGTTGAACCATAATTTGTTGGGTTTCTCATGTTTTGTAAATCACAACAGCTGGGTTTGCACATAAGGAAAAAAGCCAAATCTGAACAAAATTCAACGTGGTTTTGATAACGTAATATGGGAAATCCATAAAAAATCTTCAGCATTGAGTTAACTAAATCCAGTCATCTGACTCCAGAAGAAATTCTTCTGTTCTTAGAAGAGCAAGGACTGTGAGCTTACTGGAGTTTGCAGAAGACAAAGCTAGAATTAGGACTCCAGTAGTAACATGATTTTTAAAATATTTTTATTCAGAGTTTCAATTTTTTTTTAAAAAAAGAGAAATATGTTCTCACATTTTGCAGCATTGTCGTAACAGTGTACTTATCTATTAGTGTCAATTACGTTCATTTACTTCAAATATATCTATAACTTGTTTGCTAAATCCTTACTTATTTGTATTGTTATTAAGTTACAATAGTTATTTATTTACATTACATTACTTTACATATATACATATCTATATACACATTTGTCCTTTTTCCTATTTCTTTAGTCATTTTCACTAAACATCTTTACTTCCTTTTTATCCACCATTTGACTAGTAACATGTTATATAGGAAAAAATCCCTAAACAAAAAGTACATAGAGTTGCAAAACAACACGGATATATGCAAGTATGAAAATATGACTTGCTTCTGTTTGTTTGGGTAATTCCAAGAAGATGTATGATCTTAAATTCTATTGTACTTAATGGGAGGATTGGCACAGAAGTCTGATAAATAAATACAATAAAAATAAATAAATATCCACTCACTAAGTAAAATTACCCAGCTCCATCTTCCTTGCCACTGTCTTCTTTCAGTGATTACAGAGATCACCGAAAGAAGCTATAGGAGCCAATTTATTTCTTGGCCGATTTATTTATTTTTCCAGGCTTTGGTATCAACTCCATTTGCTTTAGGGAAACATTTTCCTTCTCATAGTATGATGAGTAATTTCCTGTTTTCACTCCTTGTTTCAGAACCATGCCATATATTATAAAATCCCCTTATACCTCGAATTATAGGATCAGCTTGTCCTAGTGTGTCAACGGAGATTCTCCTTCATCCAGGTCATGGTTGCCCCAAAATTTCTTTTCAAAGGGCAACTGGACTTTTCTTTGTTTGTTTTTTCCTTGAAGACATTTCGCTTCTCATCTGAACTGAAGAAGCTTCTTGAATGAGAAGTGAAATGTCTTCCAGGAAAAACAAATAAACAAAGCCCAATTGCTTTTTGAAAAGCACCACGGGGGCTTGTAGTGGTGTAATTTTAGAGCTGGAAAGAGGTCTCCAGTCTAAAGTGTATGTAGGTAATTCATATCAGATACTCCACAGTTTTCCAAAAGTCTGGTTAGGAGACAAGATATTGGTAAGACATCTCCTGCTTCAGTTGGTTGTGGATGGTGGGCTTATTTTTGAGTAACAAGTAGAAGTAGTTGATCTAGCCAAATATCACTAGGTCTTCCTTAGTTTATTCTTGATTCCAATATTTCAGCACTTCGGAGAATGGTAGAAATGTTGACCCACAAGATTAGAGAATATGAGTCAAGACAATGGACATTTCTTGCTCAATATGAATAATAGATGCTTGAACAAGTGGAGAAGATATGGGTTTTTTTATGTACTAGGTGCGTTGCAAAACACCTTTGAAAGGACTGGCACCACTGAAATGTACAATCTGATGAAATAACTTTTCCCCAGACTGCACATCCCATTTCCCATTTAATCTGTGAAGCATTATTGAAATAAGTTGAAAATCTTGATTACATTTTTCTAGTCCATGGGAATTCTAGTGAGATCTTTACTGAGATTAGAATCAGAGATTTCACCAAAATATGATATTCTGTCTTCTTCTGCCATTTGGAGGGCATTTGTGGGCATATTTTTTAGAGATTTCAAGTGATTGCAACCTCTTGAAATGGCCTTCCCACACAAGTTGCAGAAGAGAAAAAAGTTAGATCCCTTCAGTTGCGTCTAGGAAGCATTTATGGTTTACCTGAGATGAGCTTAGATATTAAATTTGAAGACAATTTTGTAGACTGTATATCCAAGTCCTGTGGTTGATGACAAATATGATGAGCTATAGCATCTCCACCAGATAAGATTCTATAAGTTTTTGCATGGAAATCTGTCAGTAGAACCTCTGTTCTTTTAAGAAGTGATGTAATGACGGAAGCATCATACTTATAAGTTTATATTCATAGTCAAAACTCTATCCCTTCCCTGCTGAGCCAGCCATTATCTTTAAAACCTGAACTTTAGAACTTCATGTGGGAAGTACATTATGTCTTCCTGTTTTTGACAGCCCTTCAGATATTATGAAATGTGTATCTTTTGTTTCCCCTTCTTATGTTACCCTTCTCATATTCCTCCAGCCTTCCCACATGGGGTTTGGGTTTTGTACCACAGTCTGTCTTTGTTGCTCTCTTCAAAAGCATTCTGATTTATTTGTGTCTTTCTTAAAGTGTGTTGTTCAAAGCTAGAAAGGCTTTCCAAGAGTAAGAAACCTGAAAAGCATCGCATTAAGACATTAGGCAACCTGTGGTGAGAGAAAGTTTTATTCCAAATGGCATTTCTGAATCTTGGTTTTCCATGGAAATTGCATTATCTACATTTAGGATTGCAGAGTTAAACCATTTACCTTCAGTGAATATGTCTTATCGTTTACTTATCTACATTTGAGTTCTTGGTAGTATTTAAAATCTTCCTTATCTCACAAGGAAACCCATCTAAATGCCAGAGAAAATGCTCCAGAGTTGTTGTTTTTAGAAATACCTGTGGCCAACAGCACATCCCTCATTTTGAACCGTCATTGGTTTTTATTTCTGTCTTTTTGCTAATGTTTGCACACAAGAGCACTGCACACTGTCCAGCTCACATCATTAAAACCTGATGAGGATTCTAAAGTGATTATGCTGATAATGGAAAGACGTTTAATGTTTTCCAAGGACATTTAAAGATGGCTTACTGAGATACATCTGCTGAGTGATTTGCAATCTAATATTTGAAGAGATGCATTTCACTGTGTTGTGGGACTTTTCCACTCCTTTCCACGATGATTCCAAAACCTTTGTCAGCTAACCACACAGTACAAATGAATCAGAACTATGACTTCAATAACATCCTTATGTTATAAATGAATAAATATTTATGAAATAAATCAACTGGATCGATGCTGTATATATTTTAATTCGTCCTTTTTAGGGTGGGTGGTATAGCAAGTCAATCAACTTATAGCTCCTGTTTTTCTTCAACTGTTTTTCTTTTCTTGGAGTTTTTGCTTTTTCTTTTCTTTCTTTTTCTCTCTTCTTCTTTACTTTATATTGGTTCTATATTCTTGCTTAAATGTTTTAATAAAAGTTATATACAAAAACAGAATTGCTTATGGGCAAAAGTTTGTGTGCGTAGTAATATATTCCTCGTGCATTGTCATGTATTTAATTGGTCTAAATCCATATTTATTCATCTGCTTACAGTGGATTTATGTTTGTAGATGGGAAGAGAAGGAGGAAAGCTCCTGAATGGAGATGGAGAAATATGAAAATTTCTGTTTGAAACAGTTCTTTGGTTATACATTTATGCCTTAGTGTTGAGAAACTCCCAGCTAGTCAAGAAAGAGGAGTCAACTGGGGAACTAGCTTTGAGTCCTTACGTAGTCACAAGAGAAATAAACCTGTTCCCCTCCATAAATTCCATGAAACTTTATCTGCTTGTTCCTAGGGGAAGGCAAGCAATCTGAGGAGATCTTTGTAATATAAGTAATACAAAATAAAGTTGCTGACTTAAACTTTTAAGCGGGTCTGGTTGCTTGCACCTGACACTTAGCTTGCAAACTAGGAGCACTTTCCCAAGCCAAACATTATAGCCTCCTAAATCTGCTGCAGCAATTCTGCACCACTGCATAAGTTGTCCACATCCTTATTAAATCTGAGATTCTCAGTCATCCAGGGCATGGTTGTGTCCCAAAGGTGCTTTTTCAAGAGGCAACTGGACTTTCTGGACTTTCTTTGAAGACATTTCATTTCTCATCAAAGAAGCTTCTTCAGCTCTAGACTGCCAAACTATGCTTTTGCAAAATGGCCAGGTGTGTGTGTGTGTGTGTGTGTGTGTGTGTGTGTGGTTTATGTTTCTGAAGAAAGAATAACAGAGAAATGTCCAAGCTTGGTAAGGTTTTGGGGTGTTTTTTTTTTTGATAAATTCCCTTACCATGACTTGGGTTGGTGTTTCTGAAACTCCAGACCAGCAGTCTGAGAGACATTGACAGCTCTGAGTATGAGCCATGTATGCGAACTACAGCTCTAGACTGTCAAACTATGCTTTTGCAAAATGGCCAGGGGTGTGTGTGTGTGTGTGTGTGTGTGTGTGGTTATTTGCCTTCTGAATTAGATGCAGGGCTGGGGGCAGGGGAAAGAGCCTGTTTTAAGTCGGAAACTGGCCAAATCCTATGCTCATGACTCAAATTTGTTGCCTAATAAATATCACACAGCTCTGCCCCATATCCCACAAATTGCTGCTTAGACATTATGTAGGCTTGTAAAATTGTACTTTGCAGAGCAACCATAAGCAGAGTACAATCTGTGCTTTGCACAGAGAATTCCAGGAGGAACTTTTGGGTGCTAAAAAAAACACCTTGACAATTGCATCAGTTGTGAGATGGGAGGTAGGAGTTTTTGGCAAAGGCTGGACAACCAATTTTTAGGAACACTGTAATTTGGAGCTTCCCATGTTGGACAATACAGGGCCAATTCTGATGATTTGGAGGACGTGAAGTATTTATTTTATTCATTGACTAGCTTGATACCCGTGCTTCGCTATGAAACTATGTGGTTGGGCTTACTTTTTGGCAAGGAAATTAAGGTAGGCAGAGGCAAAAAATTTCCCCCTTATTTCGTCCCCCAAAACTAAGCCCGATCACATAGTTTCATAGAGAATAGAGCTAGTTCATTATAACTTCAGACTGTTGCTAAGCAACCAATTGTAAGTCAAGGACCCCATGTATTTGGCAACCAAAATACAAGAAAAAGATTTGTTGGCGAGGATACATTTCTTCAAAAATGAAATATAAAAGAAAGAAACCGATTTAAGATTATATCAGAGGAAAACTGAGGGACAGAATGACCTAAACTATTAGGAATATATTTATATATTCAGTGCATGCTATATCTTGTTTGCAGTTTGCCTTCCCTAGGGTCTCCTATCAAATTACAGGTGGTATTAAATCACTGATCCCAGCAGGAAAAATAACCCATTCCTACTAATGTGTTGGCTTTCTTAACGTCAGGGCCAGATCAAACTCACCAGGACTCAAGCAGTCAATTTACAAACTAAAAAATAGTGTAAAGCAGAAAAATATCCAAGAAGGAAACCTTTTTTAAAAAATTAAAATCCATAGTAAAACACATTCTGTAATGCCACCATTTGTAATTTGCTACATTGGCGTCTACCAAACCAAAGAAATATCCTACAATAATGTTATTTTCTTCTCTTTCTGGTGATGACCAAACTAGAGTATTGGTGGCAATCCATGAAGCCGAGAGTGTACGTTGAGTGAAATTATGGGTATAAATGAGCTGAGTCACAATTACTTGAAAAGGCACCTTTCTGTCAATAGCCTTCAAGTAAATATTGGCACCAAAGACATCTCTCCAGACCGTGAATGCAGGGGTGGGCTTCAAAAGTTTTAGCAAGGGGTTCTCTGTCCACTTGCTGGGTGGGCATGGCCATGGTGGGCGTGGCCTAGTCGGCCTCCTGAAGCATGGTGGAGGGGGAGTTTTTGCCCTCCCCAGGCTCCGGAGGCTTTCTTCGAGCCTCCGGGAGGGTGAAAACAGTCTCCCCGGGCTCTGGAAGCCAGAAACAGGCCCGTTTCCGGTCTTCCCAAACTTCCAGGAGGCCTGTTTTTTCCCCTTCCTGAGCCTCCGTGTGTGCCCTGCTCTTACCTGCATCCAAAACGGGCCACGTGGGGACTCCTGGGTGGAGCAGGGTGGGCGGGGCCAGCCAGGAGTGGGATTTGGGGGTTCTCCAAACTACACAGAATCTTAGCTAGGGGATCTCCCGAATCCATGCGAACCCTCAGCAGCCCACCCTTGCATGGATGCTTTGAAAGGCCCTCAGTACAAGTAACCTGCTATTATATTCTGAAAATCAGACACAGAGCTTTTGATATAAAATAAGGGACTTTTGTATCCAATAGGCACAATTCATTTTTAACACTGGATGCTACTGGGTGGACACAGAAACTCAATATCATTCACATCAGGCAGTGGGGATGCTACAACAGTCATAAGTGTGAAAAATGGTCATAAGTCACTTTTTTCAGTGCCATTGTAACTTTGAATGGTCACTCCACACAAGCAAAGTACCAGCAAAGGAGGGGAAAAAAACTCCAGAGATAGGAAGTCCAGTCTGCCAAGAATGTAATAAGGGTTAACGGAGACGCAGCTTCTGTAAGCAACACCAGAATGTTTCCTTCCTGCCTCCCTTACAGGATTAGGCCAGTAATTTCTTCTAACAACCAGTTCTCCGAACTGCTTAGAATGTTAACAACCAGTTCTAGTGAATAGTTGCGAACTGATAGAATTCTACCCCTGCTTAAAGCCAGGTTTTTGCCAGTGTTTTGGCAAGCAGAGCCAAAATTAGCCCTCACCATATAGAGATGTGTCTTACTCCAGATTTGTCTTACTCCATGGAGTATAGTTCTACTACTTGATAACTCATTCCAGAGATTGGCAGAGTGGGGATCTTTCCCTATAATTAGCCATGTAGGGAAAAATTGTCCTCTTAGGCTACCGATCCATATTTATCTGAGCTATTTCTTTGTTAATTTTAATGCTATGCTTATTGATTTCATCTTTAATAATATTGTCTTTTTGGATTGTAAGCAGCCCAGAGTCACATAATCCTAAGCTGAATGTCATATAGATGTAATGAATAAATGAACACGGAATTCTTAGCAATAAATGGCCTAAATAGAGAAAACTGGGAATTGAAGTCCACGCATCTGGAAGTTGCCTAAAATTAGGAACATTGATATAGATGATTATTTGTGTATTAAATATTAACATAATTCATAGTTTTTCACAAACAAGTAAAAAAAAACTACCTTAATTATACCTCCAACCCAATGTAATGACCACTCCAGAAAAAAACATGGTGAATAATTGCTAATTCTTTGGAAAAAATGGCTGTTTTTTGGATAACCTTTGGGGCAGGTTGAATGTGGACTAATGCTTTGATTAAATACTTTATTGTTTTAATAAAGGCCTGTCTTTTTATTTGATGGTTTACCAATCCGCTTCCATTTGAGGAGATGTGGTTTTCTGACCTTGTTGTTAATTATTTTAGTTTCTTTTGCAGAGTTCCTGGAACTCTGCAAAAAACTTATCAAAACTTAAGTGAACTAAATTTAAAGAGAATAGGATGCTCAGTATGAAAACACTAAATTTCTTTACTCTTCATCATCAACTTCCTATGTTTACCTTAAGGAATGGCTTCTAGCATTGAATAGAACATAAGTTGCAATGACAGCTAGACTGTAGAGAAGGCTGAACCTGGGGGTGGAGTGAAAAGAGAACTTAGCCTAGAATCCCTACAAGGCCACAAGTAAACTAAGTCCAACTCCCTTGAGTGTCATTGACTCTTATCTAACTCTAAGCAGGGGCTGACCATTAGCTGATAAGATTCCTGTGCCTCGCTTTTTAGTAATAAATCAGATTAATTAAGCCTTCACCGTATGGACCTGGTCTTTAGCCCCTGGCATAGGCTTACTTTAACTTTATGATTGTGGTCTTGCACCTACATCATCTCCACGCTGAGATTTCTCCTGGCTTCAGAAAGGCCCCTCAGCATGCAAACCCAAGACCATGTTTTTGCAAAGGTGCTTTGGCAAATAAGGCCAAAATTAGCCCTCATCACTCTAGGAGAAATCATCTATTTTCAGGCAGGGTGGAGGGAAAACATTTTTTGGAAATGAGAACAGCCACTGGACAAGAACGGCCTGTACATAAACAGTTCTTTAAGCTGGTTAGATGGGTAATCAAGGAGGGGGCCGGAGTGAAGGAAATGTTATTGAAGAGATGAAGCAAGCATTTTGCAGAGGTGATGTTTATTCTGTGCCAGCTCATGAAAAGGTTGGCCCACAAAGCTGTCCTCAGTCTGCAACATCTGGTAGCTGATGTCACCTGGCACTTACCCTCGCGACCTGAGTTCCTTTGGCGAATCTCATGATGTCACCTGGGTCCCTCCGCTCCCTCAAACCTCCAAGAGGAATGGACTCCACACCTACACAAACACCTAGCTGCGGATGCATAAGCTCTCGTCTGTTTCTTCAAATCACAGGTTATAAGAAAGTCAACGCATGGCATATGTAGCCCACAGAGAGGGAGCGAGACCCCCCACAGTCCAAAAAGCCTGAAAAGCGTCCAGATCCCAGAAGGTTCCACATGTATAGACTTTCCCATTCCATTAACGGTCACTGCATTTTTTTAGAGTTTTATTTTTATTAATGTCAAGGCTGTGAACATACCTAATCGTCCTTCTTCCTCCTTTTCCTCACAACAATAACCCTGTGAGGAAGGTTGGGCTTTGAGAGGTGACTGGCCCAAAGACACCCAGTTAGCTTTCATGTCTAAGGTGGAACTAGAACTCCCAGTCTCCTGGTGATTGGCCCAAGTCACCCAGATGGCTTTAATACTTAACAGGGGACTAGATTTTAACACCTAATGGGGACTAGAACTTCCAGTCTCCTTATAATTGGCCTGAAGCCATCCAGATGGCTGTTGTGACTAAAGTGGAACTAGAACTCCCAGTTTCCTGACCCAAAGTCACCCATCCAGCTTTCATGCCAAAGGTGGGACAAGAATTCATTGTCTGCTGGTGATTGGTCCAAAGTCAGCCAGTTGGCTTTCATTCATTAACAGTTAACTTTGGATAAAGCAATGACAAAAGGATTTGGTTGCCCAGCCAGTACGCTATTCATAAATCCTATGTCTGAAACACACACGTATATAACAATTGTGCATCCCTGTGTACAAAGAGATAAAAAATGGGGATGTTCAGAAAAAAAGTGGTTACTTCAGTTGTATAACTGTGCTAAAACTGTGTCATCCATAGTTTGTTTTCCTTTTCCAAGACATTGTATAATATAGTTCGTACAGTAAACCATCAACATCACATGGCATTCAGAATGACTGCATTGGTAATGAAAGGACACAGATAATGCAAACAGATGCCTGATCTTTGGAATGGTTGACCCACAGAAATGTTACTGACATACTGTGTATTACAAGAAAAGATGCAAAGGACAGAAAAACATCACAGTCTCACATTCAGGTTTGGCCTAAATCTACAATTCTTGCAACCAAAGTTCCCAGAAGTGGGTTGGTTGGGCATGGTTTGGTTTCAATGCTTTGGAGCATGAGAAGAACACATCCAAGTGGCTTTTCTGAAAACTGCTCTCTTGTCACTGGCCTGGAATGCGTCTATTTTGGAAGAAGAAGAAGAAGAAAAAGGATCCTTGATACAACAATGACTCAGGACTGTCTTCTCCGCCAAGAACAATGAGTCCCAGGACAGAACTATATTTTATCCCCACCCCCCACAGTCTTGCAGTGATGTCCCCAAAAGCAGGGATTCGTGCCATAACTGCAGTGATAGGAACCATATCCTTATTGTGCAGGACAACTTAAATGCCAGTGCATCTTAAAAAAAATGTAGAGGGTGATTCAAGGGGTGGGATTCAACCAGTGTAACAACTGGTTCGGTGAGTGCGTGCTACTGCAGGCCCCGTGAGTAAAACAGCTGAGGTGCGGTAATCCTCTGTTCTGCTTGAAACAGCTGAGCTGCAAAACATGGAAATAAAGGACAGCCTAGGGCAGGACCTCCACAATGATCACCAGAACAACCGGTTCGCCCGAACCAGTAGAATCCCACCCCTGGGTTGATTGCCTTACAACTTGAGATGCAGGCCTATTAGAAAGCTATTTGTTTTCTCAGAACATGGAAGATGATGGAATGGCTTACTTTCAGAGGTGGTATTCAGCAGGTTCTGACCAGTTCTGGAGAACCAGTAGTGGAAATTTTGAGTAGTTCAGAGAACCAGCAAATCCCACCTCTGTCTGGAGATTTTACAGTCTCCTTCCCCTGCCACGGCCACCAAGCCACGCCCACAGAACCAGTAGTAAAACAATTTTAATCCCACCACTGGTTGATTCAGAGAGTTCAACCCCTTCCTTCAGCTAAGCATTGCCTTTTGAGAATCCATCTTCTCCAGAAGCAAGTCAAAGAAGGCCTGACCTTCCAGGCTCTGATTTCATATTTGCTCTTCTGTGTTATGTTTCTTCTCTGGAGAATTGTACCAAAGGTGCTTTTTCAGGAGGCAACTGGACTTTCTTTTTCTTTTCTTTGAAGACGCTTCACTTCTCATCCAAGAAGCTTCTTCAGCTCTGACTGGATGGTGGGGAATGGAAGGATTTATATTCCTTGCAGACAGCTGGTCATTTGCATCCTTTTAGAAAGTCGTTGAGGCTGCTTGGAGGTTTATCTGTATCCTCAGGGTCACCTGAATAGTGCTAATGGTTCCTGCCATCTGCAATTTTTTCCTCTGGAAATCCATTCCTATTTCCACACCATTCAAAGGATGTCCATCCCAAATGTAGAGCTAAACATCTGTAGAGATTCTCAGTCATCCAGGTCATGGTTGTCCCAAAGGTCCTTTTTCAAGAGGCAATCTTTGGGACAACTATGACCTGGCTGGCTGAGAATCTCTATAGACTCTGGAGAACTAGAGTTGTATTTTCAAGGAAGGTGGCTTTAAGAGGACATCATGTGATTTTTCCCATTGGGGTTAATGTAGAATACCTAAAAACATTTTAAGACCTTCTTCTTTTCATAAATCCAGGAGTGAATTTCACCAAGGACTCCACGGTTGCAAATATGTTTACAAGAAGGTAGTTCACTTGTTCATCACCTTACACCCTAAGTTGGCTTAAAATCAGAGTTTCTCTCAATTTCATCATAGATAAAGCAGTAGATAACATAATGGATATTGCCCTCAACAAATCCAATTGACCCAAGTGTATAAGAGGCATGTGTCAACATTTTCAGTTTGCGAGCATCCATTCACTGCAAGAAATAAAAGGGTTCAAGGATAGAGGTAAGGAGGTAATCCAGACTTTATACAGGCAATTCTCTTTTTTCTTCTTAGTTTCTCGATTTCCTGTCTTCCTCTTGGCTTACTTATTTCCTATCCCCCTTTCTAAAAATACCATAATAATAATAATATAAAGTGATTCAAATAATCAAGCAGGGTTCGTATTCTCCCGTGCCATGTCATTCCCCTTTGATCACATTCAAAACACAAATGAGCTAATAACTTTGAGGACCTTGTGAGCTTCTCCCAAAGCTTCTGGGAGCCAAACGCATCCCTGGGGCTTCGGATGTGCATCTTTGACATAGATGCATACATAAATGAGGGACCAAATGCATTAAATTGTGGTTTACTGTGAGCATCTTTGAGACCTGCAATATCCCATGACTGGATCTAATCAATGATTTTGTGTATGTCTAAGTTGGAGAGAGAGAGAGAGAGAGAGAGAGAGAGAGAGAGAGAGAGAGAGAAACCACAGGATGAGTTATATCCAAATTTATTTCCTCCCCTTCCACCTCATTTCCCCGCCCCACACCCCCATCTGAGCTCATTTATGGTTTCGAGTCCAAAGCAACATTTGGGTTGCCAAATCCATCCTTCCCACACCTCCCAATCAGTTCACTGTGAGCCGAAGCCCAGAGCAATATGATCAGGATGATAGTTGGTGCAGCTGTTAGGAATCATCACAAGACCTAACTCTATTAAAGTCGGACGGAGAAGGAAGGAGGGGAGGCAGTGTGTTCCATTCCTTTGCTTGGTCTACTGTGAATCCATTCCCAGCAATGAGCATGAACTCATTGCAGTCCAAGGCACATTTGGAACGGCAGATTACACACCCAAAGACACGTATATGCACATAACTTTAAAAGAATCTGTAGGAAAGGAACTTGTACTGGCATTCAGACCGATGAAACTATGCTCCATAGAACATAGAATAGAGTTGGAAGGGACCTTGTAGGTCATCTAGTCCAACCTCTCCCCGCCCAAGCAGGAGACCCTACACAATTTCTGACATATGGCAGTCCAGTCTCTTCTTGAAAGCTTCCAGTAAGCTTCTGAAGGCAATTTCTGTTCCATTGGTTGATTGTTCTCCCTGTCAGAAAATTTATCCTTGTTTCCAGGTTGAATCTCTCCTTGATCAGTTTCCATCTGTTATTCTTTGTCTGGCCTTTGAGGGCTTTGGGAAATAGATTGACCCCTTCCTCTCTGTGACAGCCCCTCAAATGTTGGAGCACTGCTATCATGTCTCCCCTGGTCCTTCTCTTCACTAGACTAGCCATGCCCAGTTCCTGCAACTGTTCTTCGTATGTTTTAGCCTCCAGTCTCCTAATCATCCTGGTTGTTCTTCTCTGCACTTCTTCTAGAGTCTCAACATCTTTTTAATAGTGTGGTGACTAAAACTGGATGCAGTACTCTACTTTTAAGGCTTTATAGAGTGGTATTAGTACCTCCAGTGATCTTGATTGTATTCCTCTCTTAATGCAATTTAGGATTGCATTGGCCTTTTTGGCTGCTGCTGCACACTGTTGGCTCTTCTAGCGCAACTCCCTGCTTGAGCAGAAGACCACATACCATTTCAGACAGTCCAGACTCTTTTTGAAAGCCTCCAGTGATGGAGCACCCACAACTTCTGAAGGCAAGCTTGGTTGATTGCTCTCCCCATTAGGAAATATCTCCTTAGTTCTAGGTTGCTTCTCTCCTTGGTTAGTATTCCAACCATTGTTTCGTGTTTTGCCTTTTGGTGTTTTCATTGGAAAACATTTGGACCCCTCATCTTCGTAGGAGCTCCTCAAATATTGGGACAGTGCTATCATGTCACCCCTATGTTCAAATTCAAATTGTATCCACGTATCACTTTTTGTTTATGAATCAAATGCAAAAAAAACCCCCTAACCACACTTTTCCAATTGGGCTTTAATTCAGAAGTGACTGTAAAGAAGATAACAATCAAATGACTTTCTAATTTGGAGATCATATCCTTGCTGTTGGCCTCAATTGTGTGAAATATTTCTGGGAAAACTAAACTGGTTTTCAGAAGCTGCATTAGGAATTAAGGAACACCAGAGAAAGAATTCTTGAAGGCTTTGCAGAAAACAGTTAGTGTAATCTTAATCTGTATTAACAGTGATTTAAGGACATTATAATGACCTCCGAGGTATCCCAAGAAATTTTCTCTTGATGGCCCCCACAGAAAATCTAGAAAAAAATAAGTTTTTCTAAATGCCACTCACCCCATTCCTCTTCTTATGCACTGCCTGAAAAATCTCCCGTTTGAGGCTATCTGGAATGGTCTCGTATTTTTCTTATAAGCACTGATAGGATTGTAATATGTTTGGCATTTTTTTCACCCTGGAAACCAAGAATTTCTGAGCCAGGGATATCCATCTGTTACTAAGAGGATGTGTATACGTAAGGTGTGGAAAAGTGGTGGTTTTTTTGATTACTGGAATAATCTAACAGTTATCACAGCTGGGAAGGAAAAATAATTTGTTCCTGAAGCCTGCCCCAACGTTAGAAAATGGGACAAAGAAACATAAATTTGCTTAATCCCTATCTTTTTTTTCTTTTTTTAGCTGATGGTTTAGGATTAAATCAAGACCAGGACAAATCTGGGATTGATTTTTAATATTTTAATAGAATGTACTCACACGACTAGTCTTTTCTGTGCTCTAGAAAAGCAAACGAGAAAAATCGATTCTGAACTATTCCCAAGAAGGGTGATCTATTGGGAGATTTTATTTCTGAATGTGGATCAACTTAATAATCAGCATCAGCATTGGGCTTGGAGAAGAACTGTAAGGGTACAATAAAGAAAGAGAAAAAGAAAAAAATGAGGATGTTCATCTCAAAATTTATGGGAAAGTTGGGAGAATAGACTAGACTAGACTAAGAATAGAAATAGAAAAATAGAAATAGAATAAACCAAAACAGAACAGAATAGAATAGAATAATGGAATGAAGAATAAAAGAGAATAGAGAATAGAGTAGAATAGAATGGAACATAACAGAATAGAAGTGGAAAATAGAATAGAATAGAATAGGGAAAGAATGAGGAAAGTATGAGGAAAAATGGATAGGATAGGATAGGATAGGATAGGATAGGATAGGACAGGGCAGGGCAGGGCAGGGCAGGGCAGGGCAGGGCAGGGCAGGACAGGACAGGACAGAACAGAACAGAACAGATATTAGAATGTAGAATAGAATAGGATAGGATAGGATAGGATAGGACAGGACAGGACAGGACAGGACAGGACAGGACAGGATATTGGAATGTGGACTAGAATAGTGGAATGAAGAACAGAACCATATGGAATAGAATAGAATGGAGCTGGAAGGGACCTCGGAGGTCTTCTAGTCCATCCCCCTGTTCAAGCAGGAGAAGCTATACTATTTCAGATAAGTGACTGTCTAGTTCAGTGATGATGAACCTTTTGGGCCTTGAGTGTCCAAAGTGCTTGTGCTCATGCATACCCAAAATGCAAGCGCCCTCCCCACTGTGTGCATGCACCACCCTGCATGTGTGTGGCCCCATGCATGCATGCGCTCCCCCTGTATGTGCCCTGCCCTCACACATATGCGGCAGAGCCCTGAAGGCCAGATGGCTGGCGGGACGCATGCACACACGCGTGGTGGAGCTGAGCTGGGGCGACAGCATCTGTGCCTACAGGGAGGACTCTGCACGCCACCTGTGGCACGGCTGCCATAGGCTTGCCACCCCAGGAGCCTCTTCTTAAGCTAGTTCTTAGTTCTTCTTAGCATGTAGGTTGCAATAGTCCTCAAATAAAAACCATTCATTTATCCACTGTTCAGAGCTGTAACAGGACTGAAGAAAGCAACTACCAACCAGTCCTCACGCTTATGACCATTGCAGCATCCTCATGTTCATCTGATCGAAATTCAGGCACCTGTAGATGGGGATGCACTTATGAGGCTTGCAGGGATCCAGGGTCGTGTGATTGTCATTTGTGACTTTCCCAGCTGGCTTGCCCAACAATCAATGACCGCAGGGGAAGCCAGATTCACTTAATGACATACGATTTACTTAAGAACTGCAGTGATTCGCTTAAGAACTGTGGCAAAAAAGGTAAAAAAAACAGAAAAAAAGCAGGTGTGTGGCTCACTGAGCCACCACCCTGCTTAACAACCAAAACCCTGGTGCCAGTTGTGATTGCAAGCCAAAGACTCTTGCTATCACCCCATGGGATTTCTACAGCACTCACCCCTTCCACTCTCCAAGCTCTGTCGTCCATCCAGAAATGCAAAGGCAAAACAAACACACACACACACACACACACACACACACACACACATCAACACACACAAACCTGGAGTTGATTTTAATTTCATTGCATCATTCGGGAATTCTTATTGTACTCCAAGTCTTTCTCTCTCATCTCCTCTTTTTTTTTTCCCCCCTAATATTTTGTTTTGTTTTGCTGCTGTCCTGGAGCACATGAGTTCTGGTACCATAGCAACTCCACATCACTGCCTCTCATTTCCTCCTGCTTAGCACCTGATGAAAACCTAGTTAGAAGTGAATTAAGGAAAAGGATTACCCTTGGACAACAATGATTGCCAATGATAGCGTTTATCTATTCAAGAGCTGCATTGTGCTAAAGGCAAAAAAAAACCAGAAACATGTTCCTTATTAAGCAGAGACTTCCCCCCATATGCTGTTGTTAACTGCTGCTGTTGCTAATTAAGTATCTCTCCAGGAACTTTCAAGTTCTACTTCTGAATGGAAGTTGCTGAAGATACTTCTTTGTTGGTGATTATAAATGATTAGAATAGTCTGCAGCCTGCTATTTCACTGTAGTTGCCTGTTGTCTGGCTTATCAACTTCTAAGAATGCTGATAAGCCAGACAGTTCATATAGAATTTAGAGATACAAGAGAATGTGTGTAGTTTGGGGTCCTTGGTGCTCTCTGAGTTTGGTGGTTTTCTTGCAGATAGTTCATTACTCAACTAAGTAACATCATCAGTGCTAGAAGGGAGTGGGGTTTGAGAAGGAGAAGGAGAAGGAGAAGGAGAAGGAGAAGGAGAGGGAGAGGGAGAAGGAGAAGGAGAAGGAGAAGGGGAAGGGGAAGAGGAAGAGGAAGAAAGGAAGGAAGGGAAAGAGAAAGAAAAGAAACAAAAGAAAGAAGGAAGGAAAGAAAAGAAAAGAAAAAAAAGAAAAGAAAAGAAAAGAAAGAAAGAAAGAAAGAAAGAAAGAAAGAAAGAAAGAAAGAAAGAAAGAAAGAAAGAAAGAAACTCTGCATTGTATATCCCTCAAGGGGAACCGAAATAGTCTGAGGTGAATTGATTTGCAAATGGAGCCAGTCTTGTCTTCCTGAAATCCTGGCAGAAATATTATGTCAACGACCCTAAGGAGAAAAGGAAAAGATGAAGATGGTAGAATATTTTTTTGCTTTTTTCAATGACACAACCAGAAAAAAAAGTCTGAAATCTGACAGGACTCGGATCCAAATTCTCCGGAGCTGCTTCGTGCTACTCTAGTGAAAAGAAAGTGGCGTGGGTCATGGGATTGCATGAAATTGCCTGGAAGATCCGACCTTCTCAAGAAGTTTCTTCCGCTTGTTACGGCTACAGAAACTTAAAGGTAAGCCGTTAAATCAGAGACACGCATTCATTTCTAGGCTGAGGGTTTTATTCTCTCTGACTCTAACAGACTGTAAAGCTGTAACGGTGGGACTCGGACCAGAACTAAATTAGATTCCATTTTATTTGCTCATAATTCAATAAAGTTAGTTAACATGATTATTCCCCAGTTGTGGGTTTCATAATTTTCCTCTTTTGTCACATGAAATGTGACAATTCAGGAATAAATTTCTGAGGCTTTGTGGGGTGTCTGCATGCAATCATAGAAAACTCAAAGGAATCATGTAATTCAGCTCTTGCGCAACCATTGGAAAACATTACTGCTCGTCCCAGAACCATCATCAATCAAACGCTGCTTTTAAACAAACCAAGTTTTTGTTTAGGTTGCGTTCTAAACCCTGCAGTTTAGTGTTTTATAATTTTGGTGTGTGTCAGGCCAGATAGATGTTTCTTTTATCTGTAAAGATGTAAAACTATTCTGAGTGAAATCCGGCCCACTCCTCAAATTTGCCCTAACATTTTTTTTTTATCTTTTCCCTTTTCCAGTTCCTGGTAATGAGAAGTAAGCAAAAGAGTTATTTTTATGATCACTTGCCTGCCCTTGGCAGATCAAACTATGGACCTTCTAATGTTGAGCAGGAACCTTTTACTTCACTGTGTCCATATACAATGACATAAAGATGATTATGTACTGCATGACTATAATCCCCAAATTACCTTTTTCCTCCTCCTCCTCCTCCTCCTCCTCCTCCTCCTCCTCCTCCTCCTCCTCCTCCTCCTCCTCCTCCTCCTCCTCCTCCTCCTCCTCCTCCTCTAGTTAATCTAACTGTAATTGCTTTTGTTCTTTAGTCCTTAGATTTCCATAGCCTCCAGGCTCAAAGATTTGGCTTAGCAAGGAGACAATTTCTTCCACTTCGTTCCTTTATTGTTTCTGGGTGAAATCCAGTGTCAAGTGAGTGGAAGACTGCTTACATGATGGAATGTTTCTCCCTCCTTCTTCTCCATCAGCTAGCTCAACAGGGCCTCCAAATCTCTACAGTAGATTGTTGTAGGTGAAAATATTAGCAATGCCCACATATCCATTGGTAAAGCACAGAAGGAAGGAAGGAAGGAAGGAAGGAAGGAAAGGAAAGGAAAGGAAAGGAAAGGAAAGGAAAGGAAAGGAAGAAAGAAAGGAAAGGAAGAAAGAAAGAAAGAAAGAAAGAAAGAAAGAAAGAAAGAAAGAAAGAAAGAAAGAAAGAAAGAAAGAAAGAAAGAAAGAAAGATCAAAATATGATTTTATGATTGCTAATTTGGGTTCTTCCTGGACAGACTGCTAAAATATCACAAACGCTTTGTGTGTGTGTGCGTGTTTACCAAGTGTATGTGTGCTTGGCTTTGAGGAGATCTGAACCACCAGATGAAAGTAATTTTATAATGTCTTCTGGCTGGACAAAGATGCGAGGGATGCAAAAGCAATGATGGTGCAAAACTGGAAAGATAATTATGTAAATCTTGCTCCTTGCACAGCCTTGTCTACCCTTCAATTCATCCATGTGTTCGCAAGCATGCACTTAGTGGATCACAGGGCTGACTGATCACCTGCCAAAGAGATCTCTTGGGTGATCATGTCCTGATGCGTGCACAGATGGCCACAAACATGCTCACAAATAAGAAAAATATCCCTCTATCTTCAAGCATGTTTAACCACAAATTATCTTTTTTCCCCTCTTCTATTTGTTTTGGCGGTCCAGGGTTTGGGCAGTCCAAGGTTTTTGTCCTAAAGATATCAGAACCGCAATAACTGGAAGACAGCTGTTGAAGGCCAGCATATTTTATTGTGAGGAACAGCTGTTCGGATCTGAGAAATAGGGGTACCATGTCCAGTCCATCCCTTCAAACTAAATGCAAAAGGATATTTTACTTGGAGAGTTTATTTCTTGGGTGACACTGGATAGATGTTTGTCAAAAAAACCCCAAAGCCCTTCACCTTATTCCCTCCTTCCTTCCCCTTGAATAAGATAAAGGCATTCCATTGATTGGGCTTGTAATAGGAAAAATAGACACGGGGATAACTGTCTTGTTTTATTCATCTGTAAATGCTTTAATCTGAAGAGTCCGTCACTGAAGACAAGTTCAGATGCAACAAAGGACGGCCTTGATTCAATCACAGTTGAATAATCCTTTTACCTATGGACTTTTCAGCATCAGATCTAATTTTCCCTGCCTTCTAACAATCATTTATTTTTCCTTTCTAGAACTTCCTTGTTTTTTAGCAGTTAGCAATAGCACTTAGACTTAGATGACACTTCACAGTGCTTTACAGCCCTCCCCAAGTCGTTTACAGAGTCAGCCTCTTGCCCCCAACAATCTGGGCCCTCATTTTACCCGTCTCAGAAGGGTGAAAGGCTGAGTCAACTTTGAGCCTCGTGGGATTTGAACTGCCAAATAGCAGGCAGCCGGTAGTCAGCAGAAGTGGCCTGCAGTTCAGCACTCTAACCACTGCTCTTATTGCTCTTATTATTATTATTGCAGTACACTGTTCTTTGTTTTGGGAGTCTATACAGCTGTTCTCTTTTGAGAAGGTTTCATTAATTGATTGCAGCAACGTTTAAGGAGCTGGGGTTCTTAAGAGACAATCAATGAAAACCGTTCTTCGACTTGGGTGGGTTCCAGATGTAAGGACTCAACTCCTCCAATTCTCAGCGGTTGGATGGGGAAACCTTTGATTTGACACACAGTCCACAGTTCACACATTTCTGAGCACATCCAGGAAGGTAAGGCTGATTTTGAAATACAACCAATTAAGTGAATGTAAAGCTGATGAAGTTGAGTTGCCATCAGAAGTGGGTGTTTTTTAAAATAAATAAATAAAAAACCTGCCTTTCTGCCTTTAATGTCTGTTGCTTGTGATTGGTCAAGTGTATACTAGACCATGACTTCTAGTCCTGCCTTCTACATGAAAGCTGGCTAGGCGACTTTGGGTCAATCACCAGGAGACAGTGAGTTCTAGTCCTGCCTTAGGCATGAAAGCTGACTGGGTGACTTTGAGTGAGTCACCAGGACATGGTGAGTTTCTAGGCCTGCCTTCGACATGAAAGCTGGCTTGGTGACTTTGGGCCAATCACCAGGAGACTGTGAATTATAGTCCCAACTGGCTGGGTGGCCTTGGACCAGTCTCTCTCTCTCTCTCTCTCTCAGTTCAACTCAACTCACAGGGTTGTTATTGTGAATTAAATAGGAGGAGGAAGGTGTCAGGTGGAGCTCCATTCCAAATTCAAGAAAGAAATACTTAGACTCTTTAGATTAGAGAAAAGATTTATTTTACTGAAATTGAAGTGGTAGCAACCATAGAATTCTGAATCTGAGAAATTAGGCACGCAAACCACATATACAAAGTGATGGAAGTGTTCCCACCCCCCATAGTTCAAATGATTCTTCCAATTAAAAGTTGTGAATATGATCATGTGGACATCTTCGGGTGGTGATGAGGCCTCTGCCCATTGATCTTGGCATATTTTGATAAAGGTTTGCAGCTGCGCAGAGAAAAGAAAGCTAAGCGAGAAATAGAAACCTAAGCAAGAATTTATACTCCCCCCCCTCCTCATTTTACACAACACTAGAATGTAACACCTCCAGCTCGCTTCCCAGACTTTACCCCCTCCTCCCCCCGTTACTTATGGCAGCCAAAAGATGCAAAGCAATAGTAGAAGATCTTGAAGGCTGACAGAAGGTGTGCTGGATATCTTCATCCTCTTGAGTTATTTGTAAAAACAATAAAGGCAGGATATAAATAAATAAATTAAATAATAGATAGTATGAGAGAAGGAAGGTTCTTCTCTTAGGGTTTCTGTCTTCTATCTTTTTCTAGGCAAGAATTCAAACATGGGAAATTTACCCAGAATCTCTAAGGCTGTATTCTGTACTGATGTCATATATTCAAATGTTAAAAAAAAAAACATTTTTTAAAAAACCATTTCCTGAAGTCCAGATCCTTATCATGCATTGATCAGAAGACAAAATGATTTTTTTACAGAACCACCTGAAGTTTACTTGTAGCTCCAGAAGTAAAATGGTTGAAGTTTTGTTTTGATTTTTTTTTAAATAATAACTAATTAGAATAGTAGCCTAGTCCTATCTTTCGTGGTTTGTGATTCATTTTTTGCAGCACCTGATCTGATTATGCCCTATCAGGTCAATAAAAATCCAGGTGTGTTCATTATGCCAGTTAATGGCTTCCATTTATCCATTTCATCTTGTTATTAGTTGATTAGATCACGCAGGCTAAAGATTAGCCAGTAACCTATGGACTGAAAAGAACTGATGCAAGGAAAGTGACTCCAAAAAATATTAAAATTGGTTTGTTGTTCAACTTTACCAGCTGTGTGTCTGTTTTCCATGAAGCTCATCGTGAAACCACAAAGAGTTCACTAACCCAAAGAAAAATCTTCCAATTTCACTGTTGTGGCAAAAATACAGGCGTGTTTGTCATACAGATGTGAGCTGTGAGTTGGAATTTTTGTGCATCATGTGCACTTGCAATTATATTCATGTGCTGTTCATTTTACAACCTTTGGCAAGGCTGTTCCTAGAGGTTTTGGGGTCTTTTTCCCAGATAAGCCATGCTCTTAGGTCTAAGCTGGTGGGAATAATTCTGGCTGGGCCGGCTGAATCTTGTCTTTTGATTCCCACTTTCTCCCACCCCCACATCTTAGCAGCCCACTCATCATTCCTGGCAGCATGAGAGATAAATTGCCTGGGCATGTCGTGGTGGGCAGCCTCTGGCATTGCATGAAAGCCTTGGAGAGTCTTGGAGGTTGGAATGTAGCCTGTTCACACCAACCTCTTTACTCGAGGCACACCTTCAAAGCAAATTCCAGACCACCAAGGCTTGCAACCTGCTAGGTTAGGGAGATGACTGAAGTTGAGCCTTGAGCCCATTTCACCTTGGTTGCCATCTTTCCCCCAGCTACTCCATGTTACTTCTGGAAAGCATATTGGTACTGTGGAATAGGAGAGGCTAAAGCGATGTTTATTATTTATAAGTTTGTATCCCTCCTTATCACTTTACTAGCTCGATACCGTGCTTTGCTACGAAACTATGTGGGAGGGTTTAGTTTTGGGGGGGAGGAAAATAAGAGAAAAAAAAAATTCTGCCTCTGCCTACCAACATCCATCGGTATTCATCCGGCTAGTATCCTGTCAGTGTGTGAGAGAGTTCAGGGCTGTTTGGAAACTGAAACAGTATTTGCTGTGTGAGCAAGAAGGAGACAGCAAGGAGTCTGGATGTGGCTTAGCTCAACTGTTCGGTACTAAAGCTGCTTGGTGCTGTGAAATGAAGATTGAAACTGAAACTCCTCTCCTCTGCTTGTGTTTTGCATTTGGAAGAGATTTCTTTTCAGGTGGGGAGGGGGACTAGAACTTCCTAGCATCAGAGCGTATTAATAATAATATATGAAATGCTAATGCTCTGATGGTCATTTTGAAAAATCCTTTTTTGGTGAGCACCTAGAAGCCAAGAGAAACATGCATGCCAAATTTCAAGTTTGTAGGTTTTATGGTTCTGGAGATTTTGCGATGAGGCGTGAGTGGTATTTTTAAATATATAGATAATTTTGTATCCCACCTTTATCACTTTATAAGTAACTGAAGGTGGCAAACATATACTGCTCCTTTCTTCTCCTATTTGCTCCACAGCAACAACCTTATAAAATGAGTTGGACTGAGAGAAGTGACTGACCCAAAGTCAACCCGCTGGCTTTCATTGCTTAAGGCGGGACTAGAACTCACAGTCTCCAGGTTTCTAGAACAGCACCTGAACCACTGGACCAAACTGTTCAGAGCTGAGTTAATGGAATGTGTCATGTATTGAAACTCTGGCATGCTTCCTGCCAGAAAGCATTACAAGGTATTTTCATAGGTTATAGTCCCAGTCCTCAAATTATAACCATTTGTTTAGTGACCATTCAAAGTCATAGCAGCATTGAAAAATGTGACTTTTCTCACACTTATGACCAACACAGCATCCCCATGGTCATATGATCAAAATGCTTGTCAACTGGCATGTGTTTACGGGGTCTATGACAATTTGCCATGGCCAACTCACCACGGCCAACTCACCATGGCCAACTCACCATGGCCAACTCACCATGGCCAACTCACCACGGCCAACTCACCATGGCCAACTCACCATGGCCAACTCACCATGGCCAACTCACCACGGCCAACTCACCATGGCCAACTCACCATGGCCAACTCACTGTGAGCCAAGTCACTGCAAGACAAGAGTTGCACCAATATCAAAGAAATTGTGGGATAGAATAATTAAAGAAAGGATGGAAAGGAGGGACAGAATGAAATGAGAATGACCAAAAATAAAGTATTTTTGTTTATTTTAAATAATTAAATAGAATTAAATTGTCCTGCAGCAAGTTGGGTTGTCCTGCAGCGAGTTAGCTGCAGCGAGTTGGCTGCAGCAAGATGTCCCATTCCTGTGTTTATGATAGTTACAGTGTCCTCCGATCATCACTTGTGACCTTCCCAGTTGGCTTCTGATGAGTGAAGTCAATGGAGGGAAGCTGGATTCTCTTTAACAGCCATGGGGATTCATAAATTGAGGACTACCTGCATGCATACTGGTTTTCGGAAAGAAAATCATCCTGACTTCAATAAGAGCAGTGTGGTGAAATAAATCAAGTAACACCACTGGAAACAGAGGAACATGAAGCAGAACAACGTGAGTGCCAGTGTGGTTAAGATCCCAATCTCAAAAGAGAAATGAGATACTCTGAGTTAAAAGAATGTTTTGGCTGCCCTTAAAGCATCCCTGAAAAGAGGAGACTGGGAAGTGTTTATTAGCGGCCATAATCTTAATCAAGTAACACTCAGAGAAATATAAAGAACCCTTTTTCTCCCTGAGCACGGCCTTCAAAGCCAAATAAAGAAGGAAATGGAACTTCTTTCAGGATTCTTGAAGGTCAGTGTTTGGGGTTCTAAAAATACCCTTAAATTCTTGAGAGGCTGCCAAACATTTCAAGTATGAAGTGGAAAGATTCGTCAGACGTTCTCTCTCACAACTGACACAACCTGTTGCTGGAGAAAAAGAAATTCCCATCATGCACCTGGACATTTGCCCAAGGCTATGTGATTTGGAAGCTTTCAGAGATCCTATTTGAACCTCCCAGAACTGTGTTGAAAGACGAAGAAGTCTTGCTTAAATTTGAGGCGGTGGTTCCAGGGGAATCAAAGATGAATGTAGGATCTTGAGCTGGGTGCATCCTAGAAATAGCTTCATGCAGGTCTTCAGCTAAGTCTAAGGTGGTTGAATCCTCTTTGGGGTGTTCTGAGTAGGTTTCTTACTCTTGGCCAATTTGAGCTATCTTTGTCACCTGGCTTATTGTTGCACTGTTTTATTTATGTTTTTCTGCACTTTTACTTTTTGAACCGGCCAGAATGCCTCGGAGTTGGCTGGTATACAAATTAAATAAACTAAATCTGTTTAATTCCCTTGTCTTTCTCTTACCAACAGTCTTCTTCTCTCCATAAAGGTAAAGGTTCCCCTCGCACATGCATGCTAGTCGTTTCTAGCACTAGGGGGCGGTGCTCATCTCCATTACAAAGCTGAAGAACCAGCGCTGTCCGAAGACGTCTCCATGGTCATGTGGTCAGCATGACTAAACACCAAAGGCACACAGAATGCTGTTACCTTTCCCACCAAAGTGGCCCCTATTTTCAGTCAGCGCTGGCTCTTCAGCTTTGTAATGGAGATGAGCACCCCCCCCCCCCAGCTAGAAACGACTAGCATGTATGTGCGAGGGGAAGCTTTACCTTTATGGAGAGAAGAGGAGGGATGGTAAGAGAAAGACAAGGGAATTAAACAGATTTAGTTTATTTAATTTTCCAACTTGCCTTTTTTACATGCTTTTGAACTGCTAGGCTGGAAGAAGCTGGGACAAGTAACGGGAGCTCACTCCATTATGCGGTGCTAGAGATTCGAACTGCTGAACTGCCAACCTTTCTGATCGACAAGCTCAGCGTCTTAGCCACTCAGCTACTGCATCCCTTGTCTTGTCTCCACAATTTTCTTTTAGAATGAAACATTGAACAAACTTCCCAGCAGGATGGGGGAAGAGCATGACATGTTGGTGGGTCCATCAGTGTCCCTCAACTTTGGATGTGGGGCCATATCTCCTCCTGTGAGTTAGTAGTCAGAAGCTCTTGTTTATTCATATCATGGATATTGGCCTGTGGAGCGAATGTGTGAAACAGTCTTTGGATCCAATCTAAATCTCTCTTTCATTAATAAAAACACAGCAGACAGTTGAGATGCTTTGTTTTGGACTTTTATCTACTCAAATGCTCCACAGGACCAAAGGACCAAGACCAAAGGACTAGGAAAGGTTTTACTGTGAGATAAAATTGACAAACTTTCTGAATTGGCAGTGTCCCTCAGCTGGCTCAGCTTCTAGATACTTTAGATTAAGATTAACAGAGTTGGAAGGAAACTTGTAGGTCATCTATTCCAACCTCCCCCAACCCAAGCAGGAGACCCTACATCATTTCTGACAGATGGCAGTCCTATCTCTTCTTGAAAGCCTCCAGTTATGAAGCTCCCACAACTTCTGAAGGCAATTTCTGTTCCATTGGTTGATTGCTCTCATTGTCAGAAAATTTCTCCTTATTTCCAGGTTGAATCTCTTCTTTATCAGTTTCCATCCATTATTCCTTGTTTGGCCTTCAGGTGCTTTGGAAAATAGCTTGACCCCTTCCTCTCTGTGGCAGCCCCTCAAATATTGGGACACTGCTATCCTGTCTCCCCTGGTCCTTCTCTTCTCTAGACTAGCCATGCCCAGTTCCTGCAACTGTTCTTCATATGTTTTAGCCTCCAGTCCCCTAATCATCTTGGTTGCTCTTCTTTGCACTCTTTCTAGAGTCTCAACATCTTTTTATAGTGTGGTGACAAAAACTGGATGAAGTACTCTAGGTG
Source organism: Pseudonaja textilis (assembly GCF_049901715.1). Classification (NCBI taxonomy): domain Eukaryota; kingdom Metazoa; phylum Chordata; class Lepidosauria; order Squamata; family Elapidae; genus Pseudonaja; species Pseudonaja textilis. The sequence goes on from NC_141998.1 coordinate 19,644,387, forward strand.
TGGCCTTACTAAGGCTTTATAGAGTAGTAATAGTACCTCATGTGATCTTGATTGTATCCCTCTATTTAGTTTCTTGTGGGCCCATCCTGGTAAAGTTATTTTGCAAAAGCTATTTTGCAAAATATTAGACTTCATATTTAACCTCTGTGGAAATAATGTGTGCTTCCTAGTGTGAAAATTAATAATTACAATCCTTCTGATTTCACCCCACATTGCCAAGCTAAAACAAAGCAAGCCATATGAGGAAGTCCTTTAATTTTCCATCTCCCTCCTCCCCACCGATCTTCCGATATAGCAACCCTTTTTTGTGTATTCTACAAAAGCACAACTGAAAACAGAGAAAAGGAACAGAACTTGATCTGAGAGGTGTGTGCGACTAATCACCAAGCTAATCTTCTCTGGCACGGGAAGATGTTGAGCCCAAGTGCTTTCTTTTTTTATTCAGGCTTGCAATTCTATGGGTAATTTAAGCCTTGAGGAAATGGTCAAAGGAGGAATCAGATTCCTATAGTGATTTTCCATTTTCAAAACATGGGGTTCCTTTGAGTCAAAATCTCCAACAGCCTTCTGACATAACAGCCAAAACTCACCTAGCCCGCAGTGGGAGTAGCTAAACTTAACTATTGAGAAAGCTTACCTATCAAACATCCCAGAGAGAAACAAGTGAGTCACTGAATGAACAAGAATTTAGAGCAATTTTTAAAAATTAAATACCAGGGAAGCGCCTATTATAGATCCTTTCCGAGCAGAAGATCTCAGTGTCCATCTCCATGGGTAGCAAGCGATAGATCACCTCTGCTGAAGATCCCCCATAGTTGTTGCCAACCAGATAAACACTTCTAGTAAAGGAGAATAATTGTAGCTCAAGGTTGACATGAGGGCTCCTTGGTGCTCTCTGAGATTGGTTGTATTTCCTGCAGATGTTTTATTACCCAAACTACAACACCAATGCACTGATGATGTTACTTAGAATAGAATAGAATTCTTGATTGGCCAAGTGTGATTGGACACACAAGGAATTTGTCTTGGTGCAAATAGTCTCAGTGCACATAAAAAAAAGATGCATTCATCAAGAGTCAAGAATCATAAGGTACAACACTTAATAATAGTCATTAATAAGCAATCAATTCATACTAGGAAACAGTCAATAAAAACCGTCAGGCTACAAGCAACAAAGTTATAGTCATACAGTCATAAATGGGAGGGGATGGGTAAAAGGAAGGATGGTAGGATTAATAGTAATAGTAATGCAGACTTAGTAAATAGTTTGACAGTGTTGAAGGAATTATTTGTTTAGCAGAGGGATGGCATTCAGGGAAAAACTGTTATTGGGTCTAGTTGTTCTGGTGTGCAGTGCTCTATAGCTTTGTTTTGAGGGTAGGAGTTGAAACAGTTTGGGTAATGAAACATCTGCAGGAAAATAACCAAGCTCAGAGATCATCAAGGGCCCTTCAAACATTACTAGCTTATTCCTACGGATAAGTTTTTCCATTTTTTTTTCTTTTAAATCTGCAAGGTTCTCTGGGAGAACATTTCTGTGGCAATGCTTTTGGGCCATCAAATGGCAAGGTTAGAGAGAGCAGATTTTTAACCATTGTAATCTCCTCAAGGTGTGTGATGGCACAGCAGTTAAAGATGCTGAGCTTGTCAGCTGGAAGGCCGACAGCCCAGGTTTAAGGCCCAAGCACCTTTCGACAGGGTGAGCACCCATTCCTTCCCCCTAACAGTTTGAAAATATACGAATGCAAGTAGATCGATAGGTACTACTTTGCTGGGAAGGTAACAGCATTCCAAGTGTCTTTGGCATATAGTCATGCTGACCACATGTTCATGGAAAATGTCTTCGGACAATGCTGGCTCCTTTAGCTAGGAAACAGAGACGAGCATCATCCTCTAGAGACATGACTCGACAGGGGAAACATCTCTTACCTTACCACATTTAGGTGAGGAATCAAATGTTGGGTGATCTCATGCAGATGCAGAGAGTGAATCTCAATACATGGTCCACCTTTTCATTTAAGAACTTCATTGAATCTCATCCATCTTCTTCCTTTATATGTTTCTTGGATTTACCTGTCCCAGAAATGGCAAAATTAAGTCTGGGTACTGACACGTGAAATTCCTTGCATATAGAACAACGGTATACACACTAATGCGTGGACTGGAAGCATATTTAGCCAAGAATTGATGAGATTGATGAGATATGAAGCCCCAAAAATCAAGAAGGCTTCAGATCAGAGGTGGTATTCAGCAGGTTTTGACCAGTTCTGGAGAACCAGTAGCGGAAATTCTGAGTAGTTCAGAGAACTGGCAAATACCACCTCTGATTGGCCCCACCCCCATCTATTCTCTGCCTCCCATCGAGTCCCAGCTGATTGGCTGGGTCTTCTTTGGTTGCCCTGCACAAGAGAACGGAGCTGGAAAGCAGGTTAGTGGGATGGGGAGGGAATGGGGATTTTGCAGTATCTTTTCCCTGCCACGCCCACCAAGCCATGCCTACAGAACTGTTAGTAAAAAAATTTGAATCCCACCACTGCTTCAGATTCCGTATTCCGGGTTTATTACTAATCGTATTTCCTTTTCACTCTACCAATCCTGGAAGTCAAGACAATTCAGAGTTTTGGGATGCCCTGCTGTGCTATCATATCTCAATCCAAACAATGTGGTAAGCCATAATGTGGTTTCCTTGGTTTGGACTTCATACCTTGTATGAGGCCAGCCAACAGTGTTAAGCCAACAAACTATGGTTAAACAAATAATGGCTTAGCTTGATGTGCGTAAGCCCATCCAACCTAAAAATTGTGGAGGTCAGAACTGTCGGATCTGAGAAATATTAATTCCAGGGTAGATAAAATGATTTAAAAAAAAAAATGCTTGGGCTGAAGAGCAAAAAATATATAGCACTCTGTTTAAAGTTGGCCCATTTTCTAGCCAGAAAATGTTTCACTGGAAAAGCAAAGCTCTAAAGCAGGGATGTCCAACCTTGGCAACTTTAAGATTTGTGGACATCTTCATCTCCCAGAATCCCACAGCCAGCATATTTTAAATTGGGTATGTCTAGTTTGATGAAAAGAATGACTGGGGTGACATGATAACAGTGTTCCGATATCTCAGGGGTTGTCACAAAGAAGAGAGAGTCAAGCTATTCTCCAAACCACTTCAGGGCAGGACAAGGAGCAATGGGTGGAAACTAATCCAGGAGAGAAGCAATCTAGAACTAAGGAGAAATTTACTGACAGTGCAATTAATCAATGGAACAATTTGCCTCCAGAAGTTGTGAATGCTCCAACACTGGAAGGTTTTAAGAAGAGATTGGACAACCATTTGTTTGAAATGATATAGGGTTTCCTGCCCAAGCAGGGGGTTAGACTAGAAGACCTCCAAGGTCCCTTCCAACTCTGTTGTTCTATCTTCCAAAGAAAGATATCACCATAGTGTGAATCTCTTTAATTCCTTAACTTTACTCCCCAACAACAGAAAGAACAGGCCCAGTATCAGTCAAACATCTAAATTGGGACGAGCATCTTTTGAAGATGAGAAAGAAATGTTTGGCTGCCTTGCAAATCCATATTCCCATGTACAAAGAAGTCAATGGAATGGATTCTTCCTGGGCGGTCTAACATTGACATCAAACGTGCACATCCCATCCCTGGAGGGTGGAATTGACAAGAAAAACGAGAACAAGCAGAGATCAGCAATTACTGCCAACAGCTGAAGGCAGGTGCTACTTCTGCACTTGCAAGACTGTTTTGGAGATGAATAATTGGTGCATCATATTCCAGGAAAGAAACACAAAATGCACAGCCTGTGCTGCTGTTAGGGTAAGGAAAAAATAAACCCAACACCTCCAATAAGCTTTAAAGCTTTACGAAGCTCTCCGTGCAAGTTCCTTCTCCCTTTGTGAAAGCTGCAATCTTGGGCAGTAGCATTGATGGAGGTATTTGGCTCCTTTAGCCCAAAATATGCTCATCACAACTGGAATACGAACCCCAAGCTGTTGTGGTCTGTCAGCCGTGTAGTAATCAGGGTCAACATCAGGGCAACCTGGGAGCTCAGAGGAGGAAGAGGGAATGGAGTTGGCAGAGAGAGAGAAAGAGACGGAGGCAGAGCCTGTGCTGTCCATCAGCCTTCAGATGGAGAGTCAAGAGCCCCCAGGTCTGGAGGTGGCTGAGGAGGAAGAGGAGGAATAGCTGGGTCCAGTGTCGCGCGGATGCGCAGAAGGCAGAGGAGAGGAGAGCAGAGGAAATCTATGGGCCGGTCCTTGGGACGGAAGTGCCACCACTGCTTACGAGGCCCCACCCTAGGTCTGGGGATAAAAGACAGGGGGTGGAGATGAATAGATGTGGCAGACAACTATTCGTCTTCTGGCCAGACGGACTTCTTATTGTGCAGTGAGAGAGAAACGGTTCGCCGGGGTTGCTGGCATTGCTAATAAAGGAATCTTTTGAGTTCATTTCAGCAGGTTTGTCGTGTTTGGGGAACTGGGTAAGAACACAAGTCAAGATGTGGCATAAAACACAAGGCCAAGCAAAACCAATTCGTAGGATGGTTGTTAAGTCAGTCACGGCAATCATTCAGTGAATCACAAGGGCCTAAGTCCGAATCCAGCTTACCCAATAAGGATTCTTCGCAGAGGTGGTATATTCAGCAGGTTCTGACCAGTTCTGGAGAACCAGTAGCGAAAATTTTGAGTAGTTTGGAGAACCAGCAAATCCCACCTCTGACTAGAGATTTTACAGTATCCTTCCCCTGCCACGCCCACCAAGCCACGCCCACAGAACCGGTAGTAAAAAAAAAAAGAATCCCACCACTGATTTTTCGTTGGGAAAAAGCAAAGTTATATATTAATGTGTAAAAGCAAAAAGTTGAGATTGGAGTGTTTTTATCTTATACTGTGCTAAGAAGAATCAGAAGTCAGTGCCTTTTTTCTCTGTTTTTTTTCCCCTTTTCCCTTGTATCTCACACCCCACTTTCCCCACTCCTTTTCCTTCCCCTCCTTTCCTATTTTTATTGTTTTCTTTGTATTTTATATAATAAAGCAAAGAAAAATTTGAACCAGAAAAAAGGCAAAGGCAAAAACAAAAATGAAAAAAACCCCACAAAATGCAATCCATGTGACCATGGGATATTGCAACCAATTGTAAATGCAAGCAGGTTAAAGGTAAATATTCCCCTCGCACATACGTGCTAGTCGTTTCTGGCTCTAGGGGGCGGTGTTCATCTCCATTAAAAAGCCGAAGAGCCAGCGGTATCCGAAGACGTCTCCATGGTCATGTGGCCGGCATGACTAAACACCAAAGGTGCTGTTACCTTCCCACCAAAGGGGTCCCCAGTTTTCTATTTGCATTTTTTTACACGCTTTCCAACTGCTAGGTTGGCAAAAGCTAGGACAAGTAAAGGGAACTCACTCCATTACGCAGCACTAGGGATTCAAACTGCTGAACTGCTGACCTTTCTGATCGACAAGCTCAGTGTCTTAGCCACTGAGCGAGCAGGTTACCAAATGCCAAAATGCGATCATTTGATTGCAGGACCGGGGTGGCACTGAAACTATGAAAGTTTTTTTCAAGTCCATCATAACTTTGAACATTCATTCAGCGACCAGTTGTTAAGTCAAGGACTTCCTGTAATAGTGACAGCCCAGTGAACAGCTGTGTGTTTTTCTTGGTTGTTTACTACTCTTGAAAGATCTTTATGTCCTGATGCAGAATGTGAATAACAGTACTGAAAATTTGGTAACATTTTTGTTTGTTTTGGATAAGCCAGGATTAAGACATATTTTGAAGACTATCATCATCAAGGGAGTTTGGAAGGTGTGATAGAAAAAAAGATGGACATACATAAAAACCAGGAAAGATGCCATTTTGTCTGATTGATGATGATGATGATGATCTCTTAAATGATGCTACAAAACATGACTGTTCTAATAGATGAGGAAGGACTGCCCCCTTGTGGTTATAGCTACTGTCTGGCGCTTTTGCATAAGAAGTCAAAGTGCTCCCTCTAGTGGTTCATACTGGGAAGAATGGAGAATGGTTTTATTTATTTTTTCTTCCCAAGAGAAATTCGTTCTGTCCTACATCTATTTTCATTTAACTCCCTGCAAAGTTTTTTAAGTCCACCCCATAAGAAGGAGAAGATGCCTTTATGAAGCTGGCTTGATTTAATTTTGAAAGGTCTCACGTTGGACACTCAAAACACCAACTAACATGGAACATGAGCCTGCTTCGTTTTTCAAAGCACGCTTCCTATCTCAGGGAATTGTGCAAACAGGAATGTCCTCTGATAACTTGTTTCCCGGGAAGAAGAGAGGTTTATTTTTTGTTGTAGAGATCATTTACTATAAAAGGAAGGCTTTTTTCCTCTCTTTGGTCTTCTTCTGGTTAGTTTATTTGCTCAAGAAGGGACACAGTGGCTCGGCGGCTAAGATACTGAGCTTGTCAATCAGAAATGTCAGCAATTCGGTGGTTTGAACCTCTAGTGCCGCGTAACGGAGTGAGTTCCCGTTACTTGTCCCAGCTTCTGCCAACCTAGCAGTTCGAAAGCATGTAAAAATGCAAGTAGAAAAACAGGGACCCTTTTGGTGGGAAGGGAACAGCGTTTCGTGTGCCTTCGGCGTTTAGTCATGCTGGCCACATGACCACGGAGACGTCTTCGGACAGTGCTGGCTCTTTGGCTTTGTAATGGAGAAGAGCACTGCCCCCTAGAGTTGGAAAAAACTAGCACATATGTGCAAGGAGAACCTTTACCTTTAATATTGCTCAAGAGAAGATCAGATGGAAAATCGAGTAACCTTTCACTCTATGGTTGGTTTCAGCTTTATTGTCTTGCTTCACTTGCAAGTTTGATTGTTTTTTCTAAAATATCCCTCCTCCTTCACCTGCCTGCTTTTAAAAATACTTTAGGACAAAATTAGCTTTGCCTTTCTAAAAGTCAGGAAATACACTCAACCCTTGTGGAATTATCGCATTGTTGACCACAATACCATTAGTGGGATAGGGGCATCATGCTAAGTCATTAACATGGTTTATAATCCACACAGGATTCTACACAGCATATTAAACCCAAATCACAACATTGATGGATTAAATATTAGGTATGACATATGATCCCATAAAACAGGACTTTATCTTAGATTCACTGGTTCCCTTCCTTTCATCCTTCCATGTGATTTTTTTTCTAGTTCCTTTTTGCTCATCTTGGTCCAAGGAAATTGTTGAAATGGTCATCCAGTTGAAAAATAGTTTTACAAAACATTTCCAAGGATTAAGCAAATAAATCCTGAAACCAACATGGTCAAAGTGGCAAAATTATTTAGGAATAGCTTTATAATGATCTTCTCTCTCTCTCCCTCCCTCCCTCCCTCCCTCCCTTCTCCCTTCTTCCTCACTCCCCCCCCTCTTTCTCCCTCCCTCCCTCCCCGTCCTCCTCCCACTCTCCCTCTCTCTCTTTCTCTCCTCCCTCCCTTCCCTCCCTCTCTTCCTCACTCCCTCCCCTCTCTTCCTCCCTCCCCTCCTCCTCCCCACTCTCCTCTCTCTCTTCTCTCCTTCCTCCCTCCCTCCCCCTCCCTCCCTCTCTCTCCTCGCCTTTGGAACTATGTGTGTTTTTGTGTGTGTGTGTGTGTGTCCTTTACTTTTAATTGTGAATGTGGTTAAGGTTTGACCAGCTGGCACTAGCATTTTGTTTATCTGATGGGTGAGCTATCAACCATAAAAGTGTATGCCAGAATTAATCAGATCACCCTTTAAGATGGCATAAAACTCTCTTGCAATTGAGCAAGATAATTAATCCTCTGGCATCTGATGAAGAAGAAAAAAGCCCAAGTAATTGAGCACAAATTGCTCAGGCAGGATTTTAAATCAAAAGGCCCCTTTTTGATATGCCTTTGAGATGAAAACAACGTCATACCATCCCAATGCATGGGTCACTTGTTCCTATCTCCCCCTGCCAGCAAAGAGGAAAAAAATAAAGTCCTGTAGAACTCAGCATCTACAAATAAGGAAATGAATAATACCCCATTTTCCCTCAAATAAGACTTATCCTGAAAGTAACCCCTAGCATGTTTTTCCATGTGCACCTAATATAATCCCTACCCCCAAAACAAGCCCTACTTAAGAGGCTGAGCAGCTGGCCCGCTGCCCATTCCATCTGGTTTCTCATGGTGCAGTGGTGATAAGGCAGGATGGTGCTGGAGCTGCCCCACACACCCCACACCAGTTTACCTTAGGGCCCCCGCAGCCAGGACATCCATGCCCCGACATCTACTTCATGGTGGCAGCCCTAGCAGTCATGTGCAGCAGGAGCTCAAATCGTATTTATACTTATATTTTATAGTCTGAGAAACATACCACAGAAAATTGCTTTTGGGGTGTATCTATTCATCATAAAAAAAAAGGAAAAAAGGTATATAGAGAGCCAATCTTGTGTTGTCCAAACTTTTGAATTAGAAGGATCACAACACAGCTCTACAGTATGCCACATTATTGTTCCATTTACTCCAGTGTAGACTCCATCAGTAGAATCCTACTGAGATTCCAAAGAGAAGATCTCAGATCTAATTGGGATGCTAAGTTGAGTTACTCAAGTAACTAGAACACTCTGGTTCCTCTATTTTATTAAACCAAGGGTGCTCGGCCTTGGCTACTTTAAGACACGTGGACTTCAACTCCCAGAATTCCTCAGATGGCCAAATTGCCAAGTTTGGACACCCCTGATTCAAAGCTTCCATATTGGAAAGAAGTGATTGTTAACTAATGGCACTATTCTCTTTTTAGCAAACCTTAATTAAGTCCCATTCAAGATGCTTCACGCCATTCTGAATCAGCTTCAAATTTTGCAGTAAGACACAACCAAGTTTTACTTCTTGAAACGGTGGAGAAGCCCCGGCGTCTTGGTGGAGACCACCAACATCACGTTTAGGCTGTGCAAATATTTGATTCAGAGATTTAGTTCAAATGCAATTTTATCCAAGGCATGGCTCAAAATGACTTTTGGAATTGGATGAACACTTGGTATGCAGAATGGAAGCATTTGTGTTGACTGGGCTGTCCAGAAGTCTTTTGTGCCTGTGCAAAACTCATTCTTTTCCAGATCTATCTGGAAAACATCAGGACAGTGAATCTCTGCCACAGATCAGTTTGATCCAGGTTGAAATCATGAGCCACATCAAAATGATAATTCAGGTGAAGCGAGAACTCCTTCCATGCTATGCTAATACATGAGTGCAATTAAATATCACGGCAGTTTTGGCCGAAGATGTTGAAACTAGGCAGGATTGAGTCTGAGTAGTTCTTGAACAAGAGACTCCAAAGCTGTAGTCTAGACTGGAAAATTGAATGTCCCAGAAGAAGGTAAGGACAAACCACTTCCATCTTGCTGCCAAGAAAACTTCATGGACTTTATCATTAAGTCATCAGGAATCAACCTTGATTTCAAGGAGACTTCCTTTTTTTTCTCAGAAAGTTGACATTTCCAATCACCTTCTGCTGTTTTCTCTTTTTACACACCATTAACTAAGGCCTTTCCCCACCAAGTGGGGGTCTCCCTCACTGATCCCTGCAGACCATGCTCCCCCTCCTATTCCAGGATTAGAATTAAAGACACAATATTAGGTCTTTTAACCAGAAGAGGGGAACAATGAGAACAAGAACAAGAGAGAGAGAGGCCCTTGTTCCAACCCAAACTTCATCCACTTCTGCCTGTGGAGAATCTGGAAGGCCCTGTACCCCAGCAACCAGAAGGTGTGAGCTGGTTATGTGTTTTCTAGGTAGGCCGTAGCGACTTATGGTGACATTTTGTATTTCAGATTAGACAGCGAGCCTCAAAACACATTAAAGACTTATGTTTGGTGGTTGCTGGGGAGACAGATACTTCATCCAGCCACAGGGCTGAAGGCAACCTGCTGTATCTATGAAAACAGTCCCTCAGTGGGGCCTTAATAGTCAATTCTTTTTTTTCCAGATTAAGGTTATTAAGGCAGACTCCCCTACTATCTTTATAATATCCCAGTTTTCTCACACTGGACCCCAGACCTGACAGAGAGTGAAGTCTACCCCTTCCATTATCTCTACTGGGAAAGGAACTCCTAGCTGGCTTTTGTGCTTGGTTGATTTTTTCATTATAAATATCCCACCTTCTCATAATGTGAACATGTGAATGAGTAGAAGGGGGTTGGGGGAGGATTGAAGCCCACACAGGGAGGGGAAAAAAAGGGGCCTTGGGTATTGTCAAAATCCATCATGGCAAGGCTTTCATTTCTATGGCTGAGGTACAGAAAAGGTGTCAATCATTTGGTTTATCTTTTGGTTTATCTTTTACCTTGGTATTCTGGAAATCGAAGGGAGTCTCATGTCATGAATCTTAGGATGCAGACAAACAAGTGAAGAATAAGGGCAACCCAAAGGCCACTTGAAGGAACTTGAAAGGATTTTAAACATCTTGTAGAGTTCCTTGACAGTGTTTGAATGTCACAATGAGGCATAATTCTGAATTATACCATGAACATAATCAGTCCCACTTAATCATCTAATGAATGAATTCACAAATTTTGGAAGTTCCTCTTGGGATATTACGTTTTCCATCCTGTAGAGCCCAAAATTCTTTGACTCTCTCAAATAAATCAAGAATTGGAAGCCAAAGCAAGCTACAACTTGTCACTGTAGCACACATTCCTACTTATAAAATAGGTGAAACTACAGCTAAATGTGTGTTTTTTTAATTCAGATTTGAATAAAGTATTCACCAGAATGGAGAAATGATGTTTCCCAGCACGAGGTTTGAAAATGTCTTGTGGTTTGAGCCATTTTCCCCTGACATTCTAAGGACAAAATATGGTATTTATTAGACAATATATAGTTCAATGTAGAGCAGCTCTTTAGCTTTAACCACTACTCCTGACAGCCATCACATGGGCAAGCAGACCACAGAACTGAGCACATAGTTCCTTCTTTCTCTTCTTTCTTTTCTTTGTCATGAGTAGCTGGGCTGTGAGTTAATTCTTTCAGTTGTAAACGTTTTTAAAGTTTTCCAACCCGATCTAAAATCTGCTTTCATTCTGAGAACATATCTGTTTTCCTCGTGTTTGGGGAAATATGCCTCAGAGATCCTGGCTGATGCTGGAGCCTCATTTCTGGAAGTGAATATGAAATCCTGCACCATCAGTGTACCAGCAGAGAGAGAGAGAGTCACGTAGGCTTGTAAATATTAAATTTGAAGGCAAGCTCACTGGCCAGAAGTTGTGGATAAAGAAAGAATAACAGATTTGGAATCAATCACCTTTTCTTCAAATATGATTTTGCTAAGTGATGAGATAGAAAATAGCTGAGAAAAAACACACCTTTAGCATTGACTGCTTTTAACCTTGAAGATGCAATACTGTAGTAGCTTTCCTCAAACTGGTAGCAAACAGATCTGTTGATGGTGAAGCATCAAGGCATTGTGTGCATCTAGAAATACAGAACAGAAAAGCTAGAAATATGGACAAAACATATATAAGTCTTCTAAATCAACAGACAGAGAGGCTTGATTCTGACAGAGGAACTTCTCCAGGTTTTTTCCACAAAGCAGAAAGCTGACCTTGCTAAAAGATCACCCTTCCTAATTTCATCAACTGTTAAGTAAGAAGCAGGGGGCACAATGGCTCAGTGGTTGGAGACACTGAGCTTATTAGCTGGAAAGGTTTGAGACCCAGAGACTGTGCCACAGGATGAGCTCCTGTTCCTTGCTCCAGCTGCTGCCCACTTAGCAGTTCCAAAGCATGCAAATGCGAGTAGATAAATAAGTACCACAGTATGAGCCACGATGGAGCAGTGGTTAGAGTGCAGTACTGCAGGCTATTTCTGCTGACTGCGGTCTGCCTACAATTTGGCAGTTCGAATCTCATTCAGGCTCAAGGTTGACTCAGCCTTCCATCCTTTCGAGGTGGGTAAAATGAGGACCCAGATTGTTGGGGGGCAAGAGGCTGACTCTGTAAACTGCTTAAAGAGGGCTGTAAAGCTCTGTGAAGTGGCATATAAACGTAACTGCTATTGCTATTGCTACCATTTTGGTGGGAAGATAACAGTGTTCCATGCACATTTGGCATATAGCCATGCTGGCCACATGACAATGGAAATGATTTTGGACAATCCTGGCTCCCTTGTCCAAGAAACAAGAAATGACTATCATGCCCTAGAGTTGGTCACAACTAGATATGCAAATATTTACCTTTCTTAAGGCATGAAGCTTATTTGAAATGTTTACTCTGGTTTCCTACAGTAGCACAGTAGAATCAACCACTGAATATTTGTCACCTCCATATACACATTGGTGTTTGGGGGCGTACAGAATCTCAGCCCCCCCGCCCCCGGCTATTATTTCCAACTTTCTCCATTCTTTAATACAGGGAGTCCTCAACTTACAACACCAACGGGGACCAGAATTTCGTTGCTAAGCAAGGTGGTTGTTAAAGCTGGCCATTTGTTTTTCTTTTTTTGCCAAGGTTGTGCAAACCACTGCAATTGTTAAGTAAGTCAAGCAGGCATTAAGCAAATCTGTTTTCCTGCTTGCTTGTCAGAAACCAGTTGCAAATGATAATTCTATGATCTCTTGTAAGTACATGCTGGTTACCAGGAGCCTAAATTTTGATCATCATACCATGGGGGTGCTTTGATGGTTGTTAGTGTGAGGACTGGTCATTAAGTCACTTTGTTCAGTGCTGGTGTAACTTCAAACAATCACTAAATGAATGGCTGTAAGTCCAAAACTACTTATACCGCTTAGTTCATTTGTGCATGACTCTTTAAGAGCTCTAGGCTTAAGAATTGCATTATGAGGGGTTCCAACAATTATTCCATGTTTCTTCCAAGGAGGAAAAAGAAACTTCATATGGCTGCTAATTAACAACCACAAATAATGGCAGGAGCATAGATATTAGATGGCTATGAAACTCTGACATAATGTCAGGGCTGGAACAGCTGTAGGAGACTTAAGTGACAGTACAAAGGATTAACAGATTAACACAGTTGGAAGGGACCTTGTAAATTATCTAGTCCAACCCCCCACCCAAGCAGGAGACCTTACACCATTTCTGACAGATGGTAGTCCAGTCTCTTCTTGAAAGCTTCCAGTGATGAAGCTCCCACAACTTCTGAAGACAACTTCTGTTCCATGGGTTGACTGCTCTCACTGTCAGAAAATTTCTCCTTATTTCCATAGTTGAATCTCTCCTTGATTAGTTTCCATCCATTATTCCTTGCCTGGCCTTCAGGTGCCTTGGAAAATAGCTTGACCTCCTCCTCTCTGTGGCAGTCCCTCAGATATTGGAAGCCTGTTATCCTGTCTCCCCTGGACCTTCTCTTCACTAGACTAGCCATGCCCAATTCCTGCAACTGTTCATCAAATGTTTTAGCCTCCAATCCTCTAATCATCTTGGTTGCTCTTCTCTGCAATCTTTCTGGAGTGTCATAAAATAAGTTGGATGAAATAATTCTTTCTCCCAGATCTAAACAAGTACGTAAAAAAACTAAATCAGGGATAGTGTGAATTTTAAAATGTTCCAAAATAAAGAAATATTGAATTCTGAGAACTCCACGCTAAGTTGCATTGAACATGATGTAGCAGAGGGCAAAAAAAAATTCGTATTCAGAAAGCAATGTTTCCTTTTCTTTTTACCACACAAACACACTTCTGTGATCTTTGTTTAAGATAAATATTACTTCCTGAACTCTCTATAGGTCCAGGAGGTACTTTCAGCACTTGAAAAAAAAAATGTGTATACTTCACTAAATCTTTTCTTTTCTTTGCAAAGGGTCTTAAAGATCTTAAACTTTGAAGGAGTTTGAACCCCACTGCTTCTGAATTCTTCAAGATTATTCACTCAATACACCTCTTGACCATTTGATCCACAAATATCTTGGGAACAGGAAGGAAAACCTTTTTGGTCAAGTGATATTTAAACTTTAAAAAAAAATAGTCAGCTTTGAAAGGAGAGAGAAACAAAGGGACTCCTTGGAGGCCAATTTTGCTCTAGTAATTCTCAACTTCAGCTGCAGCAGTGAATGAAGGTCAAGGCTCAAGTTGGATATTATGAGAAACTTTAATTTGTTTTAAACCATGATGGCTGGGCTCACCTATTAATGTTGAATCATTATTTGTAGTTTTAAAAATGTTTAGGCTCATACGTTAATGAAGAAATCAAAGGATCTATATTTTAGTTTCATAAGATGTGTGAACATCATAAGAAACTTCATAAGATGTATGTACCTGATGATTCTTGACTCTTGACGAATGTATCTTTTCTTCTATGTACACTGAAAGCATTTGCACCAAACATTTGACGCATTTGTGAGTCAAATCACACTTGGCTAATAAAGAATTCTATTCTATTCTATTCTATTCTATTCTATTCTATTCTATTCTATTCTATTCCAACAAACTCAAGACAACATAGAGAGGTAGAAACTAGAAAGGGGGAAATATTATTGAGCATATTTCTATATAACACATTAAAATTAATATGTAGATGTAAAGAACAGAGGCTGAAAGATGTTCCTATTATGTATAGTTAATTACTACCACTATGGTTATTAGTATTGTGTATTAAAATATTAAACAATTAAATGATGGATTATATACAGAATGGAGCCAACGCTTGCATGTCAACAACTTTAATTTTAATATTTAGAATGATTAATTAAATTTTGTGTGCATGATTAGTGTAACTAATACTATCAATATTATCACTATCATTTGTGTACCAAAACTAACGATACCCAGATGCCACACTGTTCATGTATTCAATACTTATGTTTAAAAATAAAAATATATAAAACTAAAATAAAAGACAACATAGGGAGTGGATATTTGAACATTATCCTCTGCTCAATGTTTTCACTAGTAGGTATTTTTAATTATTTGTTACTTATTTATGTCCCACTTTTATTATTTTTATTAACAACTCAAGGCACAAACATATCTAATTCTTCCTAATCCTTCCACCTCCATTGTGAAGTGAGTTGGGCTGAGTGTGACTGGCCCAAAGTCACCCAGCTAGCTTTCATATCTAAGGTGGGACTAGAATTCACTGACTCCTAGTGATTAGCTCAGTTACCCAGCCAGCTTTCATGGCTAAGGCAGAACTATAACTCATTGTCTCCTGGTGATTGGCCCAAACACCTAGCTAGCTTTCATACCTAAAGCAGGACTAAAACTGTCTCTTGCGATTGGCCCCAAATCACCCATCTGGCTTTCCTGCCTCATCTGGCTTTCATTGTCTCCTGGTTTCTAGCCTGGTGCCTTCACCATTAGACCCAACCATCTAGCTACCACATACGTAATTCTGCTCCTTCATTCCAATCCTAACTTCCACCCATAGGAGATGCTGTGATAGCAGGACAGATGCTACCTTTACTTCCTTGAAGGCAGGACCAAGGAAATAAAATGTACACCTGTACCACCTCCCTAGGTAGATAAAAGTGAAGGTTCCCCTTGCACGTACATGCTAGTAATTTCTGGCTCTAGGAGGCGGTGCTCATCTCTGTTACAAAGCTAAAGAGCCAGCGCTGTCTGAAGACGTCTCTGTGGTCATGTGGCCGGTATGACTAAATACTGAGGGCGCACAGAACACTGCTACCTTCCCACCAAAGTGGTCCCTATTTTTCTACTTGCATTTTTTATGTGCTTTCGAATTGCTAGGTTGGCAGAAGCTGGGACAAGGTATGGGAGCTTACTCCATTATGCAGCATTAAGGATTTGATTCGCCGAACTGCCAACCTTTCTGATCGACAAGCTCAGAGTCTTAGCCACCGAGCCACCGTGTCCCTATTACCTCCCCAGGTAGATGGACACAATCTCTTTCTGGAGAGTCACATCACACATCTCCTCTCATTCTTGTCCAGGTTGATTGCAGCTGTTCCTGAAGAGTTCCAGATCCTGAGCTCAAGAGCACAGCTTACCAGTCAAAAGATTGACAAAAGGCAATTGAAACAGGAAACCTACAGTCTAAGGAACTATTGTCTATCACTGAAGATAATTGAAACAAGGGAGTGGAGATGCTGGGAAGTCACATTAAAACCACAGCTCCAGAATTCTTTAAACTAGAGCGATGGCGTCTACTCAGCTGTTTCAGGTCAAATAGTTCCCTATTTGACCCTGATGCTTATTACTCTGCACAGGATTGCTACACAATCCATGGGAGTGCTTAATCGCAGAATTATTGACACAGGAAGCGGCTCCATTGAAGCTGTGGTGGGTATGAGAGTTTCCCCTCTCTTTTCTTCGTGTGCTATGCAAACGTTCTTTAAATATACAGTAAGTTAAGCGGTTTTCAAGGGCATCTGGAATCATCATCTGGATTTATATAGGACTCAAGCACTTTGCAGGGTACATTTTCCTCTCATTTTAAAATAAAGAGAGTGTCAACCCTGAAGCTGACCTGACTGAGGCCATTTTGAGGCTTCAGGGCTGCCACAACTGGAGCTGAGGGATAGCAGGGGGCAGTAGGTAAGTTAAGAGTTTCTGGCCAAAACAAAATACTTTCTCTTGGGAACCAAGGACATTCCAGCAGGTGCTTGGAAGGACGGGACTGAAGTCACCTAGCAACTGGACTGTATCCTGATTGGACTGTGTGACCGACTGTTTTGAGAAAGTGAAAAACTTCTTTTAATTAGGTGAAAACTGTGGGAATGTTTAGAGCCGGTTTTTACCGGCCCGTGCCAATATAGCATATCCAATAGTTATTCTTTTAGGAATGTACCTGCCTTGGAGTTTTGTTTGCTGTGGGTATTTACTTGGAACCGTGATAGTGAGGGGTTTTTTGGGGGGTGAGGGGAGTTCCCCCTAAATTGTGCCTAGGACATTTTAGTACATCACATACACTTTCTTTGCTCCTAGTATTTGTTTGATTCTGCTTTTTCATTGACTGGATCCTGGACTCAGTTCTCTACAGTTGAGGGCACAGAACGAGGATCATTTCTGGATAGACAAGTTGTCCAAGACCAAGGTGTAACAAAGGATGGAAGAGCTTTGATGAGGCTCACCAGAGAACTCCAGCATGAACTTTCTTTGGCTTTCTCATCTGGTGGCCACGATCACCCACATTCTTCGTCCTCCCCAATGGAGCTTTTAAACTCGGCAGACCCTGAAAAGTCATTTATCAAAGTGTTTTCCCTCCTCTGAGTAATCCCAAAGGTGCGTTTTTCCAAAAGGCAACTGGACTTTCTTGTTTTATTTTTCTTTGAAAACATTGTTTCTCATCCAAGCTTTTTCAGTTCCAATATTTGAGGGGCTGTCATAGAAAGGAGGGGGGTCAAGCTATTTTCCAAAGCACCTGAAGGCCAGACAAGGAACAATGGATGGAAACTGATCAAGAAGAGATTCAACCTGGGAATAAGGAGAAATTTTCTGACCGTGAGAACAATCAACCAATGGAACAGAAGCTGCCCCCGGAACTTGTGGGAGCTTCATCACCGGAGGCTTTCAAGAAGAGACTGGACTGCCTTCTGTCAAAAATGGCGTAGGGTCTCCTGCTTGGGCAGGGAGTTGGACTAGATGACCTACAAAGTCCCTTCCAACTCTTGTTATTCCATTATTCAGTACAATCATGACCTGGATCAGTGGCCCCCAATCTTTGTGGCTTGGTAACCCAATGGTGGGGGGTTGGGGGGAACCGGGCAGTGCAAGCAGTGAGCTGGCATGTAAATAACTCAATTTGCGCAAACAGCAGGCCATCATGCATGTGCATGTGTGCACAGCACAACTTCTGCAAGTTGAGCTGCACATGTGCGTTCATGCACACAGTCTCGCCACTCACACAAGTTGAGCTGCCTGTGCATGCCAGCCCACCATTCACATGGCCTGGTTGTGAATAGGCTGTGGCCCAGGATGGGGGACCCCTGACCTGGATGATTGAGAATCTCCATAGATATTTATTCTGGGTGATTTTTGCATCTTTCCAAACATGTCAAGAGAAAATACGCCCAAGATGTAGACAAATAACTTTAATTTTGACATGTACTCAATTCGGGGACTCTTTCCCCTGAAAACATACTTAAATCTAGGCTGACAAACAGAGCTCTCCACTCTTAAGAATCCATGAACACCTCCTTAAACCCTTAGTTGGGTGCATATACCTGTGTTTCCCCCAAAATAAGATCATGTCTTATAATTTTTTTGGCTGCCAAAAAAGGCACCAGGTCTTATTTTCAGGGGATGTCACCCACTGACTTAACCTCACTTGTGTGCATCGCCCCCAGCCTCCTTTTCGCTGTCAGAGGTCTGACATAAAAGAATGAAAACTATCCCAATGATCTACATGAGTAATAGCATCCTAGATGGTTAACCAAACAGCAATAAACTTTTTCCAAGCCAGCTGAACAGCAAAATGATTGAGTCGGGTTCTGTCATCTCTTCAGACACAAGTGACTTGAGCCAACTGCATCAATTTTGGAATGCAATCAAACCTTCTTCACTTGGTAGTTCTAAGATTCCAGGAATACTGTCAAGTTTCAAGGACAAATACATGATGTACAGAATAAAAAGCAAAAACAGGGATGAATTTTCATTTGCTGCTCACTGGAATGGTTTTGTTGGGAAGGAAAAAAACAGAGAGGACATATCTTGGAATACCCATATAAGTACATTGGGAGCACCAAAACTTCCTGTAAATTAAAACAAAACATGCAGAAAGCAAAATTACATCTATCCAGGAATGTAGCTCAAGTCTTATCCTATTCTCCAGATTATTAACATTGAAGAGGTTATTTCTTTTCATTCTGAACTCCTTTGCAATTCTTCCAGGTTCTCAAACCGATACTATTTTATTGTGTAGAAACAACTCAGGAACATCTTTGACAGGAGTCACTGATCTCTACCAGAATTCTTTCTATCTATTGGTCCTTCATCAACAGATCCTGGATTAGACCAACAGCAATGAATCGTATGAGATCATGTCTAGGAGGTTTCTCTGTGCCTCACAATATGAATTAACACACTGAACTACTAGCTCTCTCAGCAGCTCCATAGGTGGAAGTCATTATTGACGTTGTTTGGGGCGCCTCCATCGGGGAATCGGGGATCAAAAACTCCATCAGGATGTCCATGAGGGAATAAATGACATGCCTGAAAAGAAAGAAAGATTTTGAATCAATGTGTTGTAGTCCGCTGGCAGCCGGCAGAGTCAAACAGTGAGGAGGAACATAGTCTAGTCCGTGAATATGGGGAGGACTTGGACGAGGGTTCTGCATCTGATACAGAGATGGAGCCAGGGCCATCTGGGAGTTATGTGCTGACTCCAGAGCCTCCAGAATTTGACAGCATTGAGGCAGAGGAACAGGAGGAGCCTGTTCCCAGTGCGCCCATGCGCAGAGCTGCCAGAAGGCAAGAACAGTTAAGACAAAGGGGGCAATTTGGGAATAAGGCTTGGAGGTGATTGGCCCTCCCATAAGACATAAAGGAGCAAAGGGACAGGAACCTTTGCAGGAAGCAACTTTGTTCGTACTGGTCGGTTTGAAACCTGAAGCTCTGTGTTGAATTGGAAATTGACTCGTTGGCAGCATTTCAAGGAAGATAAAGGTGTTTGCTTATCAGACTTATCTTGAAGGACTTTGGCAGACTTCCATGGGACTATTTACAAACTGTTTCAAACTCATTATGACTATAATTCACAGCCGTTGAAATAAAGAAAAGAGGGTTTTGGAACTAACATGTGTTTGTTAGTGTCTCAATAAGCCTTGGTCAGAACACGATGGGACAGCGTGTATCCAAGTATGAATAGCCAAGGAGATGAACACTCTAGCATTAAAAATGGCTTAATGGTGCGGCTTGTTGAATAGTAAAGTCAAGACATCATGAGATAAACCCACATAGTTTTCTTGGCAACAATATGGAAGTTGCCTCTTGTCTTCTTCTACAACACTGAGGTGGTTTCCTATCTGGGAACTAAATCCAAGGAATAAATAGATCTCAACCCGCTTTGCTTTTTCAAGATCGGCCAAAGCCTGCAAGATACTGCCAACTGTTTATATGAGCACCCGCTAATCTCATGCACAACGAGATGTTAGGATTTTAACACATCATATTAACAGCCAGCATCAATCTGGGGAGTGATATTTTATAGCATCATTTTATTTAGACTGAGCAGAATCATTACAGGAAAAGAACTTACGCAATGGGAGAAAAAATATGAAATGGCTTAAACACAAAGTCCTCCCTCTGTAGGTCCTGCCTATCCTACTAAACCTAGGATTCAATTTTATCTTTCAAGATCCTGTGCTAGAGGTAGGCCTCACCTTCTGACAGTTTGGCAACTGATGGAAATTAGAATGGCACTGAAAAAAGTGACCCAGGATGGGTCCTTGCCCTTATAACCATCAAAGCTTCTCAAAGGTAACATGATCAAAAAAGATCAGATACTTGGCAACTGGCATGGATTTACAAGGGTTGCAGCACCCCAGGGTCATGTATTTGACCCATTTTCCAAAGCTCCAGAAATCAAGATAAGAACCAATGGATGGAAACTAATCAAAGAGAGAAGCAACTAAAACTAGAAATTTCCCAATTTGTGAGAACACTCAAACAGTGGAATGGCTTGTTTCCAGAGATTATGGGTGCCCCATCACTGGTTGCTTTCAAGAAGAGTCTGGACAGCTATTTATCTGAAATGGTATAGATTCTCCTGCTCGAGCAGAGGGTTGGATTACATCAGGGGTCTTCAAACTTAGCAGCTTTAAGACTTTTGGACTTCAACTCCCAGAATTCCTCCTCCAGTCATGCTAGCTCAGGAATTCTGGGAGTTGAAGTCCACAAGTCTTAAACTTGCCAAGTTTGAAGACCCTTGTGATAGATGATAGATACATACCTACATAGATATTGATTGATTGATAGACAGCTAAATAGGTAGATAGTACGGGGAGAGAGAGAAGGGGAGGGAGAGGGAGGGAGGGAGGGAGGGAGAGAGAGAGAGAGCGAGAGCTGGATGATAGATAGGTGATATAGGTGATAGAGCAGGGGTCTTCAAACTTGGCAGCTTTAAGACTTGTGGACTTCAACTCCCAGAATTCCTCCTCCAGTCATGTTAGCTCAGGAATTCTGGGAGTTGAAGTCCACAAGTCTTAAACTTGCCAAGTTTGAAGACCCTTGGACTACATGACCTCTAAGGCCCTTTCCAACTCTGCTATTCTATGTTATGTGTTCATGGCATTCACAAGCTTCCCAGTTGGGTTCCAACAAGCAAAGTCAATGAGGGAAGCCAAATTTGTTTAATGACTGAAGTAAAAAAGTGGGAAACCTCTCACTTGACTTACTGATGACAGTTCTGGCCCCAATTGAGGTCTTAAATTGAGGACTACTTGTATTTTATTTGATGGCTCTGCCCGGTGTAAATATTGATTCATTCTCCTATCTTGGTATCATACAACGAAAGTTACCTGTTGATGTTTGAATGCTGCATGGATTCTAAGACAAGGCTCCAGCTTTGTTGATATTTATTGACACCTAGGAATTCTTGGAGTGTGTCTGTGGGAATCAGAGACTAGTATGAATTCACAAGAAAAACATGGTAGCAGTATAATACAATACAGGGCACCCCAAAGGTGCTTCTTCAAGAGCCAACTGGACTTTCTTGTTTTTCTTTGAGAACAAGAGGAGAACAAACCCATCGGGACAAGATTCAGCAGTCTACCTGCATGCAAGAGACAAAGTCCACTCTTTTGAAGATAGCGAAGTCCACATTTTGGACAGTGTGGACCGCTGGTTTGAAAGAGGGGTCAAAGAGGCCATCTATGTCAACACTGAACAGGCCTCTCTCTCAACAGAGGGGGAGGGATACAACATAATCTATCTCCTTTCTGCAGTTCCAAGAAGGCTCCTCACCCATTTATACTACTGTGACCCCGAATAAACCTCCAAGTGGCCTTAATGATTCTCTAAAAAGGATGCAAATGTCCAGCTGTCTGCAAGAGTATAAATCATTCCATTCCTCACATCCAGTCAGAGCTGAAAAAGCTTCTTGGATGAGAAATAAAACATCTTCGAAGAGAAACTAGGAAGTCCAGTTGCCTCTTGAAAAAGGACCTTTGGGACAACCATGACCTGGACGACTGAGAATCTCCATAGACTTCACAGAGCACATTTAGGGAAATATCTCTGTTTTGACATTAATGATTAATTCTGCTTTCTTCCAGAGCAGAGCCCATGTTATGGAACAAGCCGTTCTTTTGCTTATTTAGGGTTTTAGGAAGATATTTAAAACATAATTTTTCACCAGGCCTTTTAATGTTTTGGAACATCGATGTTTTATGTCTGTTTCTTGTGATTTTCCTTTTTATGTGTTTTTTTAAAGTGTGCTGTGTACGGTATGTCTTTTCAACGTACAAATAAATAAAATGTTTTTTTTTAAAAAAATGTTTAGAGATGTAGAAATGGACAGGACACCTACTGTCAGGGAGTATACAGATTTCAAACCAACAGCCTCATTTGATGGGCATGATTATGGTTTATTATTATTAGCATGCTGGATTAGAAAAAAATGATGGAGATGAGACATAGCCAAGAAAGAGGCCCATTTGGGGGAAAATTTTGCATGTTCATGGTTTTCTTATTATTTTGTTCAGCTCTATTTGTATTATAAGTTAAGGTGCGTTAGCTCTTGGGGATTACCTAAACCAGGAAAGAGACCGTAGAAGACTAGCATTGAATTGTACTAAGATACTCTCTGATAAAAGATAATATTTACAGCTCAGGTTTGAACTGAGGGGTCCTTGGTGCTTTCTGAGTTTGGTGGCTTTTTTGAAGACATTTTATGACCTATCTAGGTAACATCATCAGTGCTAGTGAGGTAGCTCTATTATGGTGGTTTTTCAAGAGGCAACTGGACTTTCTGGTTTTTCTTTGAAGATGTTTCACTTCTCCTCCAAGAATACTCCTCCTCCTCCTATTTCTACTACTACTACCTGGATGATTGAGAATCTCCATGGACACATAGTTCTAGTATGTTTTATTTTCCCTGATTATCTTGTAAGTCCAATTATTTTTTTTCTCCCCCTCCCCAATGACTCAGGGAAAAGCCAGATTGGGTCTCTTCTTAAATCTGCCACCTTTCCCAAGGATCAGGGAATGACTTTTAGGACTGTCCCACCAGGCCATTCCCACGACGCTCTACAAGGAGGAAAACCCCTTATGTCTGGCCTTCACCCACCAGGCAGTATTGCCATGAGAATCTTCAGGGCCTGTTCCTTAGTCTCGGCCTTCTGCTCTTCCGTCCTAAGTGGTTTGGGCACCCCAGGTAAGACTCCGCCAGGCCAAATGGATTCCTGGAGCAGCCGAAGATACTGCACCCAGTACTGGGTGCAGGTCAAGTTATCTACTTGGACTTCAACCCACCTGTAGGGAAAAAAATACAAATAAGAGAAGGGAATTGTAGGAACAAGTATTGTTCCTTTCAGGTACTTGAGTCCAAACTTGTAGAACAATTATTTTGGTACTACTGCTGCTTGGAACTCACATGAACATACTAAACACACACACATACACACCCATACCCTGGAAGCTTCAAAGCACCTGAAAGCAGAACAAGAACCAATGAATGGAAACTAATCAAGGAGAGTGACAACTATAAAGGTTTCAAAGAGCAGGCAGCAGTGTGGAATCGAAAGTACGTTCCATTCATATTTTCTTCAGAGACTGATTAGATGACTGGAGTTTCTGCCCTGCAAAAATCTAATTGGAGAGCATGATGGATGACTCTCGGCTATGGATGTGTTTCGTTGGATGATACGCTCAAGAGGGGTTGTGGGAAAAGCAGTATCAAGGGTGACAGTGAATTATATATCTCAGGCTAATGCTGGCATGTTAACTTCTAATAATTCTTTTTAGGTTTTGGGAGTGTGGCTCTAGGCTCATGATTTAATTGGAGTAACTGCCAGAATCCTGACAGAGAGAACCAATTCCTGAATAATCAATGGAACACTTGCCTCCAGAAGTTGTGGGTGCTCCAATAATACTGGTGGTTTTTAAGAAGAGGTTGGACAACCATTTGTCTGAAACGTTATAAGGTCTCCTGCTCAAGCACACAGTTGGACTAGAAGATCTCCAAGGTCCCTTCCAATTCTGTTATTCTGTTAACATGTCTCTTCCTGATGCATTAAGTTAGAACAGTTGCCTCTACATAGCAGACACATCGCAGACAATAAACAACCCCAAAAGAAGAATACAAATGACCCAGACATAGGAGGACTGACTTTGGAGGTGCTTGAGAAAGTATTTTCAGAACAACTAGGCGAGCAAAAATACACCAATTGTGTCTATAAAAAGAGAAGCAAGCCCCCACGCTCCCTTGAGTCGTGTCTCGTCCATCAAATCAGAACGTGACCACGCTGGATCGGAGCAATTTTAAAACCAGATGGCCATGAAATAAAAACAAAGGGCAGAAAAGCAGAATTTTAAACTTCTAGAGGCATGACGTTAATTGATCAATCAAATTTGATACGCTAAATCTACCCAAACTTAATGACATGCTGACAATGGCTCACTAAAGTATTTATAATGCGAATAGTTAAAGCATGGGCCATAAATAAACAAAATCATAAATCCTAAGTATAATAGCAATAGTAATAGCACTTTGACTTATATACCACTTCACAGTGCTTTTACAGCCGGTTTACAGAGTCAGCCTCTTGCCCCCAACAATCTGGGTCCACATTTGACCCATCTTGGAACGATGGAAGGCTGAGTTAACCTTGAGCTGGTCAGGATCAAACTCCTGGCTGTGGGCAATGAGTTAGTCTGCAATACTGTATTCCCTTCCTTCCTTTCCTTCCTTCCTTCGCACTTAGCAATAGTACTTACTTATATACTGCTTCACAGTGATTTTACAGCCCTCTCTAAGCAGTTTACAAAGTCAGCCTCTTGCCCCCAGCAATCTGGGTCCTCATTTTACCAACCTCAGAAGGATGGAAGGCAGAGTCAGCTTTGAGCCTGATTGTAAGCAGTCGGCAGTCAGTCAGCAGAAGTAGTCTGCAGTACTGCACTCCAACCACTGTGCCACCATGGCTCTCTCTCTCCGTACCTATCTACCTATTTACCTGTCAATCAATCAATCAATCAATCAATCAATCAATCAATCAACTTCCCTTTCCTTTACATTTATTTTATTTAATCAGGAAAGCCCACATAGGGCATCCCTCCGTGCTAATTTCCCCCAATATTAATTCCTGCCTTTTGACTCTGGCTGGAAAAATTGGGAGATAGCAGCCCCTGCCCAGAGTAATAAAAAGAAGCTGTACTGAGTTGCTAAGTGTTTTTCAAGGGAGACGAATGCAAGCACTCCCCAAATTAAGCAGCCTATAAATCAGTATATATGAAGGAGGTTGAACTTTTCAAGAGAGCCAGCCAAGACTTACGGAGAACTGCCCAATATTTTTACGTGAATTGTTCCTGTCTTCTGCCCTGTAGAAGTTTACAATGGTATAAACCATGAACATTGTGTCCCATACCCTGGCTGCAAGACAGGGCATTGGAGTGTTTGTTTAGCAGAACTTCAACCTTTCGTGATCCCAAAAGTGGAGGGAAGAAACCACAGGGATGGCTTTGCCAGCTTCGATCTGGAAGAAAGGACGCAAGCCTTACCCCCTGAACCCACTTTTTCCTTTGCTTAAAAGGAATCCGGGTCCAAAAGCAACTGACTTTATATCTAGAGTAACTGTCCCAAAGGTGCTTTTTTTTTTTCAAGAGGCAAACTGGACTTTCTGGTTTTCCTTTTGAAGACGTTTTGCTTCTTACCCAAGAAGCTTCTTCGGCTCAGTATTTTTCAGCTCAATTCTTCAAGAGCCGAGGAAGTTTCTTGGATGAGAAGCGAAACGTCTTCAAAAGAAAAAAACCGGAAAGTCCAGTTTGCCTCTTGGAAAAAAAGCATCTTTGGGACAACCATGATCTGAGAATCTCCACAGACATCTAGAGTAATTCTTGCAAAGCAGGATAATGGGACAGGTATGGAATCGTGGAACTGAACCCAGCCCTCCATAAGGTTCCCTGGCCACAGAATTGGCAATAAGTTGGTGTGAGGTATTCAATAAGAGGAGGTGGTTCCCTATCTTAGATCACCTTTGATTTGATTCGTAAGGCTCTGATGGAGCAAACCCACCATATCAGAATGACAATAAACTCCTAGCACCTAACTTGTCCTCCATTAAGAAGAATTGAACTCCGTGGTCAATCAGCAACCCTTTGTCAACTCGTAAAGCATTCCTATGCCTGTTTTAGAGTTGCCATAAACAAAGGGGGAGGAGGAAAGTTGCCAGAGTTGGCTTCATACAGGTTAATGCCGGACATGTTGCTCCTAATAAATCTTTCGGTTTCTTTTGAAGCTTGGCTCCACGTTCACAATTTAATTAGGGCAATCACCGGAATCCTGACACCCTTCCTCTTCTGCACAGCTCCTTCTAATAACGCTGCCCAATTTTGGAAGCGTATCCTTGACTTTCAACAGTTCATTTAGTGACTGAAGTTGCAACAGCACTCGAAAAAAGTGACTTACGGCCATTTTCGACACTTATGACTGTTGCAGCATTCCCCCATGGTCATGTGATCAAAATTCAGAGGTTCGCCAACTGACTCATATTTATGACATGTGTAGCGTTCTGGGGTGTGGGGTGTTCCTGTGAACATCTTTTGTAACCTTCTGTTGTGGCTCTGAGTCCTGAGTCTGCATTCTTGGAGGAAGAGGACTGGGAAGATGAGGAGGAGGTAGAATTGGGAATGCCTTCCTCCCCAGGACCTTCCTCTTCGGCAATGCCTTTCTCCATGATTAGGCCTCAGGTTTCGCCAGATAACCGAGAGGGACAGCCTAAGGCTAATCAGGAGGAGGAAGAGGGCATATCGGAGCAGCCTCTGACAGAGAATCAAGCAGACGAATGCTGGCTTGATGCTAGGTAGCGTCGCAGGAAAAAGTGTGAGCTGCAACGCAGGAGACGTGGACGAATCAGAGACTGAGCTGACTTAGTGACACACCCCACAGGGAATAAAAGTGGGTGTGTTTGCTCTGGGAACTCTGTACGGGACAAAGTGTGAATTTTTCTGTGGAGCTTCGGTGTATCCTGTTTCTTGAAAACTTTCGTGATTAATGTTTCTGTTATCTTGTCGGACTTGGCAAGCAGCGTGTGTGATACTGCCAAGAACATTGCCGGCTCAAAGGAATTAACTCTGTAAATACTGAATCTTCTTGCCTGCTTGTATTTGGTCGGAGTTTTGGACTTATCATCTTCTTTGTAAAGGTGAGACATAACACCTTCTGGCAAGCAAAACCAATAGGGAAGCCAGATTCATTTAATGGAATAGAATTTTTTTATTGGCGAAGTGTGACTGTACACACAAGGAATTTGTCTTTGGTGCCTAAGCTCTTGCTGAACATTAAAAGAAAAATATATTCATCAAGAATCATAAGATACAACAGTTAGTGATAGTCATAGGTTACTAATATGCAATCAAAACATACTAGGAAACAAATAAAACAATATAAATTGTAAAGATACAAGCAAGCTACATAATTATAAGTGGGAAGAGGTAGGTAATAGGAAGGATGAGAGGAATAATAGGAATACAGTAACAAAGTTAGTGTTAGTAACTAAGTTAGTAACGAAGTTGACAGTGTTGTGGGAATTAGTTGTTTAACAGAGTGACGGCCTTTGGGAAAAACCAAGTAACTAATGTAATAATGGCAGTGATTCACTTAACTGAGACAAGAAAGGTCATAAAATGGAACAAAATTCACTAAACCAAGGTTTCTCTTGGCAACAGAAATGTTGGGGTTCCATTGAGGGTCACCCATAGAGGGAAAATGTCCATCATGGTGTTCTGTCACCTTGTCACAAGAGATGTATGGGAACTGTGGGTTTGGGTCTATGATGACATAATTCAAAATGGGTAGAAGAAGAGACCCCAACTTTTCCATTCCAAATCCACGTTTTTGGCAATAATTTCATCATTTCTACTTCACCGTGTGAGCCGCAGTGACTTTCTCACCCATCCTCAGCTCTCCGAGGTTATGCAACCCAGCTTTGTTGGCTACTGTTCCACAGAACACAAACTTCATAGAAAGGAATCAAATGTATCATAAGCAAACTTAAAACTTAAAAGAGCCCAAGACCGATGGAAAATTTCTGCTCATTAGACTTTCTCGCACATATTTAGCAAACTCCAAGTGCATACAAGAGCAAGGAAACAAAACAGCACCTATTTAGTCATAACTCTGTCATCTTACAAAGATTTTTAAAAGTTTACAATGTTTGATAGCTATGGAAAAAGCTTTTAGACCCCTTGGATTATGTCTATCAGTACAACATTCCTTAATCTCCTACATGACGGATACTGTTAACTTGGTTTGTATTTTAACACAACGTACTTTGATTAGTTTAGGAGTTTTATTTTTAAAAAAATTTGCATACATGTCTATGTCTTGAAGACTTTTATCATGGGTCAAGGAATGTTTCCAATAAATTAAAGGACCACTCATTAATCTGGTCCAGATCACAAGTTCTGCAAAATGGAAAGACTTCAAGTGCTTCAACAAACCTCTAAAAAGGATGCAAATGACCAGCTGTCTGCAAAGAATATAAATTCTTCCATTCCCCACTAACCTGTCAGAGGTGTAGAAGCTTCTTGGATGAGAAGTGAAACATCTTCAAAGAAAACAACAAGAAAGTCCAGTTGCTTCCAGAAAAAGCACTATTGGGACAACCATGACCTGGATGATGGAGAATCTCTACAGACTTTTAACTATACAATTTGGGATGAACACCTTTGGAATGGTGTGGGAGTAGGAATGTATTTCCAGAAAAAAATTGCAGACTAAAGGAACCAGGAGCACTAACTCAGGTGACCCCGAGGACACAGATCAACCTCCAAGTGGCCTCAAAGACCCTCTAAAAGGATGCAAATGACCAGCTGTCTACAAGGAATATAAATCCTTCCGTTCCCCTCTATCCAGTCAGAGCTGAAGAAGCTTCTTGGATGAGAAGCAAAACGTCTTCAAAAAGAAAAAAAACAAGAATGTCCAGTTGCCTCCTGAAAAAAGCACCTTTGGGACAACCAGTCTTAACTCTAGTTAGCCAGAGAGATGAACAGTGGCTTTGTCTTTTTTTTAAAAAAAAAGTAAAAATAAAAGAAGATTTCACAGATCACTTGCAAGTTCATTCTTCCACATCAGAGGCCCATTAACTTTGCAGACTAATTCACTTCAAAGAGACTGTACATTTGCAGATTCCGTTGCTACAAATCAACCGAGAGGAACTGATAAATCCACTTGCTGCAATGAGATATCCAATGTTTTCAGGACTTTGCACCAGGAGGCCACTGCTTTTGAAGAAAAAACAAACTTGGGTTTTAAAAACCCAGGGATTTCAATTAGAATTCAGAGTAACAGAGTTGAAAAGGGACCTTAGAGGTCTTGGTAGGCCTTCTGGACAAATGGCTGATCAGTCTTTTCTTGAAAACCTCCAGTGAAGGAACTTTGGAGCAGGGGTCACCAACCTTTTGGACCTCAGGGACCACCAAACTAATTAATTTTAAATCCCGCGGACCAGAGACCCTGGGAAAATCCCCCCAAAAAGTCTGCAGGAAAATTCCCCATCCCGTTTTCCTACCGATCGATCATTCTTTATTTGGGATCGTAGGATACCATCTCCAGCTCCATTCTCAGGGGGAGAGAGAGAGACTTTTGGCTTCATGCAAGGAAAGCAGCAGAAGCAGAAGTCTTTCTCTCCCCCAAACTCTGCCCGAAATGAGTCTTTATGAGATTTGTCATGCTGGCGCAGCCTCTTGGAGCAGGATGCCTTGCAGGGTCCCAAAGACTCATTTCTGGCAGAGTTTGGGGGAGAGAAAGGGAGACTTCTGCTGCTTTCCTTATGTGCAGACAAAAGCAGCAGAAGAAAGAAGCGAAAAGCAGCCTGGTAGCCAGGCCAGGTGCGTGGGGCGAATGGAGCAAATCCTCCCCTCTCACCCTCCCCTCACTACCTCGTGTTAATCGCAATGCAAGTGACGCAAGCCTTGTGTTCCCATGGGCCATGTGGGTGGCACAGCTTTATGTTCCTGCGCAGCCTGGATTAATTGTTTTGGGGGCGACATTTCTCTGTGGACCACCAGTGATCCCCGGCCCACTGGTTGGCAACCACTGCTTTGGAGAATAGGCTGACCTCCACCTCCTTGTGACAGCTCTTCAAATACTGGAAGGCTGTTATCTTGTCACTTGTGGTCCTTCTCTTTGTTAGACCAGACCTACCCAGTTCATCATGTTTTAGCCTCCTTCAAAATTTAAACAATACCTTTAAAACAACAAACGAACCAAAGCCTGCAATGAACTTTTAACGAGCGATGCACACATACTATTCTAGCAGTGTTTATTTTACATTTAATTGATTTATCTGTTATGAAAAGGAGCATCACACAAATAGGTCAGCTGGCTTGAAGGATTTCCCTCCCTTTTCCCCCCCACCATGAAATGCAGACAGCCCACTCATAATCCAGCTCTCTTGCATCTGGGCTGAACAAGGGGAGAGCCAACAGGCCTGTTCTGGAAACGAGATATCTTTGGTCTTGGAACTGCCTGCTGCCAACTCCTCACAGAAATGGTTTAAGGGGAGGCCAGCAGATAAACCTCATCAATTGTTTACATGTGGGGCTACTCATCTGTCTTAAATAAAGCTCTTCCTTTTTACTATAGTTTCACAACCCACCCCATCTGTGGCAAGCAGAAACATCTCTGGCCACTGATGGCTTGCGCATCTGCCAACGTGACGCAGGCTGTCTGTAATACCACGTAACCCTGAAGAAGGGAGCCAAGGCAGATGTTCTTGTACACAGTGCAGAGAAGACCTCCCTGCCCAGAACATGAGAACTTCTGGAATGAAGGCAGAAAAGTTTTGGCCATGACAATGGACAGGTTACAGCTAGCATTACACAGGAGCCAGCCTGACCCGGAGGAACTTCAGCATTGACGTCCTTGGCTTATGGTCCCTGGGAGATGCAGCTGGAGATGCCAACAGTATAGGAATTTGGACACAAGGTGTCCAAAGTTCAGGTGCTTCGCCTCCATTCCCCTTTCTTTAATCTTCTGGTGCTCAGAAGAAAGCTCCTGATCCATGCAATTCTGGCTGAAAGCTACGGTTCAAAGCTCACAAAACAAACGACTCAGCAACTGAAATGTGCGGCTCAATTGTGGTCGTAAGTCGAGGAACAGAGTTGAGCAGAGGTTGAAGGGACCTTAGAGGTCTTGTATCCCAGCCTCATGCTCAAGCAGAAGACTCCACACCATCTCAGATAAGTGACTGTCCAGTCTCTTCTTAAAAACTTCTAATGATGAAGCATCCACAACTTCTGAAGGCAAACTGTTCTAACTGGTTAATTGTCCTCACTGTTTGGAAGTTTCTCCTTAATTCCAGGTTGCTTTTTTCTTGGATCAATTTCCATTCATTGTTTCTTGCCGTTGCCTTCTGGTGCTTTGGAGAATAATTTGACCCCCTCTTCTTTGTGGCAGTCCCTCAAATGCTAGAATACTGCTATCACGTCAGCTCTAATTCTTCTTTCCTCTAGACTAGCCAGACCCAAATCCTGCAGCCGTTCTTCACATGTTTTAGTCTCCAGGCCTTTGTTCATCTTAGTTGCTCTTCTCTGAACTTTTTCCAAAGCCTCAACATCTTTTCTGTAGTATGGTGACCAACATTGGTTGCAGCATTCCAAGTGTGGTCTTACTAAGAAGGCTTTATAAAACGGTACTAATACTTCAGGTGAGGATTCCCTGCGTTTTTTTTTCCTTTTGCTTTACGGATTGCAATCCTTAGATGGACGTCACGTTTCTTGAAAAGAGTTGAGATTTTAAAAAGCAAATGTGCAGAAGGTTGAACCGTTCAGCATGGGGGGAAACGCCATCCCGCTTTTTCCCTCTGGTTTTGGTGCGAAATCTTCCCACTCATATTCTCATTCAGCAAGGATCAGCAGGCTGCCGACCCTGCTTTCCTCAGCAGAGGGTTCCTGGGTTGAGAGCTAATTAAACCGGCCACCCAACTTGGCTTTAACTAGCCTCGCCAGTCTCCCCGCTCCCTGCCCCCCCTCCCTCCCAGTCCGAGCAATCTTGAGACTCGGCAAAGGAGTTGGGGAAGGGGGTGCAAATGGACAGGGTGGAGCAGCAGCCATGGCGATGGAGGAGTTGCCGTGGTAACTGGGAGCTCAATTGTCCTTGGTGACTTCGCCTCGGTGGGAAATGACCTCCATTGTAGCAAGGCCAAAGAACGGATTACGGAGGTGCTGGGAATGAACAGATGCAAAGCTTGAATGGAGTAGCTGGGGAGGGGTGGAACTTGAGAGTTGGTGGGGTGCCCAACCCAACATCTAATGACTGATGAAAATGCCTGAATGTCTATGGAGGTCCTCAATCATCCAGGTCATGGTGGTGCCAAAGGGGCTTTCCCAAAAGGCAGCTGGACTTTATTGGTTTTCTTCCTTGGAAAACACTTTGCTTCTCATCCAAGAAACTTCTTCAGTTCTAACTTAACTGGTGGGGAATGGGGAGGATTTGTATTCTTTGCAGTCATCCGGTTGGTTAGCTCTCTGAGAAGTGTTGAGGCCCTTTGGGGTTTTATCTGTATCCTCAGAGTGACCTAGATCAGAATGCAAATGGGCGTGGGATTTTCTTGGGACTGCTACATGCCTAGACAACACAAGGGTGGCCCAACCATGAGAAGCTGGTCTAAACATCTTAAGTAGAAGACAAGTGAAAAAAGCATGAATGGCCAATACATCTGAGAGATGTTTCCCCAACTGAGCTAGCTTCTTCACCTGTGCACAGGTGAGATCAGGAGAACAGGACACAAAGCTGAAGCCCGGGCAAAGTGACCTTTGGAAACATGTATGTGCAATTTAAAACCTACGCTCTTGCACTCTTACCTTCACTATGTCAACAGTGCAAAAAAAGTGGGTAGAAACTAGGAGCAACAACTACAATCCTTCTCGCTTAAACAACCAGTTATCAGATCTGTCCATGGCCAAGAACCAGACAGATGATCCATGCAAGGGAAAATGAATATGAATTGGGAATTCACTGTGAAGACTAATTTTGAGTACAGTAGTCTCTGGAATTCTTTCACAATGGCTCCTGAATGTTTCTATAGTAAATTATGTTGTCCAAAGGTCTAAAAATCTGGTGTGCTTATGTCATGGGTTTTGTTGGGTATATGAATACTCCAACTAGGTTTGGGTGAATAAATGTATAAACCTAGGTTTAAGTGTTTGTAGCTTTAAGCACCTAACTGAAATGTAATTTGATAATTAAGGGTGCGGTTGCAAGCAGCAGTAATAAGGCAGTGAGAGAGACTAACACTTCCTGGTTGCTGATTCCTGGTCCCTGGTCTCTCTGATCTCTGCTGCCTGCTGTTTTACTTCTGTATGAGACGTCTGCTTGTTGGCTACTGTGCCAGATACCATTTCTACTGTACAAAAGAACTGTTTACTTGGTGAGCTGTGCATACTCAGCGTTGTCTTTGAGAGAAAGGTATCGGGAGGAGAAGATTTACAAGCAGATAAGAACATTGTACTGACTGTTAATAGACTATGTAACTGGATGGATATACTGGATAATGACATATGGACTGAATGACACTTCTTAATCTCTGTGTGAATTAAATAACTATTTTAAAACTACAAACAGTGTTTTTGTCTCCAGTGTGTGTATACTCTTGGGCCCAGCCTCTCTCTCATTTGGCTGCCTGGCTTGACTGCTGCTGTGCACTCTGCTTGGGGGTTTGTCCCCAAACACTAACAGGTTTTAACCCAGCCTTTCTGAGAAGAAACATGACAGAGAAAAAGTGGTGATTAAAAAAAAGCAAGAGATGAAAAAGACAAGAGTAATTCTCCTATTCCATCATTCTGCCACTCTATATAGCCTCCACTGAATATTCTAGTTACTGAGCTCTTAATAGGAAAACAAAGTAATGCTACAACAAAATATTTGTCCTATTAGAATTTCAGAATAAACAGAATTGGGAGGGATCTCTTCAAGGTCTTCTAGTCCAACCCCCATGCTCAAGCAGGTGACCCTATACCATTCCAGACAAATTGTTGTCCAGTCTCTTCTTAAAAGCCTCCAGTGATGATGCACCCACAACTTCTGAACGCAAGTTGTCCTACTGGTCAATTGTTCTCACTGTTAAAGAAGTTTTTCCTTCATTCCAGCTCGCTTCTCTCTTTGATTAGGTTCCATCCATTGTTTCTTGTCTTGTCTTCAGATGCTTTGGGAAATAGGTTGAGCTCTTCTTCTTTGTGGCAGCCAGCTAAATGCAATTACCATTTGTAGAACATCAACTGTAATCTTACAAAGGGATCATACCATAGAACAGGGGTCTTCAAACTTGACAGCTTTAAGACTTGTGGACTTCAACTCCCAGAATTCCTCTTCCAGTCATGTTAGCTCAGGGATTCTGGGAGTTGAAGTCCACAAGTCTTAAACTCGTCAAGTTTGAAGACCCTTGCAATAGAAGGACTACATCCAATATGGCAGATGGGTGGCTTTTGATAGCCATCTTGGGAAGCAGGTATTTAGTTTCCCTTTGCTATATTTTGGGGGATGCAGCTGGAATTACAGGAGAGGCTACGCCACCAGCTGGTTCAAAACCAAAACAGGTAACTAGGCGCCATTTGAGAACTTGGGCTCAAGTGCATCAGCCAACCCATGTTGCAATGAACTCCCAATCAACTCCAGAAATTAAAACATGTGAAAGGAGTAGATACCACAGACATTACAATTCTAAAACTATTTTTAAGTTGAATTCAATGAAATCAAGTCTAATTTGGCCATAGATCTGGCCTCTTTTACAACTTCTGGAGTGTACCTCTGGCAGGCTACCCAAGGACCATGAGCAGACCCCAGTCCAGAAACAGCTATGCTCCCCTTTCTATCACCCTGCCTAAATCCCCAGCCTTCAATTGTTTCTAACCCTCTTCTTTCCTTCCTTCCGGAAAGTCCCAGCGCTGGGCTATTGTATATTAGAATATCTGCCTTAGCATCAAGCAACAGTCTTGAACAAATGGTTCTCAGTTTCCTGCCAATTATCTGAAGAATGTG
This sequence comes from Pseudonaja textilis, assembly GCF_049901715.1. Taxonomy (NCBI): domain Eukaryota; kingdom Metazoa; phylum Chordata; class Lepidosauria; order Squamata; family Elapidae; genus Pseudonaja; species Pseudonaja textilis. The sequence continues at coordinate 19,679,464 of NC_141998.1, forward strand.
TGCCTATAATCTAATAAAAATTACCCTATAAAATAACAATGTAACTTGACCCACTTCCCCTTCTAGCAATCCACTTAATTATTAGGAGCAAGTAAATTGGACTGATTTATTAAGCTACGTTCGATCTGAAGGCTATCGTATGGTTTGGATCACTCGGCCTAACACGTTCCACCTGCAAGACATATTTGAGCCAAGTCCTGGAACTGTTAAGTTTCCCCTTGAAAGTAGCAAAGTGCCTTAGGAATCATCCGTTTTGGCTCACAGACTGGGTTTCTATGTCAGATATAATGTTCCTTTTCACGTTTTTGTCTTGTAGAGTTCCAGTCCTGAAACTATTTTATTTCTTGCTCCAATGGTCGTATCGAGAAGCAATCCCTGTCTGTCCCATCTTGTATTGGTGAGGACACCTTTTTTTCTTTGAAGGCGCTGAAACACATCTGCCTAGGACAGTTCTACGTACCTAGAACCAGATCTTGAACAGTTGCTTAAGCATCATTGCTGTAATGGCATGAGGTCAGTAATCTGGTATAACTAAGAACTCAACCTGCCTTTGAATCACAAATCTATCTTCCTTTTTTCCTCTCCAGTAAGACAGTGAGAGCAATTTTAAGACAGGGCTGTTTGGACAACAACTTTAAGATTTGTGGACTGCAACTCTACAAGCCAAGAAGTCTGGGAGTTGAAGTCCTCAGGCCTTACAGTTGCAAAAGTTCTTTTCGGCAAGATGGTGAAAACAGCCCTCTAAGACCAGGGTGTCCAACCTTGGTAACTTGTGGAGTTCAATTCTGCAACTTGCCAAGAATTCTGGGAGTTGGAAGTCCACAGCTCTTATGTGATGGCCCAGGGCGTGGCACAAAGGCAACACAGTCAGATAATCAGTAGGAGTCCCTTTATTAATGCCAACTTTGCCCCCAATGTCCTGGTTACCTTCTGGCTAGAGAAAAACTCTCCCAGGAACACCCTTTAACTGTAGGGAATCAAGTCCAAAATGTGGTCAACAAAAACTGTAACTATAAGTCCAATCAAAGCAAAATGAGGTAATTAGTTCGGCAGGGCAGGAGCAAGAATTCCAGACATGAAGGCACAGCAATAACTCAACACGGTTGGGAAGATGCCAGGAACACAGATAAGGAAAGTCAACACAAGATAAACTCACATTTGCTCCCAGCAGACACCACACTCAGCATGCATCTCTTTTAAACACTCATTCCCAGGTGTGGCTAATGAAGGCAATCAGGGCCCTTTCCTCCCCCGTAAGCCACACAACCCATGTTGCTCTTTTCTCCGTTCCTCCCTGCGTGCCCTAAGATGATGAGAGGGTGGGCCTGGGTCTTCCTCTGAACTCCCTCTCCCTTGTTCTCCATCTCCCCTGCTCTGCCCAGCTGGACTTGGCCCTTCCCCAGTTTCCTCCACAGCCAATGGAGCCACATTCCCACTCCCTGTCAGCTGTTCATCTTCCTCCTCGGATTCAGACTCCATCAGGGGCATGACACCTTAAAGCTGCCAAGTTACTTTTCAACAGGATGGCGAGAACAACCCTCTAAGACCAGGGTGTCCAACTTTGGCAACTTGAAGACTTGGGGCCTTCCAACTCTACAAGTTGCCAAGAATTCTGGGAGTTGAAGTCCACAGGTTTAAAGTTGCCAACGTTGAATGCCCCTGTTCTAAGATATCTTTTTCATGAAGCCAGTGTACAGATGGAATTCTCTCCCGCACTGCCCCCATCATCCCTAATTTCCCATTTCATTAACCTGCCATGCAACGTAACAAAAACGCTCCCCCAGCTTTTACATAACCAGTAAGGCCAATATTTTCCCAACCTTGGCCATTTTAAGATGTGTGGACTTCAACTCCCAGAACTCCCTTGCCAGCATGAAATCCAGACATCTTAAAATGGGCAAGGCTGGGAAACACAACTGTAGGCTAGCAAGCAACTTCTGCGTTGGTTCCATGGGTCCTTCACAACCCCTCTAAATGTAAGAAATTATAGTCCAACTGCAAGTTCCTGTGTTGAAAACAAGTTTGGGCAACGCTAGAAAAGAGAGAAGCCTTCTTCTTCTTCTTCTTTGCTGGAAGAAATATAGCTGATAGAATTAACCAGCAGCTCGTTCAAGGGCTAGATCTGTGCTGAAATTCTCTGGTCTTGGATTGCACTGCTCTTACACACGCCCGCTTGTTCTGATTTACAACAGGACAAGCAGTGCCCTCTGGTGTCTACAAGCGCAAATGTTTACACCGGTGGAAAACCACAGGCCGCTAAACACATTTTCGCTTCTTTCCCCCTAAGTTTTAATTTCTTTTATGAACTGTGGAGATCTTCAAATGGCAAATTCCACCTCCCAAAGCATGAAGATTTTAAAATGGCAAATGCTTGTCTACTGACTCGGAAATAACAACACCTTCCCAAATTCCTTCAAACTGCACAAGAGCAGTTCGGTCTCAGGAATTGCACTCGGTAGCCTTAATTCTATTTGGGGTGGAGGTCCCATTTTTTCGGTGGCCTATGGGCACCACATTATGGACCCCAGCTCAGACGCTGCTCTTTAAAAGATGTCCGGGATGAGAAATGGGTACATAAAATCGTTGGGAACAATTGCTAAAATTGCTCTCCCTGGTACATTAGTCCAGTGCCCTGAGAGCGAACTTTGGGATTGACAACCCAAAGTAGAAATTTCTGGGTGGGAGGGTTATGTTCAAAACTTACATATCCTGCTGAACGAAACAGCTCCGTTGCAAGATTATTCCCCCCCCACCCCTTATTGGTATCATAAAGGTGAAAATGATAATTTTTACAAGCAGGTCTATAAAGGGTGTGGTCCTGGATGATTGAAGGGAGGGAGCAGGCTATGTAATACCCAGAGCTGTTTTATTGCTGTTGGGGTGGGGAAGAGCTTGGCACTACTCTGCGTGAAAGACAAAAATGACAACTTTGCCTGCAAAATTACGCATCCACGTTACATCAAATGGTCTGGGAGAAAGCAAGCAAGACCGATTCAGCTCCTGGATTAAACGGTGCTCAGCTTCCTATCTCAAGTTAAGGATGTTTCTGGTTTATTTTAAATCCTGTTTGGAAATGGGACGCTGACCCTTTAAAACACACCCTTCCAAGCTCCAATTCCTTCCCTCCTCCCTCCCTGTCAAAAGAAGCTTCTCTGCTTGAACCCTGCTCGGATTTCTAAGTGCAGACAGCTCCGATGTGTCCAGACATATTCTCTTTATCTCTGGATTAACAGTTTGCATAGTTCCAGGATCTCAGATGTCGCTTGGGAAGACCAGAGAAGGGGACAGGCGAAGGGGTGTCGCGTATTAAAAAGCGGAGCCCAAATTGGAATCGCTCAGAACTGGATCCAAAAGTCTCCTCCCCCCACACTGGCACCACCCAGATATGCCGGACTACAGTCTCCATCATTCTTAGCCATGTGGTCTAAGAATCATGGGGACTGTAGTCCGGCATACGGAGCTCTAGGCTGGGGGAGACTGATGTAGAGAAAGAAATAAAAAAAGAAAGGAAGGAAGGAAGGAAGGAAGGAAGGAAGAAAGAAAGAAAGAAAGAAGGGAGGGAGGGAGGGAGGGAGGAAAGAAAGAAAGAGAGAGAGAGAGGGAGGGAGGGAGGGAGGAAAGAAAGAAAGAAAGAAAGAAAGAAAGAAAGAAAGAAAGAAAGAAAGAAAGAAAGAAAGAAAGAAAGAAAGACAGGAAGGAAAGACAGGAAGGAAGGAAGGCTGTGTTTTCCCCTTTATTTTGTTTTATTAACTTATTTCTCTGACTTGGTTTCAGACAGCTATGAGTATCAATATTAATGTAAAGGTATGCCAATTTCTTCTCGTTTTCAAGCAGAAACCAAAGTCAATCACCCCACCAACCCCAAAAAATTGGCAAAATGAGAAGGTCAGTGTAAGTCTGAGACATCTACAAGGAGGAAGAAAGAACGGTCTACATTTAATTCTGGAAGCCATCAAAGTGTCTCTGGGAATGTCATGTTCCCAGAAAGAAGAACATTCTAGACTTCTCTCCAAGTTCTCTTCCAAAACCAACACCTTGTGTATATTCCTAAAAGTCTACACGCTGAGGACACCACCTACTGCAAAATGATGATAAAAGGTTCTCTTTGTGTCCAGAACTACATCTACCTGTTCTTCTCCAACTTGGAACTGGCAACGGAGACCATTTTGTCTCTCGTTCTCAGGGCTACACAGAAACGGTTAAGGTTAAAAATGAAGAAAAGAAAAAGGGGTTGTCCATTGTCCTACATCAATGGTTTTCAAGGCATTTATGTTCATATTCCCACAATTAAGGCCACCTTCTCTCCCCTCTCTGCCCAATTCTCGATCATCGATGAGACTCTGAGCAAAGTCATCAAAATTGGGATTAATTCTAGATAGTCTGGAATTATTATTATTTTGCTTTCAGAAAGTCTATTCTTTTAAGGGATGAGATCTCAGCAGCAAGGCTGAGAAGTTTCTGACCAAGCAACTGAGCTGGCTATGATTCTTAGCTCCCAACCTTACTTCCTGCCATCAAACAAACAATGTCCTCTTTCTCACAGCTTGGCACATTCTCTTAACTTGTGCCACTTCCCTTCCACAACAGATCTCCCTGTTCTGTCAGACCAAACCTTCTATAGCCTTTCCTTGAAAACCATTAAGAACTTTCCCTGGGGAACCTAGAACCTGGTTCAGTTGATGTTAGCATTGGAAGCTGGACCAGAACCTTACACCATTGTTTTCTCCTTGCGCGGGCATCACACTGAGGTATCACTCACTATTCTACCTTTTTCGGTACTGTCCTGTTTCCTAGAATAAAGGAGTTGGAAGAAAGACGCATGAGGCTCTTCTCGTCTAGCCAAGCCCTCTGCAATGCATAGAAATACCAATTAAGCCTTCTTAGAAAAGGGAACAGTTCAGCCTCTTTTCGAAAACCTCCAAGAACTGAGACACCCCCCCCACCACCACCTATCTGCCAAAAGGGTTAGGATTTTAGGGCAGAACAACGTGAAGAATGGCAGACGCCTCGTGTTTTGGGGCTGTGGGGATCTGTATTTTTATCTCCCAGCTGACTCAGAGGCTTACCGAGAGCGGCTGAGATGGCTGGGATGCTTGCTGCTCACCTGATGGGCTCCAAATGCCTTTAATAGCCAGGAAATGCTTTGGCTTGTCTTTAGCAAACAAGTATCAAAAGACCCCGATACGCCTTCTCCAAAAGGGCCTAGATTTTTCACCCATGACAGCAAGGATCTTAATCTATCCCCAGACAGACGTGCGTTCCTTGCATTCCATCAAACTCCAGTGTGACCCAGAAGCTGAAGCCAGGACCAAGCTATGTTAGATGTAAGAGATGAGATTAGCCCCGGGTTTGGGTTTTTAATAGCTGCCATCTCCCAGGGATTTAGCGCATATCTCCGGTGCGTCCCCCTACCATGGCTTCTACCCTCATCATGCCAAAAAAGTAAAGAGGTACAGTAAAAAAAGAAAAAATTCCAGAGTGGGGGAGAGAGGAAGAGGAAGGGCTGGGGTCTCTTCTCTGCTCACTGCTCGTCTTCCGAAGAGAAGCATTTTGCTAGCAAAGGACAGCAGACTGTCCGGATTGGACCACAAGAGATTGTTTACAGACCGAGCCGAGAGCCCACCCAGGCTGACAATCTTTTCTTAGCTGCCGATGAGCTCATTTCTTGGCTGGCTGCTCCAACCATCTCTTTACCATCATTAGCCACCAAAAAAAGGATCGCGCTTTGTGTTACGTAAGGGGACAGGCCTGCTTGTTCAGAGAAGGAGGATGTAGCCGTGCCTTCCTTTCTCCTAGCATTGCAAGGCCTTTTTCGGTCATCTGCTTTTTCCTCCTCTGGACGTTGCCACAGTATCAGGTCATTGGGAGGGATTTAGAAACAGGCTTCAATCAGCCAGTTGGTCTTCCCAGCCATGGAAAGGAGGCTTAAGGCTGCCATGTCACCGGCGGGGCTGTTTTAAGGTTAAGGACACCCTGGTTGGATAGATGTTGAAGGTGCAGAACAAGGGCTAACTTCTAGGATGGACTTTTCTCTACGCAGTGGGGATTTTAATACTCACGATATAAAGAAATGGCTCTGTACAATTCCCTTCTGGCTAAGGGGTTTTACAAGAAGCTGTCCCAACTCTCTCAACCTGCCTGGAACGCAAGCCGATTTTGCAACGAAGCTATAAATCTGTTTCCTCCTATTCCTCAGCAGCCTTTTGAGTGAGAAAATCCAGGACAGCACACACTCTCTCTCTCAAAATCTGACATTATTGCCAGGGGACCCTGAATTCGAGGCATTTTTACGAAGAACAGCCATAAAGGAGAGGAGCAGCCATAACGACGGCTACTAGAACGGGGCCAAATAACCCAAGCCAAGATGCTCGGTGCTTGTTGAATTACGACTCTTTCCAGGGGAAAAGAAAGATGTTGCTTCAGTTAAGATCTAGGCAGGCACTGCAGAACCAAAAGGAAAACCGAGTTCAAGTCACAGCCAGAATGTGATCTTGGGAAGAAGCCCTGAAGTGCTTTAAGAGCGCCTTCTTCCAAAAAGACCTTTTGTCTTAACAATCTAGCCTTTAGAATAGAATACAGCTGGAAGGGACCTTGGAGGTCTTCTAGTCCAGCCCTCTGCTCAAGCAGGAGAACCTATACCACCTCAGACAAGTGACTGTCTTGTCTCTTCTTAAAAACCTCCAGTAACGGAGCTCCCACGATTTCTGAAGACAAGCTGTTCCATTGGTTAATTGTCTTCATTGTTAGGAAGTTTCTCCTTAATTCTAGGCTGCTTCTCTGTTTGATTATTTTCCAACCATTGCTTCTTGTCCTGCCCTCTGGTGTTTTGTAAAATACTTGGACCCCCTCTTCTTTGTGGCAGCCCCTCAAATGATGGAATACTACTAGCATGTCAACCCTAATTCTTCTTTTCTCTAGACTAGCCAGACCACAAACCTGCAGCCGTTCTTCGTATGTTTTAGTCTCCAGGCCTTTGATCATCTTAGTTGCTCTTCTCTGAACTTTTTCCAAAGTCTCAACATCTTTTAAATAGGATGGTGACCAAACTTGGTTGCAGTATTCCAAGGAGAAACTTCCTAACAGTGAGGACAATTAACCAGTGGAACAGCTTTGCCTTCCGGAATCGTGGGCGCTCCGTCACTGGAGGTTTTTAAGAAAAGACTAGACAGACGCTTATCTGAAATGGTATAGATTCTCTTGCTTGGGCAGGGGGATGGATTAGAGGACCTCCGAAGTCCCTTCCAGCTCTATTCTATTCTATTCTATTCTATTCTATTCTATTCTATTCTCAATGAAGATCCTATTCTATTCTATTCTATACTATTCTATTCTATTCTAATTCTAATTCTAAATCCAATTTTAGTTCCATTCCATTCCAATCCATTCCATATCCTATTCTGTTCTATTCTATTCTATACTATTCTATTCTAATTCTAAATCCAATTCTAGTTCCATTCCATTCCAATCCATTCCATATCCTATCCTATCCTATCCTATTCTATTCTATTCTCAATGAAGATTCTATTCTATTCAATTCAATTCTCAATAAAGATCCTATTCTATTCTATTCTATTCTATTCTATTCTATTCTATTCTATTCTCAATGAAGATTCTATTCTATTCAATTCAATTCTCAATAAAGATCCTATTCTATATTCTATTCTATAATATTCTATTCTAATTCTAATTCTAAATCTTTAGTTCCATTCCATTCCAATCCATTCCATATCCTATTCTGTTCTATTCTATTCTATACTATTCTATTCTATTCTAATTCTAAATCCAATTTTAGTTCCATTCCATTCCAATCCATTCCATATCCTATTCTGTTCTATTCTATTCTATTCTATTCTATTCTATTCTATTCTATTCTATTCTCAATGAAGATTCTATTCTATTCAATTCAATTCTCAATAAAGATCCTATTCTATTCTATTCTATTCTATTCTATACTATTCTATTCTATTCTATTCTATACTATACTAGTTCCATTCCATTCCATTCCAATCCAATTCCATATTCCATTCTGTTCCAATCCATTCCATATTCTATTCTATTCTGTTCTATTCTATTCTATTCTATTCTCAATGAAGATTCTATTCTATTCAATTCAATTCTCAATAAAGATCCTATTCTATTCTATTCTATTCTATACTATTCTATTCTATTCTAATTCTAATTCTAAATCCAATTTTAGTTCCATTCCATTCCAATCCATTCCATATCCTATTCTGTTCTATTCTATTCTATACTATTCTATTCTAATTCTAAATCCAATTCTAGTTCCATTCCAATCCATTCCATATTCTATTCTGTTCTATTCTATTCTGCATTCTATTCCTATTCCATTCTCTATTCTATTCTATTTCTAATTCTAATTTTAAATCCAATTCTAATTCCATTCCATGTTCTATTCCATTCCGTTCTCTATTCTGTTCTATTCTGTTCTGTTCTGTTCTAATTCTATTATATTCTTTTCTAATTTACTAAGGTGGGGCATTAAACCCTTCCGTTTTGCACGCTACTTCTCCTGGTCTGCAACAGTTGAAACCGAACCAAAATCAGGTGCCCAAACTACCATTTTTGTCTTAACCTGCAACATTGCACGGGGAATGTTTGCAAGCAAGCTCGGTTGGGATTCACTTCCACGTCACCCCCCCTTCTCTTCGAAGAAGCGTACATCTTTATCAGCGCTGCCCCAGGCTGGTGACAGTCCAGCATTTTGAGTGAGATATGACATTCCCTTGAATGTCCTCGTGCCTCCAAGCAGCTTCTCCGCAAGGGTATCGGCTTCCCGCTTGTTCGCTCCATTTTTAAAAGCTCATTTTCGGAAGCGCGCTCATTTTTCCTGACCTGGTTATCTTTAAAAAGAAAATCAGCAGGCTCGTACCTATTAGCATTCCCTTGACCTCAACATTTTTTGGCAACCTTTGCTCGAAATAGTTGGAATAAGCTAGACTGTGAATATGATGTCCTTCGAACCCCCGGACAGCTGCCCTTCGGGGCTGCCAGGTATAAGGGAAAGAAGGGGGGGAGGGGTGATGAACAGGCCATCAGCAAAAAAATTCAACATCCACATCACCGCTGAGCTGGTTCGTCAATAAACCCAAACTTCTGTTGGCATATATAAGTACATTTCAGTGGGTGATGTTCATTCTGGACAGTGTTTTGGTCCCTCGCTTGCAACTTCTTTTAAGAGCAAGACAGAATCGGAAGATCATTGCAAGCCCATTTCTGGAAAACTTCCAAGCGCTTATTATCTAGAGAGGCAGGTGATCATTTAAGAAAACGACCTTTCCGGTGGAGTCCTCCAATTTCTAGAATCAACTCAAAACCACCATTTGCTTGATACTCACACCAAGAGCAAGGCACCTCCCTAGAGCCAAGTTCCAGTTGTGTTCATTCTGGTTGCATGGCTAAAACCTTACCTTTGAATCAATGTCCCAAAGAGCAGGTGTAGGATCTTCTGCATGTTCTCTGACCACAGCCAACTCCACTGGTCTACCATGATCAGGCAAAGAAGACCCAGAACGAGGTCTGCCAGCAAAGTCTCTGATCCTACAAACGCAAGAAGATTTTACACCAGGTCTATAGCTTCAGTACTGTCCATTCATGTAAGAGGATCTTCAAGGTATTTCCTAACTCTAGTTGATACTAGAGATCACATCACCATGAAAAGTATATGCACTTAATCATGAAGTTTCGTGTACTAGTGAAGGTATTAGGCTAGAAACCAGGAGACTGTGAGCTCTAGTTCTGCTTTGGGTATCAAAGCCACCTGGATGACTTTGGTCCAAACATCAGGAGACTGTGAGTTCTAGTCTCATCTTGGGCACAAAAGCAGGCTGGATGACTCAGGGCCAATCACAGGAAACCCCTGAGTTCTAGTTTAAGACATGAAAGCTGGCTGGAGACTTTAGACCAATCACCAGGAGACAGTGAGTTCTAGTCCTACCTTACACACAAAAGCAGGCTGGGTAATTTTGGGTCAATCAGCAGGAGAGTGTGAGTTCTAGTTCTGCCTTAGGCATGAAAGTCACCTGGGTGACTCAGGGCCAATCACAGGAAACTCGCGAGTTCTAGTTTAAGACATGAAAACTGGCTGGAGACTTTAGACCAATCACCAGGAGACAGTGAGTTCTAGTCCCACCTTAGGCACAAAAGCAGGCTGGGTAACTTTGGGTCAGTGCCTCTATTCTCATCCCAAACCACCTCACAAGGTGGTTGTTTTGGGGAAGGTAGAAGGAGGAAGGAGTGTTGGGCATATTCACCACCTTGAGTTATTTATAAAATTATAATAAAGGCAGGATTTAAAGTCTAAAAATAGCTTTTATCCCTCCTTAAAGACAAAAACATGACAACTCTTCTTGGCTTATCCCAGATTAGGCCACAAGATTACCATAGGATTACTGTGCCTTCTTAAAGATGGTAAAACAAATTAATCAGATTAGGAGAAACAGATAATCAAGCAGTTATTTGCAGAATGAAAACAAAACAGTAAGGAGAGTCCAGACAACAGGGCTCATTCCGCCTACAAACTTAAGATTTACTGCTTTCTTTTCTGATTGTGCTAGTATTGTAACCACCATGGTCAATATTTAATGACCGTCTCAAGAAAAGCAGGGATAGAGGTCACTAAGCAAGGCGATCACACGGGCGTCTCACTTAACTATCATCAGAACTTATGACTGCAATGGCCAGGCTCCATTACAGTTGCAACGTGAGGATGACCTGTAGCGAACCTTGGCTGATCTCAGTAGCTTCGTCTTTAATCATTTCTTAGATGTGGGAAGAGGGATTGGATTCTACCGGTTCGAACAAACCGGTTGTTCCAGTGAGCATTTGGCCCCAACCACCCACGCCCTAGTCTGTCCTTTTATTTCCGTGTTTTGAAGCTCAGGCTGATCCGCGTGGCTATGCCGCGCCTCAGCTGTTTGATTCAATCGGGGCTGCACCAGAAGTATTAGACTTGAAAATGGGCAGTTTTCAAATGCTGTGCGTATGCGCTCACCAAACTGGTTGTTACACCGGTTGAATCCCACCACTGTGTGGGAACCATCTAAGAACTGCGGAGCACTGCAATGTGAGAAGCCACAGGCATTCAGAAGATCAGGAAGGGCCTGCTTTGATTTCCAGACCTGCTATAAAGAGATGCTTTCTCATATCTAGAGATGACGTCCCAAGCTCATCCTTACCCAACCTGTCCAACCAACCACGGCTTTCATGTCTCTTTACGTTTCCCCAGCCCATAAATGCGTTGCAGAACTGCATTCCAAGAAGAATTTGGTGGGTAGAGAAAAGCCTATAATAAATTATTGCAAGCTGGCCCTTAATTCAGTATTGCTTTAAATCCTCAGTACTTACAGAAGGAATTATTTCAAATTCATGCTATTCTGCTGCCACCTTGTGGTCGATTCCTGATTTGACAGTGGAAACCATTTCTATTTCAAAAGCTTATTGTAATTGAGGATGGGCATTCACAGAATAGGCAAAATTGACAGAATAGGCAAAACGGTGTCTTTTAATGAGCTGTCAATCAAGTCCAATGATATGGGGCTGATGTACCAGTGGTGGGTTTCAAATTTTTTTTCCTTCTGGTTCAGACAGCTCGCTTCGTGGGCGCATGTGCAGGGCTCAAACACTGCCCTCTGCATCAACGCTGGTGAGCTGTGCTGTTTTTTACCTCAGCTGAGGCGCGGCAATCCGCTCTCCCTGCAAATCAGCCGAGCTAATAAATAATAGAATATAGGAGAGGTAAAAGCAGGGGTAGGTGGGCCCAGCCAGAGGTGGTATTTGCTGATTCTCCGAACCAGTCAATATTTTCACTACCAGTCTGCTAGAATCGGTCCAAACCGGCTGAATACCACCTCTACGACGGACCCATCTGGAACTGTCAGGATGTGTGGTACACTTTGACAAAATGGCTGCCACAAGGGGTTCGTTCTGCCCAGTCACCAAATGTTTGCCACAGTGTGGGGTTCAGTTTAGTTCCCCAACTGAGATTTTTTTCTGGTCTGTAGGACTGCAGTTTCCAATCTTCTTTAACTTATGCCTCTAACACCACCTCGGACGTTAATGACGGAGCTGAATTCCTAACCTGGGATTGAGTACGGTTGGAGACCACCTATGCACCCTACGGAAAAGCAGCAGCAGCAGCAATAACAGGAGCAGAAAGAAGCAAATTTCGGAGCTGGAGAGGACATACCAGAATTTGTATCTTCATCTGATGTTTGCTGCAGCACCTCTCCGGGCTCTGGGTTCAAATCTGACGGAGATTCTTCATCACATTCTCTCTCTGGACCTTCACTGGACATGGCCTCCAGCAACTTCTCCTGGTTCTGAATAAAGGACTCCATCCTTGCCAGGGAGAGGATTTCGGAGGCCTAGAAGAAGAGAAGGACTGGAGCAAAATGGGTAAAAGCCGTTTTCCACTAACTATTTTGGAAGTATCCCTTTAACATTTCCTGACTGTGGAATTTGATTGACATAAAAATAATACACTGAAATATTGCATAAGATAATGAAAGATAATAACTTAATAAAAGTAACTGTATTATTAGAACTGCATCACTTGTTCAACGTAAATATTATTATTTTATTATTAAAAGGTGACTAAGGTAGAAAGGGGATTTTTTTAAAAAAATATATGTGGCATAATTAAAAATTAAAAGGGGGATAAACAATGGAAAATTATAATTTAATATAATTTTGTGAATTGTGATTATGTGAATTATATAACTGATTAAACACTGCAAATATGACTATTAATATAATCTGTAGTAAAAAGAGAGATGCTAAGAATATAGAGAATAACACATAAACATACCATAATATCGAACAATCAAGATTGATGATTTAACAAAACATATGTATTAATGTCAAATTTTTAAAAATTGACAACTGTATTAAATATGAAGAATATTGTCATTTTTGTTTTAAAATGTAAGACACTCCGGAACCACACTCTTCACACAATGATAAGCTTGTTGAAAAAAAAGTAAAAAAAAAAATATTGCAAATGACATTTCTCAGATGGAAGACAGACTTACATTCATGCCATCCCTGAAAGAATATAGAATTTTCTCTGGTGTTCCAGCCACATTTAGCATTTTGCCAGATGTGAATTTCAGCTTCGACCTGTGAAAAGAGAAGCAGGAAAAACAGTATTTATTCATTCATTTCATCCGGCATTTCTCTGAGAAGTTAAATCACTCCCACGGATGTGTTGCTTCCAACGGCTGGCTGCTAGTCAACAATTCTATGATTATTAGCATCTGCAAAAAAAAAAAAAATGTCAATAGTTATGACATTGTCAACAAGTGAAAGAAAACACACGTGTGACTTTTCCAATTCTTTCCAAACCTCTTTACCAGAAGTTGCTGTAGGAGGCACCTGTATTTTCTTCTGGGTAATTTAATAATAGGCTGAGCTGAATTTATGTTTTCCCAACAAAGAAATAAAGGGAGACTAGCATAGATCTATTTCAAGCTATTTAGCTCTCATCAGCTAGCCATACCTTCTTGTATTCCAATCTGGGCCACTTGCCTATTAGGTAGATGTATTAATCTCTAAGTAGTCTATCTCTAAGTGGTCTATCTTGAAGGGCTGACCCACACACGTCAAGGTTTCTTTATATTTTCTGCGAATAGAATTAGGAAAGAATAAAATAGAATTAGGACAGAATAGAGAAGAGTAGAGTAGAATAAGGAAAGAATAGAATAGAATTGGGAAAGAATAGAATGAGATTAGAATAGAATTAGGAAAAACAGAATAGAATAGAACATAACGTAAGACAGAATGGATAGGATAGGATAGAATAAGGAAAAATAGAATAGAATAGAGTTAGAATAGAATAGAATAAGGAAAGAATAGAATAAAATTAGGAAAGAATAGAATGAGATTAGATGGGATTAGAATAGAATAGAATTGGGAAAGAATAGAATGAGATTAGAATAGAATGAGGAAAAATAGAATAGAACATAACATGGAATGGATGGGATAGGATAGAATAAGGAAAAATAGAATAGAATTAGAATTAGAATAGCATAGAATAAGGAAAGAATAGAATGAACGTAGGAAAGTATAGAATGAGATTAGATGAGATTAGAATAGAACAGAATAGAATTAGGAAAGAACAGAATAGAACAGAATAGGAATAATAGAATGGAATAGGGATAGAAGAGAATAGGAATAGAAGAGAATAGGAATAGAAGAGAAATGATGGAATAGGGATGGGGATAGGATTAGACTAGACTAGACTAGACTAGAATGAGCTGGAAGGGACCTTGGAGGTCTTCTAGTCCAGCCCCCTTGCTCAAGCAGAACCTATACTAATTCAGATAAGTGACTGTCTAGTTTCTTCTTTAAAACCTCCAGCGACAGAGCACTCACCATTTCTCAAGGCAAACTGTTCCACGGGTTAATTGTCCTAGCAATTATGGCTTATTTGTATTTTTGAACACTTGTGTAGTTACTAGGAGCAAAGAGATCTAATCCACTTTCCAACCATTCGAACAGTCTGCTAGCTTATTTCTTCTGTCCCTGTTCCAGCTGGTACCTGATCCTTTGGGTCTTCCCGTGGACCACTTTAAAGTGAAAATGGACAATGCGCTGAGCAGGAAGCAAACCGAAGAGAACCCACTGGGACTCTGCTCCGCGTTCATGGAATCCAACACAAAACACGACTCGCAAACATCCTCTCGCTAATATTCCAAGGGATTTCTTAGACAAAGCAAAACGGCCTGTTCACCGCTTAGGAATGTCACGTCCAGCCAAGATTTTGAAAACACAATTATCTCCCCCCGCCCCCCGCCAATTCGATCACTTTGCTGAAATCAGATCTCTTACTGGGCGTGGGGGAAATACAGATAAGAATCTGAGCATTACAATTCTCGCAGGTGCAGCAAAAGTTCAGTAGTCAACTCAATAATTCCAACACTGTTAGTAATAACCAGCGCGGAAGACCCAGAATAATTAAACAGCTATTCCTGAAGGACAACACGGAGTATTTCTGCCTTCCTTGGACCTGATAATTTCAGAAGAATACCGGCAGGAGTAAGACATGAACTCGCACGGATTAATTTTTGCGGTCGCGGAGAATTTATTCCCCAAGTGAACCAATGGAGATGATATTCGTGGCAGTATGACTTCAGGCTGCAGAAAGGGGTTGCTACTACGGATGTGCACATTTGAGCTCAACGGGAAGACTCTTACTTATTGGATTTCTTTCCATCCGTCGGCTGCTTCCCATCCACTTCGGTCTCACTGAGCTCTTCCGTAGGACTCTGTGGCTCAGGTCTGGGAAACGCCGTTTTTAACGTATCCACAATGGCATTCATTACAATCTGCAATAAAAGGGAATATCCACTGGCATAAAAGACAATACAGAAGTGGCGCGGTGGCTTAGAGGCGGGGCTCTCGCCTCACAATCAGGAGGCTGTGAGTTTGATCCTAGGTAGGGGCAGATATTTTTCTCTCTGGGCACGATGAGAATATATCTGCTGAACAAAACTCCGCATTGGCGACAGGATGGACATCCGGCCATTCAAACACTCTGCTAGCTCCATTCAGTTGCCCAGACTCCACCCCGCAAGGGATTATGGGGTCGTTAAATGACGGTGATAAAAGACAATATAGGATGGTAGTCCTCCGCTTATGACCCCAGTTGAGCCCAAAATTTATGTTGTTTCCCCGAGACAGTTGTTAAAATTAACATTTGACGACTTTTATTGACAGGGGTTAAGTGAATTTTTCAGCTGCGATGGCCTTCTGCACCCTTCTGTCGGGAAAAATGGGCCTCAGCGAGCTCCGTTTTCGCTGGCAGAAGCAACCGCGGGCCTGTCCCTTCGCTTTCTCCAAGGTGGCCCCATGGCCCAGATCTAAGCACCCCACGGGCTTGGAGTTTGACACCCCTGGTGTATAGGAATGTTGCTGAAAACATCCAGCGTGTTACCTTATCAATCCTGGAGACCACAAATGGTTTTTTGACGAAGGCAATCCTTGCGTCCGTGTTCAAGGCGAGAAATTCTTGCATTTCTTCGCTATTGGCGATCTCAGGAATTGCACAGAGTTGCTACAAGAGGCAAGCAGACCAGCAGTGAAGCCAACCAGCATTCCCATCAGAGGGTGAGGACAGGGGTGGGTTACAACTAAGAGCAGAGAGCTGCATTTGACATTTTGAGACCAGGGGATTGGATTGCTGAAGCGGACAAGTAAAAGAGGGAGGGTCCCACCTGCATTGGCTGCTATTATTTTTATTTTTATGAATTATTAGCTCGATACCCACGCTTCGCTACAAACTATGTGATCGGGCTTAGTTTTGGGGGAGAAAAATAAGGGGAAAAAAATTCTGCCTCGATACCAGCATCCATTGGTATTCATCTGGCTAGCGTCCTGTCAGTGTGTGAGAGTTGAAGGCTGTTTGGAAACTGAAGCAGTATTTGCTGTGTGAGCAAGGAGACAGCAAGGAGCGTGGCCGTGGCTTAGCTCAACTGTTCTGTAGTAAAGCTGCTTGGCGCTGTGAAACTAAAACTGAAATTCCTCTGCTTGTTTTTTGCATTTGGAGCAGATTTCTTTTCAGGTGAGGAGGAGTAGAACTCCTCAGCATCAGAGCGTGTAATGATAATATACGAAACGCTAATGCTCTGATGGTCATTTGAAAAAATCTTTTCTTAGTGAGCACCCAGAAGCCAAGAGGAACATACGTTTCAAATTTCAAGTTTGTAGGCTTTACGGTTCTGGAGATTTTGTGATGATGCGTGAGGGGTATTTCGCTTTTATATAGAGAGATTAGACATGTTTACACAAGTTTTTAAAAATGACAGTAAAACTAAGTCAGATTTAAACGAGTAGCAGGAAGAAATCCTGACCTTCAAGAACGATTCCAAGAGACTTTTTCTCGCTTCAACTTTCTCTGTGTCCATGTTACCAAACGGAAGATCCGGAAACAGCTTTTTGGGACCTTTTATGTCTGCCGTATTTAAAAAAAAAACCAAGAGTAATTTTACTGCAACGTTAATCATCGTAGCTCTTCACTCATGATTAAAATATTGATAGGTTTTTCAAATGGTTCGTAATAAAACCCAGCATCTTTCAGTCAATGTTTACATCACACTTGGCAAGAGTTTCTCAAACTTTGGTGATTTGAAAACGTATGGACTTCAACTCCCAGAATTCCTCGGGGGATTCTGGGAGTTGAAGTCCACATGTCTTCAAGTTGCTATGGTTGAAAAACCTTACGCTAGGCCGTAATATGATTTGTGATTTGGTCGGTGGTTTCTGCTGTCTACGTTCTATTAATTTCACCCATGTGAGTTGTAAAACAGGCCTACAGAGTTGTGAGAAACTGGCCAATTAGGCCTAATGTCAGAAACGTAGTCAAGGCCTACCACACTATGAGAGAAAAATCAACATTACACGTAGTCCTCAACCTACAACAGTTTGTTTAGTGAATGTTCGAAGCTCCAACGTCACCGAACAAAAGTACCTTAGGACTGATTTTCATACTTACAACCATTTAGGCATCTCCAAGGTCACGTGAAATTGTAAAAGAAACAATGATAGCTTGGGCGAAAAAATTGGGATATAATAATGAATTAGAATATTGGGGGAAAAAGTGGGAGGAAAGCTATAAACTAACAGCATATAAAGAAAATGTATACAAAAAGTTTTATAGATGGCATCTATCCACTGCCAGATTAGCAAAGATGTTCCCAACCAGGAGCTCAAAATGCTGGAAATGTAAAAACAAACAGGGCACCTCCTTCCATATGTGGTGGACATGTTCGGAAGCCAAAAGCTATTGGAGTAATAGGTGGATAGAGGAAATAACAAAACAAAACATTGAATTAAGACTGGAACTGTTTCTAAGAGGAATATTAAGGGGAGATCATACTAAGACAGACATATATATCATTTTGCATATAATAACTGCAGCCAGGATTGGGTGTGCACAGTACTGAAAACAGGAAAATATACCATCTGAAGGGACAGTGATAAGAAAGATTCTGGACTGCGTGAAGATGGTGTTGTGGTTAGCTGGCAGCAGGTGCAGAGGGCTGAGGAAAGCGAGAACTCAGGTGAGGGGTCCGAATCATTAGGGAATGGACTGCTGCCTTCAGCGATTGTGGAGGCTGGTAGCAGCAATGAGGAGGTTCCCGAGGAGCCTATGCCAAGTGCGCATGCGTGCAGGATTGCTCGCAGGAAAGAGCAGCTATAACAGCACGGGCAACTCGGGAGTAAGGCTGCAAGATAATGCCCCCTCCTTCAAGAAGATAAAACGAACGTACTTTGCAGAAGGCAAAGGCGTTTTGAAACTCCAACCTTGTGGACATTCCAGTATCCTGAGTTTGTATTTGAAGATTCTTGTATTGCAAATTATTTCTTGTCTGTTATCTTTTGGCAAGTCTCGCACAGTTTAGCAAGGCTTGTGCTTATCACAGCTAATTATTTTGCAGAAGCATTACAAGGTTTCGGTTCCCTTTGGATTGTGTTTGATTTGTTGGAAAAGGGGAGTGGGTCAGAACAGTTGGACAGGCCGACCCTAGAGTTAAAAGACAGAAGTTAAACTAGATAGAAGTTAAAAGATAGAAGTGATTATTATTAGGTTTGGGACGCCTGGTATATCTGGTTAAACAATAGCCATAAAAATAACATAGTAATTAATATATGAGTACGAATGTTGACGATGCTGTAACGTTGTTGGAAATGTAAGCATATTTTTCAATTGTTGGAAAATGTTTAATAAAATTTATTTTAAAAAAAGAAAAAAATGACTTAGCACCGATTTTCATACTTACAACCGTTTTGGCATCTCCAAGGTCATGTGACTGAAATCCAGACGCTTGGCAACTGGTTCATATTTATGACGGACATAATGTCCCTGGAGTCACATGATTCCATTTTGAGAACTTCTGACCAGCAAAGTCAGTGAGGAAGCCAGGTTCACTTAAGAACCAAGCGACTAACTTAACAACTGCAACGATTCATTTGACAAATATGGCAAGAAAGGTCATAAAATGGGGGAAACCCACTTAACAACTGTCTCGCTTAGTGACATAAAAGTTTGGTCTAAATGGTGGTCGTAAGTCGAGGACTACCTGTATTGGATTAAGTGCCAGAGAGAAGTGCTTCGAACTGAAACAGTGCTTGCGAAAAGATATTATGGGTTAGGTGCAGAGCTAGTTTAATTATGCCTTTATCTGCTTTTATTCCATTTTTCTGGTAACAATTATTATTCCTCAAAACCGCTTCTACCATGGAGAATATATCCAGAGATTTTTCAGATAGTTCATTTAATCTGTTGTCCCCTACTTAACCATAACGTGTATCATGATATAAACCACGTGTATTTTAATATACAATTTATATGTTGTTTTATGCACCCTGTTGCATTTGCTATGCCCTACGGAAAAATAAATAATCAACCATAATTGCCAGCGGAGAGAAAAGGGGAGGAAGAGGAGGAGGAGGAGGAAGAAGAATGTAGACATTCTACATTAACTTAATTAACCCCCACTTTGCCTGAAACAAGATTCTACAGAAAAGAGAATTCAGGACTAACTTTTTATGAACTTTCGTAGATCTGGTTTCTCTTCCAGCCTGGTTTGCAGATTCAAGAACTCACGGTATCTTCGGTTCACCGTATGATACGCCACTTGCTGGAGGCTGTTAGTGCCGTCACTGTCTAACGTCGTCTCATACTATGGAAAGAAGAAGAGAAATACCACCATCGGTGAGGAAGAAGCTGTTTGCCAAAGTAAACCACACGGAATGGTCTAAAGCTTGACTTGACTTCAAGAGATGGCCTGACCGTTGGCGATTTGGAAGGGTCATCTCAGATGTTTGGGCTGGGATGACAGGTTTGGTGAAGTTAGGAAGAAGGAGAGGGAGAGAAGGAAGGAAAATGGAAATGAGAATTGAGGGAGGGAGGGAGGGAGGCAGGTGGGAGATGGGAAGGAAGGAGGCAGGGAAGGAAGGGAGGGAGGGAGGTAGATAGGTAGGAAGGAAAGGAGGAGAGGAGGAAGGAGGGGAGGGAGGGAAGAAGGAAGGAGATGGGAATGGGAAGGAGGGAGGGAAGAGATGGGAAGAAGGAGGCAGGGAAGGAAGGGGGAGAAGGAAGGAGATGAGAATAAGGAGGGAGGGAGGGAGGGGGGAGGAAGGAGATGGAAAGAAGGAGGAAGGCAGGGAAGGAGGAAGGAAGGAAGGAAGGAGATGGAAATGAGAAGAAGGGTGGGTGGGAGGAAGGAGATGGGAAGGAGGGAGGCAGGGAGGGAAGGGAGATAGGAAGGGGGAGGGTGGGAGGGAAAGAGTGGAGGGGAGATGGGAAGGAAGGAGGCAGAGAAGGAAGGAGGGGAGGTAGGAAGGAAGGGCAGAGAAGGAAGGAGATGGGAATAAGAAGGAGGGAGGGAAGGAGCGGGGAGGAAGGAGATGGAAAGAAGGAAGGCAGGGAAGGAAGGAGGGGAATGAATGAATGAAGGAAGGAAGGCAGGGAAGGAGGGAGGGGAAGGAAGGAGATGGGAATGAGGAAGGAAGGAAACGAAACCAGGATTACCTTCACAGTGTACAAGGTGTAAGGGTGGAATCCCGTTCCACTGTGTTCTCGAGCAGTGATTGTCCCTGTAATACGCAGATTCTGGATGATGACCGGACCATCAGGACTCAGTGGCTCAAAGCTGAAAGTGCCCATCGGGGCAGTGGGAGAGGAAGAAAGCAGACCTGGCAGTTGGGCTCGATCTTGAGGGCCGTGGGCCAAGCTCCCGGGGGGCTCCAGCTCTTTCCCCAAGTAGGATGGCCTTCTCAGGAAGGTCTTTTCTGGATCCTCCAAAAGAGCAGTCAAAGAAGCGAAGGCGTCTTCAGCCACTGGCTCTATGTGGATGTCAGGGCACGGTCCGAGGGATGTGGCCTGGAGGTTGGCTTCAGAGGGGAAGCCCTCAGCCATATCCTCCGGGCACCTGTCTTTCTCTCCCAAACCGTCTTCTGGATCCACGTCAAGAGGCCCTTCCAAATCAAGAAGGGAGCTAGCGAAGAGTTCTTCTGCAGACACGACGATCAAGGAACTAGGGTCTCTTCCTACGTCAGACATGGGGGACTCAACTTCCAAGTCTCCACTGGGGGGGAAGAAGGACCCAAGGGGACCAGGGTGAAGCAGGGGTGCAGCCATGCTCCCATCGTCTTTCTCATTCACGGGGGTGCTCAGCGCTCTGTCAACGGGTTCCTTTCCCTCTACCAAGAAGTCCTCCAAGCTATCTACCACATTCCTGTTGAAAGGCTCAGAATCCCTCGCTAGGCCTTTATCGCCCTCGGTAGCCATTTCTGGCTGAAGGACTGGGGACAACACACCGGTCACCCCAGGTTGGCTTGAATAGGCGGCCAATACCTCTGGGGAAGTCTCCGCGACCTCGACGGTGCCGGTGGCCTTCCTGGAGAAGAGGTCAACCCACAGCTGGTTGAGCCAGTCAGGGTCCGCCATTTTGTTGATCACAGGCATCAACACGTTGCACGTCACAAGCTCCACCACCACAAAGCGCCCCGTCCTGCTTTCCAGGTGAGGCTCGGGCACCAAGACCCGTAGTAACAAGTCCACCAACCGCCTGGCATAGTCCACCTGATGCGCAGGGCTCTGAACAGCCCAATGAGGCTCTGAGAATTCACAGTAGGCTTGCCACAGCCTACCGGCCTCCTCGGAAGGCTCTCTGAGGCGTTCCGCCTCTTTCCATGTCTCCTGGACCTTCTTGTAGGCCTGAAGGTGACACCCCGCCAGGAGGAGCACCTTTTGCGCCAAGGCCTTCTTGTCCACCAGAAGCATCCTCCTTCGGAGCCCCCAAGCCAAGCCCATCATCGCTTTTTCCACCTCCTTCTCAAAGTTCTGCTCCTGGCTTACCGCCCGGTACCACGAAGAGACGAAATCCCGAATGATCTTTCGAATAATATTCCGGATCTCTTCCTCCAGCTCCCTCTCTGCCTCGGGATTCGGAGGGCAGCCTTCAACGGGGAGAAACCTCTCCAGGTGAATGCGGTGGCTGGTGCCAACCACCACCTGGGAGCCCAACCAGCCCCCCAGTAAGGCCAACAACCCCGATAAGATGCAGAGCAACCAGACGTTCACCAACAAATGGACCACCAGCAACCAGCCCACCAGAGCCCCCAAGGCCATCAGCTTCTTACTGCCGGCCAGGTGACCCAGACCCACACCTCGCTCTGGCATCCTTAGCATGTTTGGTCCTTAACCTGATTTACTGCTCTATTGCTTAAGAAAAACAAAAAAACCCCACAGGGCTGCTCCTCATAGGTGGAGTTTGCATGCATGCATCGTGCAAACCCACCCGCCCACCTCTCTCACTCTAGGGGGAAGGGGGCTTTTCAATTTACACTCCGGATTTGGCTCTTTCACCGTGCAACTGGCACGGGGCGGGTTCAAGCCTCACCCCACCCCCAGCTAGCTCTTTTCCACCAGGCTCCCTTGTCGATCGCCAAGCGCAGGGCCGGCCAAGCGAGAAGCCCGCAAATTGCGCACCGGAAAAAGCAACCCCGGGCGCTCCAGCCCCCCCCCAACTCTTTTAGCGCCTGCAAAATCCTCTCGAGTTTTTGTTTTGTTATTTCCCGAGAGGCCAACGCCTCTGATGCAAAAAAAAAGCAAAATAAAATAAAAGCGGGGGGGGGAATTCAGCAATTCAGCGGCTCAACGCCGCCACCAGCGTCCCATTTGCAAAGCCGGGAAAGGGGGGAGGAGAGAAAGCCTCTTCTGACGTTTGCACCCGCTCCTCCCACGAGCGTGGGGCTCTCCCCCCACACCCACCGTGCCGCGTCATCGCATCCCCGGGTCTCTCCACGCGCGGCAGCAAACGCGGAAGGGCCGTGCAAAAAGCTCTTTGCAATCGCCTCCCCCCCTTTTTTTTTTTTTGCAAGCCTGCCGGAGCTTTTGCACCCTTTTCCCGGCTTCGCCTGGCCGGCCCTTCCCCGGTTTGCTAAAGAGCTAACCAAGAGGGAAGCGAGGCCGGGCGCGTCGGGGAAATCGCAGTGCCACCTGGCGATCGAGGCTCCGCGCCGCCGCCGCCGCCAAGGATTTTCCCCCCCCGCACGGGCGCTGTGGCGGCCTTGGCCTTGGCCCTTCGCCGCTCTTCTGGGCTTTGGTCTCCCGAGTTGCTTAAAATGGGCTCTCCCGCTCGGCCCAAAAGTGCTTTGAATTTTTATTTTATTTTTTCTTTTCTTTTCCAAGAGGCCAACTGGACTTTCTTGTTTTTTTTTTTCCTTTTAAAAAACGTTTCGCTTTTCTCCTGCAGGAAGCTTATTTTGTTCTGGGAAGCCTCTTGGATGAGAAGCAAAACTTTTTTAAAGGGAAAAAAGCAACTGAGAAAGTCCAGTGGCCTTTTTTTGGGGGGGGGGATGTAAACATCTGTGGGATGTTCCCCCCCCTCCCAACCTCCTAGAATGAAATACTTTGGGAAATATTAGGAAGGTAGAATAAAATATTTCCCCTAAAGGAGAAATGAAAAAAAAAAAAATCATAAGGGAAGCAGAAACCAGCCCCAGTTTTCTTGCCCTGAGCAGAAATGAGGAGATTCGGTTTTTAGAAATGCAGATTTGGTGATCCATTCAGAAAACCTGGGTCAGACAGAAACTCCAGACAAGCAACAACAAGCCAAAGGTTGACAAGATTAGCTCGGACACACCTAGGACAGGGGTCCCCAAACTTGGCAACTTTTAAGACTTGTGGACTTCAACTCTCAAGGATTTGAAGTCCACAAGTTTTAAAGTTGCCTAGTTTGGAGACCTCTGACCTAGGATTTGCATTTCCTCTTTTGCCTATAGAGCCAGCTATGACCCCTACGCGACCCCTATAGGAATCCAGAACCCACGTACTCTAAACTCCATTTTGTCAGCTGCTCAGAATCACAGGTGGTTGGTGGTTCTGCTTCATCAATAAAGGGAATCTTTATTGAATCTAATCAGCCTCTATTTTATCTCCAGTGCCTTTCCTGGCCAGATGGATCTCCCTTCCAACACATCTTTAGGACAAGCGTGGTTGAGAATCTCCATCTCCATCTCCAGTTTAAATTTTTACTCAAGGGACGATGGCAATGACTGGCTGTATCCCATAATAAAAGCATGGGCGGAGTAGGGAGGACTTGTCTGCCTATCCTTTTCTTAGCCAGGTGTTAACAGAAGAGGTTTGCCATTGGCTGCTTCCTAGGGTCGAAAAAGAAGGACTGACCCAAGTCACCCAACTGCCTTTGTGCCTAAGGCAGGACTGGTTCCCCCAGATCTTACAGTGATGCCATCACCCCTGGTGTAGATGTTATCTATTCACCAAGTCAGACACTTGGTGATTCTGTGAGCCCTGTCTCTCCTTAAAAACTTCTTTTGAGTTGTTTTATCCTCTGGCTAAGGTCAGTTTGGATGGCGTCCAGTCACCGTGTCCTTGATGGCCTGGATTCATTTTACAGCAAACTCTTCCAAATTGCTTTCTTCAGTGACTTTCTCCACTGTGAAACATCAAAGTGACTCCCAGGAAAATTTTAGTGGGAGCTCCCTTTTACCGTGTTTCTCATATAATAAGGCCGGGCCTTATTTTTTTTTTTTTTTGAGCCCTGAAAAAATGGCTAGGTCATCTTTTCGGGGGTGACTTAATTCCTCCCCCCTTGCATCTTTGGGCAGGCAGCGACGGCTTGGATGTTGACCTCGGCGTTGGTGGGGCACTTCGTATCGGGGTCAACGCAGGCAGCACCATATCCGGGTGTGCAACAAAAGTACTTTCTAATGGCAACCCACCACCACCATTCCCCCCATTTCGCATGTTTTAATATAGGCCTTAATTTGGGGGGGGGGGCTTAATTTCATTTCATGCCTATAAAACATGCTGGGACTTCCTATTGGGGTAGGGCGTATTGTTGGAGAAACAGGGTATGCACCCTAAAACTGCATTTGCCTTGTTAGCATCCTAACCAGCTCATTGAAATTGAAAGTCATGTTTTTAGCTAATCTGGGGGTGTGGTACGATTGTGGTCGGAAATTGATTGGCTCCTTCTGCTCTGGTCCAGTCCCAAAGGTGTTTTTTCAGGAGGCAACTGGAGTTTCTTTGTTTTTTTTTCTTTTGAAGATGTTTCGCTTCTCATCCAAGAAGCTTCTTCAGCTCTTAGATGAGAAGCGAAATGTCTTCAAGAAAAAACAAGCGAGTCCAGCTGTTTCCAGAAAAAGCATCTTTGGGACAACCAGGATCTGGATGACTGAGAATCCCTACAGACTTTTAGCTATTCAATTTGGGATCATGAACACGCTTTGAATGGTGTGGGAGGTAGGAATGGATTTCCAGAGGAAATATTGCAGACTACAGGAACCAGGAGCACAACTCAGGCCACAGATAAACCTCCAAGTGCTTCAATGACCCTCTAAAAGGATGCAAATGACCAGCTGTCTACAAAGAATATAAATCCTTCCGTTTCCCTCCATGCAGTCAGAGCCGAAGAAGCTTCTTGGGTGAGAAGCAAAATGTCTTCAAAAGAAAAAAAAAAACAAGAAAGTCCAGAAAGCCTCCTGAAAAAAGCACCTTTGGGACAACTGTGACTGGGATGCCAGAGAATCCCTGCAGGCTCTGGTCCAGTTTTATCCCCGGTGGCTCTCTACTCTCCTTCATCCTCAACTTAATATTCCCACTAAAGTGTGTCCATCACCCTATCACCGAAGGCAGGCCCTTCCACTGCTGAGCAGCTGCTAATATTCAAAGTAGTTTCTGTTCACGTTGTGCTGAAATTGGTTCCTCAGCAGTTCTGCTCTAGCAAATGTCCCAGGTGTGAGCAGGACTTTTAGGGGAATCCCACGTTTGACACAAATACAGAAAAAACTTTGAAATCCATCCAAATTTGATCATCAATTTAAAATACCCTCAAACATGGCCTGAATTTGTCATCAAAGATGAAAGGTCGCAGCTGGAACTTTGAACGTGAATAGTTCATACTGTAATCTTTGTTTCCCCTGGGTTCAACTTTAATCATCTATCTGGTTTGTCAGTTGTGGATGTCCATGTGTTATATAGGCAGTCCTCAATGGGGTAACTAGATGACCCCACTCCCTCCTAGCACTGATGATGTTATCTAATTGGGTAGTGAAATGTCTGCAAGAAAGCAACCAAGCTCAGAGGACACTAAAGATCCCAGAGTTGTTGTTTTGTTTTTGTTTTTGTTTTTGTTTTTGTTCTTCTTCTTCTTCTTCTTCTTCTTCTTCTTCTTCTTCTTCTTCTTCTTCTTCTTCTTCTTCTTCTTCTTCCTCTTCTTCCTCTTCTTCTTCTTCTTCCCTTCCTCTTCCCCACCCTTTCTTTCCTCCTCCTCCTCCTCCTTCTCTTCTTCTTCCTCCTCCTCCCTCTTCCTCTTCCTTTTATTCTTCTTCTTCCTCCTTCCTCCTCCTTCCTCTTCCCCTTCCTCCCTCCTCCCACTCTCTTTTAGCACTGAAGATATTACCTAAATGAAACACCCACAAGCAAACAACCAAGTTCAGAAAACATCAAAGATCTCCCAGTTCAACCCCGAGCTACAAATATTCTCTTCTATTAACTCAGGATTTGTTTCCTTTTGTGTGTGTGGTCTCCTTTCTGATTCGTCTTAGGTTTTTCAAGCTTGGACGAAGTCACTTCAAAATGTCCCACTTCAAAATGCGCCTTCCAGCATCCGGATGCCTCTAGCCCTATTCAAACACCAGAAATAAAATCCCACTGTTCACATCACAACTTAAAGTTGACAAACTCCCTTAAGGATCTCTATCTACCTGGCCAATAAAATTCCCAAGCTGGGACTTCTGCAGATCTCCCAAGGATCTTATTAAGAGCCTTCCTTTCTTCCTTCTTTTACTTTTTATCTTTTACAGTTATTAGCAGTGGTAGAACACATTTTGCAGTTTTATATGGAAATTCCCTTGTGTTTTATTTCCCAACAGGTGAAGGTTAAACTGAGCATTATTCTCTAAACAAAAAAAAAAAAAGAGGGGGGGAAAAATCTCCATTCCCATAAGATACTTTAATGCTTTAAAAGCCCAATAATAAGCACACTTTTGAAAGTGATCTGTACATTTGAGAGTGAAAATTGAGATGCTGCTAGAAAAGAAAGAAAGGGGCTTTTCTTTGCTGGTCAATAAAAGATTCTCCAGGTGTTTTCTTTTTCATTTCATTTTTTGAGGCTTGGATGACATATATTAAGATGCAAGATTTCTGTGCTGTTGCATGCAGGGCGAGAGAAACATCGCTGAAAAATCCCAGGAAAAGACTCCCATCTGGTAACTGAAGGTCAGAGGTTTGCCTACTTTTGCCTTCCTTTCAAAGGAAGGACTTGGCTGTTTTTATATTACGTTAAGCCATTGTGTAGTTTGATGTTGACCTAGCGTGCTGTGTGAAGGGTAAGCCACGAGCTATAGATTGGGCTATATAAACCCAGCCTATAATATTTTAGGCAAATCGTAGCATAATCCAGTGCAGATTAGTAGTTTTGAGTATTAGAGATTTTAATTGGATACATCTGGACTGAATAGACATTTGCCAATGTGATCTGTCTGTCTGTCTGTCTGTCTATATCTATCTATCTATCTATCTATCTATCTATCTATCTATCTATCTATCTATCTATCTATCTATCATCTATGTCATTTTATATCATCTATCCTTCCTTCCTTCCTTCCTCCCTCCCTGCCTGCCTACCTACCTACCTACCTTATCTATCTATCATCTATGTCATCTGTCTATATCATCTATCCTTCCTTCCTTCCTTCCTTCCTTCCTTCCTTCCTTCCTTCCTTCCTTCCTTCCTTCCTTCCTCCCTGCATATCTATCTATCTATCTATCTATCTATCTATCTATCTATCTATCTATCTATCTATCTATCTATCTATCTATCATCTAGTCTAGGGAAGAGAAGGACCAGGGGAGACGGGATAGCAGTCTTCCAATATTTAAGGGGCTGCCACAGAGAGGAGGAGGTCAAGCTATTTTCCAAAGCACCAGAAGCCCAGACAAGGAATAATGGATGGAAGCTGATCAAGGAGAGATTTAACCTGGAAATAAGGAGGAATTTTCTGACAGTGAGAACAATCAACCAGTGAGACAGAAGTTGTTTTCGGAAGTTGTGGGAGCTTCATCACTGGAAGCTTCCAAGAAGAGACTGGACTACCATCTGTGAGAAATGGTGTAGGGTCTCCTGCTTGGATGGGGGGTTGAGCTAGATGATCTACAAGGTCCCTTCCAACTCCGTTAATCTAATCTAATCTAATATCTATCTATCTATCTATCTATCTATCTATCTATCTATCTATCTATCTATCGCCTTTTTTTTTTACAAATAACTCAAGATGATAAACATACCTAATGCTCCTTCCTCCACTTATTTTCCCCATGACAATAATCTTGTGAGTGGGTTGGACTGAGAGAGAGACAGGCCCCAAATGACCCAGCTGGGTTTTACTCCTAAAATGGGACGAGGACTCACAGTCTCCTGGTGACTGGCCCATAGTCGCCCAGCTGGCTTTCTTGCCTAAGATGGGACTAGAACTCAGTCTCCTGGCTTCTATCCTGAGATGAGATGAGGTGGCACAGCTACAAACTACCTTCAGATGTGTTAGCTACCTGCAGATCATCTCTTTGTTTTCCCACCTCTGTCTTAGAGTAGAAAATTACAACCCATTTCATTCCCTTCCTCTGATCGGTAGAAGAGCAAATCAATTCTAATTAAGGAGAAGACCTACCTAGAACTAGGAGAGGAGAGGAGAATAGAAATAGAAATAGAAATAGAAATAGAAATAGAAATAGAATAGAATAGAATAGAATAGAATAGAATAGAATAGAATAGAATAGAATAGAATAGAATAGAATAGAATTCTTTATTGGCCAAGTATGATTGGGCACACAAGGAATCTGTCTTGCTGCAAATACTCTCAGTGTACATAAAAGAAAAGATACATTCGTCAAGAGTCAAGAATCATCAGGTACAACACTTAATAATAGTCATAGGGAGGGTACAATAAGCAATCAAATCATACTAGGAAACAGCCTGTAAAAAATCGTTAGGATACAAGCAACAAGGTTACGGTCATACAGTCACAAGTGGGAGGAAATGTGTGAAAGGAAGTATGGGAGGATTAATACTAATAGTAATGCAGTGTTAGTAAATAGTTTGACAGCATTGAGGGAATTACTTGTTAAGCAGAGTGATGGAACTAAGAAATTTCCTGACAGTTCGAACAATCTATCAATGGAACGAGTTGCCTCCATAAGTTGTGAATTCTCCAACACTGGAAGTTTTTAAAAAGCGATTGGATAGTTATTTGTCTGAAGTGGTGCGGGGTTTTCTGCCTGGGCAGGGGGTTGGGCTAGAAGACCTCCAGGGTCCCTTGCAACTCTGTTATTCTGTTAAATGTCTTGCAACGATCTCTTTCATTTCTTCAGTTGCCAACTTGTGTTGGGTTTTAACAGCAGCATCACAAGGAGCCTTGGCGGTGTCCGTTGTCAAGATCCATCTTTCTTTCCAGACAGGGTTAATGCTACTCATGTTGGGAGTGTGAAACACCACTCACTCCTCTCCCAGTAGCATTTACTCTTACTGAAACTAGCCACTACCATACCCAGTACTCTGAGCAGGGATCGTTTGGAGAAGCTGCGTTCAGTAAGTATAAAATACAGGTGCTCCTTGACTTGCAACAGTTCATTTAGTGGCCGTTCAAAGTGACAAGGGCACTGAAAGAGGGGAGTTATGACCGTTTTTCCCATTTAACGACCATCAAAGTATCCCCATAGTCACATGAGCAAAATGATGGTCACAGTGTCCCCAGGTCACATGATCCTCTTTTGCCACCTTCTGACCAGCAAAGTCAAATGGCCATGTTAACAACTGCAGCAGGGGTGGGATTCAAATTTTGTAACAACCGGTTCTGTGGGTATGGCTAGGTGGGCATGACCATGTCACTGGGTGGGCGTGGCTTTTTTTGGCTAGCACCCCCCCCAATTTTGGGGGCCTTCTGGGGGGCATTTTTGCTCTCAGAAGGTTTCCCTGGGGCTCAGGAAGGAAAAAAATGGAGCTTGGGGGGCACGCAGCATCCTCCTGTGCTCCATTTTGGGGCCTTCTGGGCCTCAGGGAAGCCTCCTGGGGGGCGTTTTTGTTCCCAAGAAGCTTCCATGGGGTCCTGGAAGGCAAAAAATGGAGGGAGGGAGGGGGGTGCTGCGTCCCCCCTCCATTTTTTGCCTTCCTGGATGTCAGGGAAGCCTCCTGGGTGAATCAGTAAGTAAGTGAGGGGAATCCTGGCACAGCTGATCATAGGAACAGCTGATCGTCGGGAGAGGGGAAAACAGAAATACCTTGCTTAAGAAGTGACTGGGCGGGAAGAATGCAGTCAGCGATGTCAGGCATGCACGCAAAGTTGCGCTTGTGCAGTGAATAGTATCTTGGCAACATTTCGAAGAAATCTCATTCGTCATCTTCAATGTTTTGACGCATGAGATTTCATCGAAACGTTTCCAAGATACTTCTAATTTTACGCGGGAGAAAACCCGAATAATCAAAGATCCACGTACAAATATCCGCGAAAACCTCAGAAAACATTATATATATTAGGAGCATGTTTTAAAATGTTTTTTTTTTTGGAGTTCTGCAGTTCTGTAATTATTTCAGTGATTATGAAACAGAGGAAAATATATCTTGGCGATATGTATATCTTGGAGCAAGTTGACACCATTAGAAGCTCTTAGCATGGATTTGAGCCTCACCAAGAATGCTGGATGGGTAAATTTCCTTCGTTTGGGAGTTTTTTTAAAAGGACAATTTTGGGGAAGAGCTGTTCTCTCTGTGTGTGTCTCTGTGTCTCTCTCGACCCCCCTTTCTGCCCTCCTCCCTCCCTCCCTCCCTCCCTCCCTCTCTCTCTCTCTCTCTCTCATACAATGTCTAAGCAACCATTTCTTATGCTAAAAGTGATTTTCAACCTGAGACTCCAGGAAGATGTGGAAAGAAATGACAAGGTATCTGAAATGTCATTTTGAGGTTGACACCTCAAGTGACAAATGACTTCATTTTGCGCTGAGGAGGAAAGTTGGGCGTTTTAAATTGCACAGTGCAAGGGAAGACAAAAATTGTTGGAGAAGAAGATGGTGGCTTAGGATTTTCCTACCAGGAGGAATTGGGGATCCTGCTATGAGCTATCGATTGTACACTGCCTGGAAAGGAAACCAATTAAAAAGATATTAATTTGAAACTGTTACAAGCTGTGAATTTGGCAGCCCTTTATGAATGTAGCAATAGGCACTGGGCCTTTTTTGTTTTTTCTTTGTACGGAGGGCATGAAGTGGAAATGACAGGTGAGTGGGTGACACTGAGAAAGGATGAGCAGAATTAAGCTTTGTTCTTGATCAAAATCCAGATGCCCATCAACCAGAGTCACTCGCAATGGAGAGAACCAGTTTAGTTTTGTGCGGGTATCAGCAACCCGCGGCTCTGGAGCCACATGTAGCTCTTTGGGCCCTCTGCTGTGGCTGCCTGTTGGGTGATCTCACCACTGGCTGGCCCTGCCCCTCACTCTCCCAGTCACTCTTTACCTGGCCTGAGAAGACAAGAACACACACACACAAAAACAGAAACAAGAGGGAGAGAGGGACCCATTTTCCACAGAAAACACTGGGAGCCATAAAACCTGGGTAGGCATGGTGTGGCGGGGGTCATGTGACTGGGTGGGAGTGATGCTGAGTTGGCCACACCCACCCAGGTTTTGAGGCTTCAGATGTTTTCTTTACTGTGGGAAAAGGGTCCAAATGGCTCTTTGAGCGTTTAAGGTTGCAGACCCCTCTATAGTGGTTAAGACACCAGGCTAGAAAGTCGGAGATCATCAGTTCAAATCCCACCTTAGCCATGAAAGCCAGTTGGGTGGCTTTGAGCCAGCCACTTCCTCTTAACCCAGCCCACCTCGCAGGATTGTCACTGTGGGGAAAATAGGAGGAGGAAAATGTTTGGATATGCTCAACAATTGTAAAAAAATAATTAAGGTGGGAGACAAATCAATCAATAAATAGCGTATTTCAGAAAGGCTAAAAGAAGCACGCAGACTAGGCTTCAGTACCAGAAGGAGACCTGACATACAGATCAGCCGCTGATCCTTTGCATATTTAAGAAATAAAGAACTGAACTTGTTGCAAAGCATTGAAAGAGTGTAAAGATTTTTGAGGGGGGCGATGGCTCAGGGGTTAAAGAAGCCGAAGTTTGAAACTTCGAACGTCGAAAGAGCTGGAAAGCTAACAGCCTGGGTTTGAGACCCGAGCAGCGTGCAATGGGGTGAACTTCTGTTACTTGCTCCAACTCCTGCCCACTTAGCAGTTTGAAAGCATGCAAATGTGAGTAGATCAATAGGTACCATTTGGGTGGGAAGGTAACAACATTCTGTGTGTCTTTGGCCACATGACCACAGAAAATGTCTTCGAATAACACTGACTCCCGTGGCCAAGAAACAGAGATGAACATTGCGTCTAGAGTCGGACATGACTGGACAGGATAACCTTTACCTGTTTATTTAAAGATTTATTAGTAGATCAAACAGGCATTATTTCCTACTGATAGAACAGAATATATCTAGTTCTGGTTTGACCTGTGGGGTCCTTGGAGCTCTCTGCACTCGATTGGTTTCTTGCAGATGTTTCATGACACGAGTAGGTTAAATCTTCAGAAAACTACCTAGCTCAGGGAGCACCAAGGATCCCAAAATTCCTCCCTGCTTTTGTCAGGGACAAAACTGCAGCAGCATAAGGTCAGTGAAGGAGTAACCGAAGGAAGAGGAAGCCCTTTTATTTATGTGACTATAGGGCCAAGCTTGAAGGAGAGAAGGGATAGTCAACTTGTGAACCTGCACTGATATTGGTTTCAAATAGTGTGGGCTATGATGAAAATTTTTAGGAGTTGTATTCAGGGGTGGGATTCTACTGGTTCAGCTCAGTTTGGGCAAACCGGTAGCTCTGAGGATCAGCTGGGAGAGAACTGGTTTGGTTTGCTCCGACAATCAGCTGTTGGGCTCTAGGCTGCGCTTTATATCCTGTTTTTCAAGCTCAGCTGATTTGCGTGGCACAGTGGATTGCCGCGTGCCGCTGTTTAACACACGGGGATTGCTGGAGAAGGTCAGTAGCAAATGCTCTGCGTGCGCGCAAAGCGCGTGCTCACCGAACCGGTTGTTACACCGGTTGAATCACACCCCTGGTTGTATTTCAATCTATTTGAAGGATAGGAGGTTGACTTCCTTTTCCTTGAAAGACTTAAATGTAATTAATCAAATGCCATGGATATACTTCTCCCCTTATGCATTTATTATCTTTCGTCTTGTGGAAAGTTAACAATTTCAATTCAGAAGCAACTTCTGAAGGGGGTCAAGCAGCCTCACCTAAGACTTTCAGGGTCTATACCAACTTCTGGATCTCTAATAATACAGTTCTGTTCTAATTCTGCTCTTTTAACTGTCGTCCTCAACTTACAACCACAACTGAGCCCAAAGTTTATGCTGCTGAGCGAGACATTTGTTAAGTGTGTTTTGTCCCACTTTATGACCTTTCTTGCCGCATTTGTTAACAACTGCAGCTGTTAAACGAATCTGGTTCCCCCACTGACTTTGCTTGTCAGAAGGTCGCAAAAGGGGATCACAAGACCTCGGGGACACTGCAACCGTCATAAATGCGAGTCAGTCAAGCATCTGAACGTAAGTCACATGAGCATGTGGGATGCTGAAATGGTCATAAGTCACTTTTTTCAGCCCCGTCATAACTTCGAACAGTCACTAAGTGAACTGTTGTAAGTTGAAGACTGACTGTACACTGCCCAGAGTCACTCTGAAGATGAGATGTGCACAGGGGTGGGATTCAAAAATCCCAGCAACCGGTTCTCTGCCTGGTTGCTGGGTGGACATGGCAATGGTGAGTGTGGCCTACTGGAACTCTTGGTTAAGTCATTTTTGGCCTTCCCCAGAGTCCGGAGGCTTCCCTCTGGCCTCTGGGAGGGCGAAAACTGCCTCCCCTGGGCTCTGGAAGGCCTCCAGAAGCTGGAAACAGGCCCATTTTTGGACTTCCAGAACTTCCGGTTTGGCCCATTTTTTGGTCTCCCAGAGCCTCCACGTGGAACTAGCATTTACCTACATCCCAAATGGGCCATGTTGAGGTAATTCCCCGTTAGGAGAATGAGCGCATACAGGGAGACATATTTGAGAGAAGTGTTTGAATAATACACACACAGTACACAGATAAGCTGTACAGTAAATGTAGGTTTATATTTCCAGAAAGGTTTAAGCAAAGTCCAAAATAAGCAATCCAAAGTCATTCACAAGTAAATCAGTCAGTTTTTCAATCCAGGGATAATCCGAATATCAAAGTCCAGTGGCAAAAACAGTTCAGTAACAGGCTTACATTAAATCCAGTAATAACAGTCAATTAGAAGAAATGGAGCAACGGCAATACTTTCCAACAGAAGGAAACAGAGATACTCAATCAGACACACTCTCTTCTGAGATTAAGACTAAAACAATCCAGGTTTCTGACTCCATCTGATGGCCGTTTGAAAAACCACACCCAATTGCAGTTTTTGCAATCTCTTGAAGACATAGTACTAAAATGTTTATTCTGGTTTATATATTTCTAATTCAAATACCTATTAGGTGACTTATATTCCTAACAGGCCATGTGGAGACTCCTGGGAGGGGAGGGAAGGGGTGGGCAGGGCCAGCCAGTTGATTCAGTTACATTTACTCTGGAACTGGGCTGAACCAGCTAAATCCCACCCCTAGATGGGCTGTACCTAAATTTATCAAACAAACACACAGTTTTGCTGAGCAAAAGACCCCCGAAGGCCCTTGAACTTCTACTTTTAAAACGTTATAAGACAAAGGCTAAGGAGCCTGAGAAGTCCAGAAGGCAAGAGAAGTTGATTCTGTAACAGAGTTTAAACCTCGGATTGCCCTAAATTCTCATACATAGGGTGGCTTGTTGCAACCTGTCCTTATCTCAAAGAGCCTTCTTCACAGGAGCCCTGATCGATTCTCCAAAGTTGGCTCATCACCTCACGGTGACAGGCTGACACCAAAGCTGCAGGCTCCGGGCTGACAAATCACTGTCGCTCGAGATAGGATGGTGATTAAAAATAATAATGAGGAAAGTGGTAAATTTGGGTATTCATGAAAAGAGAGACTTTTCACGGAATGTAAGGGAAACTCTGAAAGGGATCAAGTGGGAATGGGAGCTAAAATAACCAGCAACTTGTTCCGGATGAAAAGCAAATCAACAAATCCCAGGCATGATTAATAGTAAATGGGAATGGAAACCGGCAATCGGTTTTGGATGCAGAATTAATGGGTGTTTAAATATTTATACTCTTAGTTAAGTGTAACTAAAGCTGTCAGGCTACAGAATAGAATTGAGCAAACAAAATAAAAGAAGAACTTGTGAAATTGGAGAGGAGCAGTCATGGGTTGAGGCGGACTATTTTTCGAGGGCCTCTGTTATGGGACAGCCTCATGGTGGACATCAGACTGGCTTTCATTTTTTTTGATCTTTCAAAATGGCCGCCTAATTTTGAGGGGGATCTGATGGGGACTGAGATGACACTGATGAATGATCGATGTTTCCTCCTGTTTTTTTCTGAATTGCAACTGGTAGAACATACAATATCAGAGTTGGAAGGGACCTTGGTGGTCTTCTAGTCCAGCCTCCTGCTCAACCAGGAGATCTTATACCTGTGATGGCGAACCTTTTTGTTGTGGTGTGCCAAAAGAGCATGTGTACATGATAGCGCACATGTGTGCCCGTACCCACAATGTGATGTGCCATGCCCCCTCTGAGCATGTGCACACAACACCCCCGCCCCCTTACCTGCACTGTGCACACCTCCCAGCTGATTTTTGGCCCATTTGAGGCCGTTTTTTCCCTCCCGGAGGCTTGAGCAAAGCCTCTGCAGCCTTGGGAGGCTGAAAAAGGGGTGTTCTGGAAATACCGGAAGTGCCTTTTTTCAGCCTCCGGAGGGCCTTGAGCCTGGGGGAAGTTGTTTTTGCCCTTTCAGCGGCTTGAGGGAAGCCTCTGCAGCCTCAGGAGGCTGAAAACAGGCCTGTTTCAGTACTTCCGGTATTTCCAGAAGGCCCATTTTTCGGCCTCTCTTGAGCCTCCAGGAGGGTGAAAATGGCCTCAAATGGGCCAAAAATCAGCTGGGAGGCACATGCATGCACAGTGCAATTAAGTTTGGCTGGGGCTCATGTGCCTGCACAAATGGCTCTGTGTGCCACCTGTGGCATGTGTATCATAGGTTCACCATCACGGCCTTATACCGTTCCCGGGAAGTAGCTGTCCAGTCTCTTCTTAAAAGCTTTCAGTGATGAAGTACCTACAACATCTGAAGGCAAGTAGTTCCACTGGTTAATTGTCCTCACTGTTAGGAAGTTTCCCTTTAATTCCAGCTTGCTCCTCTCCTTGGTTAATTTCCATCCATTGTTTCTTGTCCTGCCCTCTGGTGCTTTGGAAAATAAAGTGACCCCCCTCTTCTTTGTGGCAGGCCCTCAAATATTGGAACGCTGCTATCATGTCTCCCCTAGTCCTTCTTTTCATTGAACTAGATATACTAATGGGTATTAGGCATTTTTTTTTTTTTTGTATTTCTGATGTGGATGTTGAATTGTTTCACTCTTGCACCCATTGGTGGCCAACTGCGAGAGTATGGTGGATTGAAGTGGGGTACAAATGGAATAAATGGATGGTCCACGAGACAATCTTTTGGGACCAACTCTCTATCACCTACTTTGCCTTTTAAAGCACAGAAACTTGTATATGAATTCCGCGTCCCAAGTTTTAGCCTCACTTCTGTTCTTAGGCTGAGTTTCCTCATGATTGTATCGAGTTATTTATTTATTTGCAATGGATTACCTTCCCAGAAATGGGGAAAGTTGTTATTTGCAAACAAACATTTCTAGACATTCATCAGCTGGGTGAGCCTTCTGTTTTTATTTTAAAGAGCTCTATTAATTCAGTAAATTATCTCCGCCTTTTTCCTTTCTTCTCTCTCTCTCTCTCTCTCTTTTTAATCTTCACTTTTTTTGCCTTCAAAAAAATGTTTGTTTCTTTCCTTACAAAATCAATAACTAAATCAACAACAGCTTTGTCTCCGCCATCTTGGCTTCTGGAGTGCTTCTCCCAGCTTCATTTTTTCCAGTAACGAGGCTGTTTGTTATTCATTAGCCAAGTGAATGGAGAATTATGCAGATCATAATAGCAGCAGGGGCCTAACCACATTTTGTCAATTGGATCGTCCTTGACTAATCCCCTCTCATACAGGGTTTATGGTTTAATAAACTGCATCCCAGCCTTTGGAAAGTGGAACCTTGCTGGGTTAAAAAGCAGTTGGAGACACAACAACGCGGCAATGTGGAAAATTCTCATTAGATTTGGGGGTTCAATTTATTTATAGTTTTGAAATAAAGATGCCCACTGATTGTTTTGTCTTTATTGCAATTTCATCTTCTCTTGATGAGGGTGCGCTCCATGTTTGGAGTTTGAATGTGTGTGTGTGGTGTGTGTGTGTGTGTGTCTGTATCTGTGTCTGTATCTGTATCTGTATCTGTATCTGTATCTGTATGTGTGCTGGGGATCAACAATTTGTTCTCTGACTTACTTTTGAAAATGCTGCTATGCTTCATGATGCTTCAGGTTGTGTGCAGTTCTGATCCATAATCTCTAAGCAGCTCTACTGTCAGCATGGATCACTTTAAGAAAGTGCTGCATGGATTCCACCACTGGCTGTTTTTGTAGAAATTGTAGCAGCTGTTAGGTTCATAGTTTAATGTTTGTCCTTAGTTTCCTGTTTGGACTTAAGCCACAATTGGGCCAGTACAGTGGTGGTATACTACTGGTTTGGGCTGGTTCAGGCAACCTGGTAGTAAAAAACGTTACCGTTCGGCTGAACCGGTAGTAAAAAAAACAGCTATCAGTTCAGCTGAACCAGTATTTCTTTTTTTCCTCCCATCGATCAGCTGTTCCAACGATCAGCTGTTCTGGGATCCCCCTCACTGTTTTACTGCTTTGCCCAGGAGGCCAAAAAAAAAAAAAAAAAACAGAGCATGAGGGGGAAGGAAGGTGCTGTAAAAAAAGGAAGAAGCCATGCCTACCTAGTCGCATGGCCACTCCCACCTAGCCATACCCACAGAACAGGTAGTAAAAATATTTGCATCCCATCCCTGGGCCCATAGCATCTCACTTTTGCAACTGCTGTTCTTAAAGCTACCCAGCCTGAGTGTATAAAAATGTCTTAACACTGCAATTTTATTGCAACCAAGAAACGGTTTGGGATTTTCTGTTCTGGGTGTCCAGATAACTTGTCCAGCCATGGAAAATGGCAGCCTGATAGGAAGGAATGGGGAGTCCTTTATGGTCTGTCTATTTTATCTATCTCCCCACCCTTCTCTCTCAAATTTATCTGCCCTCCATCTTATCTCAAGATAATTCTGGGCAGCTTTCAATCATAAGATAAAAGCTATATAAACTAAAAACTGTAATGAAAAGATGATGAGGGCTAATCTAAGTTTAGATAATAACATGTATGGTATATATAGGTTCTGTAGGCCTTGTGAAAATCCCAAGCTAAAAATTTGATGGGAATGATAACACTTCTTTATTGTAAAAATGTATCACTTGTTTTGGTCCAAATTTCCAACCGATGTGCTCCAGAAATGTTGGAGCTACAGTTCCTGAATAATTATGTTACCTGGATCATCTGGGAGTCAAAAGTTTGTAGAGTTCCAAGACCACCATAGTCACTTTAACTAGTTATGTAAGTTGTAGCTATTTACATGAGCCACAGTGACGCAGTGGTTAGAGTGCCGTAGATCTGCTGGCTGCTGGCTGCCTGCAATCTGGCAGTTCAAACCTTACCAGGCTCGAGGTTGACTCAGCCTTCCATCCTTCCAAGGTTGGTAAAATTGAGGATCCAGATTGTTGGGGGCAAGAGCTTGACTCTGTAAACCACTTAGGGAGGGCTGGAAAACACTGTGAAGTGGTATATAAGTCTAAGTGCTATTGCTATTGCTACTTAGAACTGGACTGCAGTTCCAATGATCTGTCATGCCTGGCCATCACCATTGGTAGCTGAGATAGGCATCTGACAATAAACCGAGATCCTAAAAAATGCTTTTTCAAAAGGCAATTGGACTTTCTTGATTTCCCGCCCCCTTGAAACCGTTTCGCTTCTCAACCAAGAAGCTTCTTCAGAAGGGTGGGGGCTGAATGGTCAGAACTGAAGAAGCGACTTGGATGAGAAGTGAAACCCTTTTATGCGGGAAAAATGTCCAGTTGACTTTTGAAAAGCACCTTTGGGACAACTGTGAATTGGATAGTTGAAAATCTCCATAGGCAAATAAATGGAAAACCACACCCTGCCCACCTTAAGAAGACATCACAATACCCAACTTGTAAATTGCATCCCAGAAATTGAGAATGTATTCTCTAAGCAGTGATGCCCATTCAGATGTTCTTCTGCAATGGGATCAGAAGAAAGCATGTTTATTTTTATTTATTTATTTATTTTTTATTTATTTTGTCAAGCAATTATAAGATTACAGGTATAAGAATAGGCATAGTTATGAGTACATGAAATGGATACATATAAGAAAAATAAAACGAAACAATAGGACAGGGATGGTAGGTTCGTTGGTGCACTTATGCACGCCCCCTATAGACCTGTTAGGAAAGGGGTGAGGTCAATAAAGACAGTCTAAGTTTAAAGTTTTTGGGGTTTGGAGAAGAAACCACAGAGTCAGGTAGAGTATTCCAGACACTGACCACTCTGTTGCTGAAGTTGTAGTTCCTGCAATCAAGTTTGGTACGGTTAACCTTGAGTTTGTATCTATTGCGTGCTCTTGTATTGTTATGGTTGAAGCTGAAGTATTCATTGACAGGTAGGACATTGCAATGTATGATTTTATATACCATGCTTAGATCAGACCGAAGGCAGCGTAGTTCTAGGTTGTCTAGGTCTAGAATTTCAAGTCTGGTGGCATAAGGTATTCTGCAACAAGTAGAGGAGTGGAGAACTCTTCTTGTGAAATATTTCTGGACTCTCTCAACTGTATTAATATCAGATACGTAATGCAGGTTCCAGACTGATGAGCTTTATTCAAGTATTGGTCTAGCAAATGGTTTGTATGCCCTAGTTAGTAGTGTGATATTATTAGAGAAAAAGCTTAGTAGGATTATATTAACAACTCTTAATGCTTTTTGGTTATTTAGTTACAGTGGGCTCTAGCACTTAGGCCATTAGACATGACACAATAACTGTTAATGGAAATGAAATTTTTGTATTTTTTGTTTTTAAAGAATAAAAAAAAAAAGGAGAGAGATGAATACTCCAAGGTCCTTTACAGAGTTTAGATAATCAATAAGGTCATGACTATTCAGCTTGTA
The DNA here is from genome assembly GCF_049901715.1 of Pseudonaja textilis. Lineage (NCBI taxonomy): Eukaryota > Metazoa > Chordata > Lepidosauria > Squamata > Elapidae > Pseudonaja > Pseudonaja textilis. The sequence continues at coordinate 19,719,878 of NC_141998.1, forward strand.
TTTTATTTTCTGATATATTTTTTTGCCAATATGTAAGACAGAGCATTTATTTGTTGAGATTTGAAGTTGCCATTCTGATACATAGTCAAGGTCTTTTTGAAGGGTAGCAGTATTGTCAGTGGTGTTGAATAGTTTTACATCATCAGCAAAGAGAATGCAGTTGTTCTTACTTCTCCTGTTTTTGCATCGTATTACAGTGTCACATCTCTGCGGATTTCCTTTCTTCGAACATTGCTAATGCTTCATTAGTAAATAAATTTGCTGCACGAGGAGTAATGACGCGTGTGAATTGAAAGTGCTCATACCACAAAGGCTCCCTAAACATCAAATGTGCAAAAACTGGAATAGCCACTGTGATGGATGTGGCATGCAAAAATATCCAGGCACTAATTGAAGGTGGTTTCAACAGAATATTCAATTAATGCTCTCTTTTTTTCTATTTGCAGACGCTCCAGAGAGCTGCTGCATTATCTCTGGAGAATCTACGTTCCCATGCATCAAACAGATGAAAATTAGCTGCTTTATGGCCTTCTAATTGAAAATGGATGCACTAATAGTATAAAGATCTTCATGGGATGGCAGAAATGGTGGTACAAAGTGAAAGAGGAATGGAATATTGCTATCACCGCTACCTATCCACATTCGTATCATTGGAAGGAAATGTTCTTATGAAGGTTTGTTTGGAAGCTGGTGTGTTCTTAGTCTGAATGAACTTGGATGAATATTGAGGAGGAGAGGAGAAGGGAAGGAAGGAAGAGGGAAGGAAGGAAGGAAGGAAGGAAGGAAGGAAGGAAGGAAGGAAGGAAGGAAGGAAGGAAGGAAGGAAGGAAGGAAGGAATCAAGTGAACCATTTAACTGTAGAATCAGAGAGATGGAGATGTTCTTGCTAGGACTAGCCAAATCAATGGCAAAGTGACACTGTCACCTTAGGCTACAGAGGCCGAGAAAGAACAGTAGGCCAAGGGAGTATGTATCCTCATTCCAGATCTGGCCTCCAGATGTGGTAGAACACATTTGCCCTATCTTCAGAACTGAAGTAAGATTCCAAAACCACCCTGGACCACGTTTCATTTTAGCAAGTCACTTACTTACAACTCCATGTGGTGCCATGGCCTAGAGGTAGAGTTCTCGCCTCACAGTCAGGAGGCTGTGAGTTTGATCTTAAGTAGAGGCCGGTATTTCTCTCTCTTGGCACAATGAGAATGTATCTGCTGAACAAAGCTCCACATTGGTGACAGTAAACACGCAGCTCCATTCAGTCGCCCAGACTCCATCCTGCAAGGAATTATGGAGTCATTAAAAGAAGATGATGATGATGATGACTTACAACTCCATACTCAGTGCCTGGAACATGGTGCTAGAGTGCTCCATGCAGTGACCATTCATGGTCATATCTTAGAAAGACAGAGTCTTCCAATTTCTCAGCCAGTGGTTCCATGCCTGGACTAGTCATGTCAAGAAATTAGTCAGCACATTCAACCAATATTTATCCCAATGTTTATCTCATCCTGTTCATTGGGATTTCAAAGCAGGAAAATCGGGAACAAAACAAAACCAGGTTTAATCACATCTTCATTGTGACAACTAGATCCTTATGAAGCTGTGACAGGGTTCACATATGGTCGTGGTTTATTGAATCATGGATGAGTTTATAAACCATAAATCCCAGTTTATAAACCTGGTTTTACATGACATTCTAAGCAAACAATAATAAAAATGTCAAATTGTAGCCTTTTTCATATCTGGAGAGAAAAATAATCCTTTAAATAAGAACCCTATTGGCTGAAAAGCAGTTATAAATATAACAAATAAACAGCTAAAGCCCTTCACTCTGTTGATGGCTTAAAAGATGCCAGAGGAAGGTTTATAATAATGGCTAAAAGTTATTCATTTTATATAAGCTAATTCCATAAAGGGAAATAAATTCTAAATTTATATTCAGATGGTTTTTTTTTTAAAGAAAAAACCAGAATTGATTTATAGAGTATAGAAATTACCTCTGGGAAAAAAAATTAACATTTTGAATAGCGTGAGAAATTATCTAGGTTGATTGAACGGAGCGATTAGTTGTGGTTCTTATTACCTTGATAATGGAAAGAAGAAACGGAATATATTTGGGGCATTTTTTCAGACAGGAACCTTCCAGCAAGAATAATCAAAAAGCACAGTGTAGTTCTTTCATCTTTGTTTAACAGATTGTCACTGGCAAGAAAAAAGATAGAAAAAGGACACTATAACAAGTGGAAATCTGCGTGCCCTTCATTGCTCAATTATTCCCCAGGAAACGTCGCAACAAATAAGCAAATACTTTTGCCACAGCTTTAAAAACGAGCATGTTATGGTATAAATTCCAGAGATAAAACTGTACAGTTAGCGCTACTCCATAAGAAGAAAGCAATGGCAATAAAGGAAGGGAATGGCAGAAGATCCGGGGATAATTGCATTATTAACAATGGCCATTCAGAAAAACTTGGATGGCACTCGTGGTCTTCAGGCTGGCCTCCCAGCTCAAGATAGAAACAATTGTTTGGATTGCTGTTCCTTCTATATAATCCAGTTTGGTTCTTGGCTTTGGGGTGGCTGCCTTTTTATTTTAAGTGCTTTCAAGTTGGTGTTGACTCCTGGATCTACCTAGACTAGTCTCTGCAGGTCTGCCAAGATTTCAGAAGTGGTTTGCTATTGGTTCCTTCCTAAGGCAGAGAGAGGGTGGGAGGAGGAGGGAGGGAGGGACAAGGAGGGGGGAGGGGAGAAGGAGGGAAAAGGAGAGGAAGGAAAGGAAAGAGAGGGAGGGAAGGAGAATGAGAGGGAGAGGAGGGAGGGAGGAACAAGGAGGGAGGGGAAGGAGGAGAGAAGGGGGAAAAGAAGAGGGAGAAAGAGGGAGAAGGAGAGGGAGAAGGAGAGGAAAGAGAGGGAGGGAAGGAGAATGAGAGGGAGAGGAGGGAGGAGGGACAAGGAGGGAGGGGAAGGAGGGGAGAAGGAGGGAAAAGGAGAGGGAGAAGGAGAGGAAGGAGAGGAAGGAGAGGAAAGAGAGGGAGGGAAGGAGAATGAGAGGGAGAGGAGGAGGGAGGGACAAGGAGGGAGGGGAAGGAGGGGAGAAGGAGGGAAAGGAGAGGGAGAGGAGAGGAGGAGGGAGAGAGGGAGGGAAGGAGAATGAGAGGGAGAGGAGGGAGGGGGGGGGAAGGGGGAAGGAGGGAGAAAGGAGGGAAAAGGAGAAGGAGAGGAAGGAGAGGAAAGAGAGGGAGGGAAGGAGAATGAGAGGGAGAGGAGGGAGGGAGAGGAGAGAGGGAAGGAAAAGTAGAGAGGGGGGAGGGAGGGAGGGAGAGAGAGGGAAGGGAGAAGGAGAGGGAGCCAGAGGGGGAGAGGAGGAAAGGAGAAAGAGAAAGAGGGAGGGGAGAGGGAGGATAGAGGGAAGGAAGAATAGAGGGGGAGGGAAGAAAAAAGAAGGCGAGGGAGAAAGGGAGGGAGAGGGGGAGAAGGAGAAGGAAAGAGGGAGGGAGAAAGGGAAGGTGAGAGAGGGAGGGAGAAGGAGGAGAAGGAAAGAGGGAGAGGGAAAGAGAGAGAGAGGTGGGGAGACAGAGGTGGAACTCCGAGTTTCTTGATGATCGGCCCAAGATCGCTAAGCGGATGTTGTCCCTATGATGGAACTCACTGGCTCCTGGTGATTGGTCCAAGGTCACTCAGCTGGCTTTGTCCCTAAGGCAAGACTAGAACTCACCATCTAATGACTGGCCCAAAGTCACCAGCCAGCCTTCATGCCTAAGAACCCAGTCTCCTGCTTTCTAGGCTGGTGCCTTCACCCTAAACCATCCACAGCCCATCCTTTCCTCTAGGTTCGGAGATTTAAAATGGGGACCAGTTACCCATTATCTTTGTCCTCAGCTCGAAGGGCCACAGGCCTGACGTGGGTTGAGTAATTCTCTTCCGATATGCGCAGAACATTCAAAATTGGTGCTGCATGGCATTTTGAGAAATGAAGGATGTTTTATCTCCTCCGGCCGAACTTTTGATAACGGGGTTTCCAAGGTGCCTCCTGAGATCGGGTAGGTGGTCCTTCCTGCAAAGCCTCGTGCCATTCTTGATTTGCATGGTGACATCTCAGCCCCTGGCTTGCAGGAGCAGCTTGGAGAACAGATGCTGCCTCCACCGCTTGGTCTTCAGAAATGCACTCGGGTGTGTGCTGAGTCACACAGATTTTCCATCACTTTGGGGAGGACCAGCTGCCAGTGTGAGACTAGGAAGAGGTGTGTTGCAGGAGGAAATTGCCAAAACCTATGGCTTGGTGACTACCTACAGAGATGCAAACGCAGCAAAGGAACATTGTGTTTTTAAGCTGCACGGTGCCTTGGTTAAGAACTGCAAAATTTCTTTCTACAATGCTGTTGAAAGACGCTAATGAAGGGTCTTTGAAATGGCCTCTCCAAATTATCTCTCTCTATAAAAGCGAAATACCACTCACAAGTCATCACAAAATCTCCAGAACCGTAAAGCCTACAAACTTGAAATTTGGCACGTATGTTCCTCTTGGCTTCTAGGTGCTCACTAAAAAACGATTTTTCAAAATGACCATCAGAGCATTAGTATTTCCTATATTATTATTAACATGCTCTGATGCTAATTCAGCAGGCATATTCAGCAGGTTCTGACTAGTTCTGGAGAACCGGTGGCAGAAATTTTGAGTAGTTCAGAGAACCAGCAAATACCGCCTCTGACTGGCTCTGCCCCCATCTATTCTCTGCCTCCCGAGTCCCAGCTGATAAGCTGGGTCTTTTGTTGCCCTGCACAGGAGAACGGAGCTGGAAAGCAGGTTAGTGGGGTGGGGAGGGAATGGAGGTTTTGCAGTAACCAAACTAGGTAGCATTATTGTATGTGTTGATAGCACCAAGGGCCCCATGGCTCAACCCTGAGCTACGACTATTGTGTTGAATTGAATCTGATTAGATTCAAACAATGACCCCAGATCTTTACTTGAGATGTGGCCTGTGGATGGCCTGCTCTTTACTAGTTTGTGTTTTTACATGCTTCATAAAACATTAAGTACAAACATATTCTTTAAAAAATTGCAAAACAGTTTGTAGAAGAGCCTTAAAATGAGGCAATGGGATACTGCCAGCAAACAGAATTGCCCGGGTATTGCATTAAAGTAGCTGTGTGCTGGAAACGAGGGTGGTTTGCAAAATTGCATACTAATACCTCTTCTGCTGCATATTTATGGTGTAGACGCTGTCAGCTCTGTGAAAGCATCAAATCCAGATGTATTCCTAATTTATTTATATTTCACAGGAGTGAACCAGCCCTCTGGCAATTGTGCAAGATGCAAAATTGACCTTGCTTTTTTTTTTTCCTTGAAAATTTGACAGTCCCTGGATTCTGCCATTCAAGGAAGTTCCATTCACATAATACGGCTTGGCTCCATTCCTGATTTGTGTCAAGAGCTCTTGCATCCTTCAAAAGGCACCAACAGTCTGCATTGCCTGTGGTGTTAAGTAAAAACTAATTTCACTTCTGTAGAAATGAGACGGAACTGAATTTGGCAAGGGCTAAGGAGGACAGGCTGGAGAGAGATCGGTGCTAATGCTTGACATTTTGGAGCAAATGAAATGGGACATGACGAATGCAGGTAGACCAGGGAACACCTGGTGAGCAGACAAAACTCTTAGAAAAAGTTGGATAGGATAAAGACTGAGGTGGTATTCAGCAGGTTCTGACTAGATCTGGAGAACTGGTAGCAGAAATTTTGAGTAGTTCGGAGAACCAGCAAATTACCACCTCTGACTGGCCCTACCCACATCTATTCTCTGCCTCCCAAGTCTCAGCTGATCAGCTGGGTCTTCTTTGGTTGCCTGCACAGGAGAACGGAGCTGGAAAGCTGGTTAGTGGGTTGGGGTGGGAATGGAGATTTTGCAGTAACCTTTCTCTGCCACGCCCACCAAGCCACACCCACAGAACTGGTAGTAAAAATATTTGAATCCCACCACTGGATAAAGATGAATTTCAGCTGAAGTGAAATGCTTTATCGTTCCAGTCTTTTCCAAGGAAAAGGAAGCACATATCAAGGAAGGTCTGGGACAGGGGTGTCAAACTCAAGGCCTGGGAGCTGGAGCTGGCCCACAGGGTGCTTAGATCCAGCCTGTGGGGCCGCCATGGAAGCAGTGAAGGACCAGCCCACAGTGCTTCTGCCAGTAAAAATGGAGCTTTCACTGGCAGAGGGCTGCAGGAGGCCGTCGCAACCAAAAACGGAGCTTGGGAGCCCGTTTTCACGGGCAGAACAATTGGGCCGCCACAGGTGCCCCCAACGTGAGTGATGTCGAGCTGGCCACACCCACCCTGGCCACGCCCACCCTGGCCCTCTGAGGTCAAACACAACCCTGATGTGGTCTTCAATGAAACTGAGTTTGACACCCCTGGTCTAGGACAACCTTGCCACGCCCACTTCACCCCGGTCTTCCGCACTGCAGAATTGCCAGGGATGAAGGGGGCGGGGGTGGAGAAGTGGCATCAGACCAGTGGTGGGAGAGGAGTGCTGGCAGAGGGCCAGCCATGAATATCCATGGTGGGTCAGCTGCAGTGGAGGGGCTGGGGTGAGGCCTCTGCATTCAATTCCGCCAAGGAAAATGAAGCACATCTGAAGCTACCTGACAATCAAACCAGCCCCTTAGCCAAATCCTTTCTGCTTTAAATTCCATCGAAGCCATGTTACCCCCAAAGCTTTCTGTTGGCTGCACTAGATGGGCCAAATGCAAGCCATTGATAACCCATGAATCTTATGCTCCAAATGATATGTCTGTCTTTTTGGACAGCTTGGTTTCTGCAGTTTACTTCTTTCCAGTAGTAATGTGCTAAGCAAGAGACTGGAGTAAGCTGAAATCTGTATATGAGCTGAAAGCATGGGTTTATACTGGGAGATATGGATGGTGCCATAATTGTCCCAATGAGCCACAGTGGTGCAGTGGTTAGAGTGCAGTACTGCCGGCTACTTCTGCTTCCTGACAGCTGCCTGCAATTTGGCAGATCGAATCTCAGCAGGTTCAAGGTTGACTCAGCCTTCCATCCTTCTGAGGTTGGTAAGATGAGGACCCAGATTGTTGGGGGCAAGAGGCTGACTCTGTAAACCGCTTAGAGCGGGCTGTAAAGCACTATAAAGTGGTATATAAGTGCTATTGCTATTTCAACCCATTAAATCAGTGTTTCTCAACCTCAGAGACTTTAAGGTGTGGGCTTCAACTCCAAGGCTGGTGGGCGGAATACTGGGAGTTGAAATCCACACAGCTTAAAGTTGCTGAGGTTGAGAAACACTGCATTAAAAGATTTTCATGACGCTCAAAGTCTTACTTTTAACAAACCAAACAGAATATAGCATCCAAAGACATGTGACAATGCCTGGGTCATCTTTTTTCCCCCTGCCCAATGAAACATACCTGATAACCTGCTACTTTTCCATGTAATGTGGTAGCAGCTCTTCCTATGTGCTTGTCCTAAGAAAATCACAGTCAACAGAAGCGAGGAACAGAAGAACCAACCAAGCAAACCAGTCTTGCCAACATCCAAAGGGTGAACTTGAACAGGTAAGTAAAGGATGCTCAACCTCTGTTCAGGTGCCCAGGAGGTTGGACTTAGCAAGCATGAAGAGAAACAACAGCATTTGGTCAAGCTTCAGTGGAGGGTTTTTTCCTATGGGAGAAGAACTGATTTCTGATAGTAACTGTAAACTGGTCTTCATAGTGTTGCTTGGTCAACAAGGCATAAACATCTGCCTTATGCACTTCAGCTTTATGAAGCCAGCTGTTTCTGGCTTACTCCACAGTTCCAAAGTTAGCAGTGTATGAATCTAGTCTGTCTCCATGGGCCCTAACTATGATCCAGATGTTAGCTGGCAAGCTCTGTCCTGCCATATACCCAAGAAATTGCCTTCAATGTAGCCCCAAGTCTTCCATAAGTCTCCTTGAATTGTTCTTAGTTATGTTAAATTAGTTTTTCTTCCTTATCCTGACTACATCCAAAGGCAGGTATTAGCAAAGATATTTAATATCTGTTAGGCTTTAATAAAGATATTTAATATCTGTTAGGGAAAGGTGTCAGATTGCAGTGATTTGAAAGAAAGGGCAGCTCTGGCAGGTTAAAGATGGTTGTAAGAGCAACAAATTTCTGCCAACAGAAGACCTTGGTAGGTAGTTCTTCCACTGAGCAGCAGAGAACTGCTCAGTTGCCACAACATAAAGAAGTTGCTACCATATAAAAAGATGTCGAGACTCTAGAAAGAGTGCAGAAAAGAGGGAGTGGAGACTAAAACATATGAAGAATGGTTGCAGGAATTGAGTATATCTAATCTAGTGAAAGAAGGACTAGGGGGTGACATTATAGCAGCGTTCCGATATCTCAGGGGCTGCCACAAAGAAAAGGAAGCCAAGCTATTCTCCAAAGCACCTGAGGGCAGGACAAGAAACAATGGGTGGAAACTAATCAAGGAGAGAAGCAACCCAGAACTAAGAAGAAATTTCCTGACAGTGAGAACAATTAATCAGTGGAACAACTTGCCTCCAGAAGTTGTGAATTCTCCAATACTGGAGGGTTTTAAGGAGAGATTGGACAACCATTTGTCTGAAATGGTATAGAGTTGGAGTAGAAGGCCTCCAAGGTTTCTTCCAAATTTGCTATTCTGGAGCAAAAAGCCCCTGAGATGGCCTTGACTAATGGGTACTTACTATACAGTAGTGTCTACTGCTACCCTTAATTTTCTGCCACAGAACTATCTTAGACTTACTCAGTGGCTCAGAGGTTACTCCTTCAACTGGGGCAAGGTTGCACACTCCATTGAAAAATGCCTGATAGATGCTAATTTAATGGTGTATAGTGGGCCATAGATTACGATAATCTTGATGCTTCTGAACACTGCAGGAGTCTTAATGGTAGCTCATGGATATTCACCACTGAGAATTTGAAGCAAATTTCAGTACCAGAACCTAGCAAAACAGTGCTCCTTAAGAACATCCAAGAAAACTGAATGTGGTGGAGTATAATGTGGAGTCCCAGGATGGAAGAGCTGCCACCCAGCGGACAAACAGTTCATCATGTCAGGTCCAAAAACCAAAGTATGACACATGCAGTTACTTCTTGTTATTTGCCTCCGGATGGAATCTTGCCAGACTAAAATAGCTATCTGCATAACTATAGATATATTCCGTGAACTGCAAGGAAGGGACTGTCATTGCCCTTTTCCTGCCTACCATACATTCCAAGCTTCAGTGCCTCTTTGCCATCTGGGAGGCAGCCTTCCCTCCTGGGAATCCAGACTACATTCCATCACACCGAATGCTGTTCAAGGCAGCTATCCATCACCGTCTACGTATGCCTTCTTATGCTTATTATTTAGACAAAGAAAGTTGAATCATTTATGTGTTCTATAAGCCCTTCCACTAAGAGATTAAGCCAGTATTTCATTAAAATAAAAATAACAATTACAAGTGGGATTCAGTTACAAAACCCGAGGGAGAACAGAAAAGGAAGAAGGAATGCAGCCCACCTGGGACCTTCAAGAAAATTGGAGCTGCACGATTTTGGTCATTATAATTACAACTCTCCTTGTTCCCACACTGCATTATTTAACATTAAAAGGAAGAAAAATCCTCCCTAATGCCCAGTCATCATGATTTTAATAGTTTTGCAATTGTGGACATAAACCCTGCCCCAAAAAGGTCCTTAAAGTCAAATCAGGTCTTCCTTTATGATGGTCCAAAGAAATTGCCGAGTTGGAATGGATTCTAGGGGAGCGAAGACCTTTTAAATGCAGAAATTATCATTATGGCATTGCTGGGTTTTTAATTACAGCAGCTTCTAACAGCACTTTACATAAAGCAGACGAAATAATTGAGGAAGTAATGCAATAAAATAATGGCCAAGCCCAGGATCTTAAAAGCATCGGGACAGCATGGCTGCCTTCCCTAAACTGTTTCCTTTCTGATGGGTTGGATTAGAAATTAGAATGGCTGTTAAAGTTAATGAATCTACACCATGTACACAAACTGAGGGCCAATCACAGCCCAGTCTTCCCTAAGTCTGCTGCCCGCCATTGGATTCAGCTTTGCTATTGTTCGGTCATTAAGTTGTGTCCATATCCCCATGGACCACAGCATGCCAGGCTCCCACTGTGCTCCACTGTCTCCTAGAGTTTGCCCAAATTCATGTTCGTTGCCTTGATGACGACACTAATGTAACCATCTCATCCTTCGGCACCCCCTTCTCTTTCGCTTTCCATCTTTACCAACATCATCACCTCTTTACCAACATCGTCACCTCTTCCAATGAGTCTTCTCTTCTCGTTTGGTGGCCAAAGTATTTGAGAAGTCAGCTTCAGTAACTGTCCATCCAAAGGACAGTCATGGAGTTGCTTTGCTTTAGGATTGACTGATCTGACCTTCTTGTAGTCCAAGAGGCTCTCAAGAGTCTTCTCCAGCACCCGAATTTTAAAAGTATCAATTCTTCAAAGCTCAGCCTTCCTTATGGTCCAACTCTCATAACCATTGATTACTACTGGGAAAACCATAACTTCGACTATATGGGCTCAGCTACCACGCTTCAATTTAATTTGAAATTGTATGATAACAATTGTATGATAACAACATATAAAGTCACGCAAGGGTGAATTTATTCAGGCATTAGGGATAGCAGCTGCATGGTGCCTCAAGGTGGAGCTCTCATCTCACAACCAGGAGGTTGTGAGTTCGATCCTATGTAGAGGCAGATATTTCTCTCTTTGGACACACCGAGAATATATCTGCTGGACAAAACTCCATACTGGTGACAGGAAGGGCATCTGGCCATTAAAACACTCTGCTAGCTCCATTCTGTTGCCCAAACTCCACCCCGCAAGAGATTACGAGGTCATTGAAGAAAGATAATGATGATTAGGGATAGCATTTAAATTTCACATTATGGGTTCTTGATCCATTTTACAGTTTCAGCCCTCCTTATGTGCAATTCCAAAGTCCTTGGAATTGGTTTTGCTCATTTGCTCCATGGTGTAAATTCAGAATAACAGGGTTGGAAGGGACCTTGGAAGCAGTGGTGGGATTCAATTTTTTATGTGACCCCCTCCTCTCTGTGGCAGCCCCTCAAATATTGGAACACTGCTATCCCTGGTCCTTCTCTTCACTAGAGCAGTCACCTATTCCTACTCCTAATACTTTATTACCACTCTTCTCCTGACAAGCCATTAGAATGTATGCAATATTTCATCAGGTTTTTTTTTTCTAATCAAAAGCTTTCCAGATAAATTGGATTTTAGTTCCCAATCTCCCAGTTGGATTTCAATTCCCAACTTCCATCCAGGGTCCTATGATCCCTAGAGTACTTAACTGAACTGTTACTTTATCAAAGAGTGGAACAAATCACATCACATGCATGCAGTCAAGAAAACAGCTTTCACAAATGGTAGCATCTTGCTGACATTGTCTAGACTTAGGACCTAAACAGGGTTGGGCCCAGGTGGTATTTTAACATTAGGACTGGATCAGTGGTGGGATTTAATTTTTTTTTTTACTACCGGTTCTGTGGGCATGGCTTGGTGGGCATGGCAGGGGAAGGATACTGTAAACTTTCCAGTCAGAGGTGGTATTTTCCAGTTCTGCGAACTGCTCAAAATTTCCACTACTGGTTCTCCAGAACTGGTCAGAACCTGCTGAATCCCCCCTCTGCTCGGAAGCCTTCCCAAGCAAGTAACCATACACCAGTTCAGACAAAGGGTTGTCCATTTTCTTCTTTAAAAACCTCCAATGTTAGAGTACCCACAATATCTGGAGGCAAGTTGTTCCATTGATTATTTGTTCTCAATGTCAGGAGATTGACAGTCTTGAAGCGAAGAGCATTTTCTAGGCACTGTACGTGGCACCTGAATCAAACTATAATAAAATATCCTTTTCTGCTGAAACCACCTGTGTTCTGAGATAAAACAGCTGCTATCTTTCAAGACTGAAGTGTGACATTCAACTGCAGAGGTTTGTGTTCTCCTCATTACTTTAGATGTTCAATGATTTCTTTTCTTAAATGTCAAAAAAGCACACCACACACAGACACAGACACAGACAGACACAGACACAGACACACATATCTCTGATCTTGGCATTCTTGTTCAGCTTCAATTCTGCTGTTAAATTCCCTCTCTTTTCCTCCCTGTAAGGGAGATGAAATATTAGTGGCTTATTTATAATGTGTTTATTTGTTGTTTACATTTTGCACTTTGGAAAGTGTTTGGTATTAACACTGAGCCCACCTGCCCCACTCGAGAAAGGGGCTCAATCTACTGTGTTGTATATTGCCACAAGAGTAGTTTTCAAACTCAGTACAGTAATATCAGGGACCTAGGTTATTTTTATTTCCTTGCAGAGAGGACATATCCTAGATCTGAGATCATACCAGGCGCTAAAACATCCTGAAGGTTGGTTTGTTTTTTGCAAACTTTTCATGTAAATGAAGATCGACCATGCCCCTTCCAGCCCCACCCCCCATCTTTGTGAGAATATGTTTGATTACCAGTCTCTCTTGAGAAATATTCTGTTAAACCATGGAGGAAACCATTGGAGCTGAGCCATGGGTAACTAGCAAAAGTACCCTCAAGACAGAATAGTATTTGGGCTTATCATCCCTCGACAAAGTTTTATGCACCTGCAGGCTTTCCAAGTTATATGTAATTATTGTTAGTCAGAAGGCAGCTGCTCCTGCATTTGGAGGTTTTTCCCCATGAGATTCAAAACCAGTTCGCACCTATTCGCTAGAACCGGTTGTTAACATTCTAAGCAGTTCGGAGAACCGGTTGTTAGAAGAAACTACTGGCCTAATCCTGTAAGGAAGGCAGGAAGGAAACATTCTGGTGTTGCTTACAGAAACTGCCTCTCCGTTAACCCTTTTTATATTCTCGGCAGGACTAGACTTCCTGTCTCTGGAACTTCTGTGGATTTTTTTTTCCCCCTTCTTTGCTGGTACTTTGCTTATGTGGAGTGACCATTCAAAGTTCCAATGGCACTGAAAAAAGTGACTTATGACCATTTTTCACACTTACGACTGTTGCAGCATCCGCACAGTCATGAGAGGCCAGGCGAGGAGATGCATGCCTCGAAGTGAGTGATATTGAGTTGGCCACACCCAGCCAATAACATGACCACCAAGCCACGCCCACCACCTAAGCCATGTCCACAGAACCAGTTGTTAAAATTTTTGAATCCCACCTCTGCTTCAAACCCAAGAATACACTGAGGCAGAAGCTTGTCTACCCCAAGGGTAAAACACCCAGACAGAAACTGAGCAATGTGGTATATGCAGTACAATGCAGTGAGCCATGTGCAAATCTGTATATTAGGGAAACAAAACAGCCACTTCATAAATGCATGGCACAAAATGGGAGACAAACACATCAGGACTAGATTCAAAAGTCCATCTGCATTTAAAAGATACAGGCCGCTCTTTTGAAGACAACAAAGTCCATATTTTGGACAAAGAGGATCGCTGGTTTGAAAGAGGCGCTAAAGAGGTCTTCCATGTCAAAATTGAACAGCCCACTCTCAACAGAGGGGGAGGGATACAACACCATCTATTTCCAGTCTACAACACAATCCTTTCAACAGTTCCAAGGAGGTTCCACACCAATTTGTACCACTCAGGTGACCCTAAGGACACAGATAAGCCTTAACAACTCTCTAAAAGGATACAGATGACCAGCTGTCTGCAAGTAGTAGAAATCCTTCCATTCCCCATCATCCAGTCAGAGCTGAAGAAGCTTCTTGGATGAGAAGTGAAACATCTTCAAAGAAAAACCAGAAAGTCCAGTTGCCTCCTGAAAGCTAGGACCTGGATGACTGAGAATCTCCACAGATCTTCGGTCCAAGAGAACTCATCTTAACTATAAGTAATTGGTTACTCTATCACCCTGCTCTTAATGTTAAGAGGCCTTTCCTAAAGTTAAATCAGAATCTAGTTTCCAGCATTCCTCGTTTTTTGTAATCATCTGTTCAAGGCTTGATAAAACAAAAAAAAATCAGTAGATGAATGCAGAAACAATATTGGCCTGCAAATTCTTCAGTTATCTGCGAAGAGAACAGCTTGTTCACTGGTTCACACAAAAGCCATTACTAAGAAGCTGAAAAGGTCAGTGCTGTAATAAATTGAAAGATAAATTGGATTCCAAATTTAATTTAGTAATCCAGTTGCTGGAATTTCTGTAACCTTATCCCAGTCCCTTTCAATAATCTTGTTAAAGAAGATTCTTCCTGTCAATTGAGTTGGTTCCCAAGAGCTTCCCATTCTTTCGCCCTTCTCTGAAAGTGTTCCATTTTAGTCAATATCTCCAAGTACAGCATGCTGAACCAGATGCAGTATCTGATGCAGATAATGCAGATTAATCTGGAAGTAGCCGTTATTTGGGAATTTGGTTTTTATTCTTGAAATTTAAAATTGTGCTTGCTTTTTTTTCTTTTTTTACAGTCACACCCCGTTGCTGAGTTCATCCCCGCATTGTTATTAAATTTCATCATACAAAATACATATGAAAATAAAGAAAGTACGGAAATGGGGAAAGGAAAAAAGGAGGAAAGAAAAGTGTGAGGTAAGGGGTGAAAGAAGAAAGATGTAGGAGAAGAGTAGGCAGAGATGGGAAGTGGAGCTAAACAAGTCATCGGCCTAGAATTGAGTTCCCACCAGCCATCTAAACCCAACCCTTTATAGAAATTACTTTGTATAAAGTTCAGTTATTTGCCCATTTTGTATACTCTTATCTGTTTTAGTTATCAGAGGCTTTCCAGGGTTTTGGACGCCGCCTTCTTTTTATCAGCTTATCTGGGGATTGTTCGCGGGGACCTCATCTGAAGTGTTCTGTATGCAGAGCAGGTGTTCTGATGCCCATTGCTAATTTATGCTGTGTTACCCTTTCATAAAGGAAGTTCCACGAAGTTGACTTTATTAGCTAAGGGCGGCATTCCTGGAATAGAAACATTATTCCAGAGATGATCCAAAAAGAATTTGAAGAAAAGAAACGCAGATGGTAGGAAAGGAGAGAAAAAAAAGAAAAAAAAAAGAAACACTTGAAGTAAAGCTCAGCAGAGAGTTTGATTTTATGGGTAGTGCAAAAAGGGAAAAAGAAAGCATTGCCGGAAGCGTTCAGGTGTTGTAGATCTCAAACTTCCAATACAATTAATCATCAGACTTAAAGAGATAAGAGGAAGAAGCAAACCTGGACCTCTGGATTACAGTCGGGCAAGTTTCAAAAAGATTTTGAGAATAACATTTAAAATCAACATACTAGCAACAGCAATCTTATATAACGTAATGCTATACAACTCTCTCCTAGCAGTTTATAGAGTCAGCACTCCCCCCCCCTCGCCCCTAATGATCTGGGTCCTCATTTTACCAACCTCAAGAGAATGGGAGGCTGAGTCAACCTTGAACCGGTCAGGATCGCACTCCTGGTTGCGGGCAGAATTAGCCTGCAATATTGCATTCTAAGCCCTGCGCCACCACAGAAAAAAAGAGGAAAAGGAGGGAGGGAGGGATGAAAGGAAGGAGGAAGAGAAAAGAAAGGAGCAACAGCAATAGCACTTAGACTTATATATCACTTCACAGTATTTTACAGCCCTCTCTAAGCAGTTTACAAAGTCAACATATTGCCCCCAAGGGAATCTGGCTCCTCATTTGACCAACCTCAGGAGGATGGAAGGCTGAGTCAACCTTGAACTCCTGGTTGTGGGCAGAATTAGCCTGCAAAATTGCATTCTAACTACAGCACCACCATGGCTACTAAAAAAGAAGTCTGATCTAGCTTGTTGAATGACAAAAGTATATTGTGGAGGAATGCATGGGAACAATGGGCCCACAACTCATGCTTTAACAACTTGTTGTAAGATATCCAGGCTGAATCCTGAATCCAAGATAGGAACTAATCTAATACATGAGAAGTGTTGGACTTCTTACTTCCTTCCAGGCTTTTAGACTATCCTAACCAGAGGTGATATTCAGCAGGTTCTGACCAGTTCTGGAGAACCAGTAGCGGAAATTTTGAGTAGTTGGGAGAACCTGCAAATACCACCTCTGACTGGCCCCGCCCCCATTTCTTCTCTGCCCCCCGAGTCCCAGTTGATTGGCTGGGTCTTCTTTGGTTGCCCTGCACAGGAGAACGGAGCTGGAAAGCAGGTTAGTGGGGTGGGAGGGAATGGGGATTTTGCAGTATCCTTCCCCTGCTATGCCCACCAAGCTATGCCCACCAAGCTATGCCCACCAAGCCATGACCCACAGAATCGGTAGTAATTTTTTTTGAATCCCACCACTGATCCTATCCTATATGAAAGATGTTTGGAGCTGGAGTCCCACATATATGGAAGGCACCCAGTAGAAAAGAGTGTCCATAAAATGGAGCCAAGATCTGAAAGCTAACAATGAAGGTACTTTTTTTTTTAGTGGTCCTATTACTATGTCATTATTTAAGGCTACCCAACATATATTCTTACCCTCAGGCCTCATGTCATCTTGGCTTTTAATTTTTAACTTTTTATTATAATTTTAATTTTTTTTCCTTAGCACTTTTAAACTTTTATTCTATTATAAGAGGCCCAGACTCCCTGTATTAGTGAAGTGAATAGCATAGAAATTCAATAAATAAATATGCACGCATGCAAACCTGTCAAGGTCCAGCTTAAGAACGACATAGAATAATCCAACTGAAATTATTATCACTTCTTCCTTTGCGTGAACCTAGTGTTTCTGGTTTGTAAATCAGTGTTTATGTGATTTAGGCACACATATGAGCATAGCCAACTATGATGCATTCCACCTATGATTACTGATTAGAGTGATGTGTGAATTTAGCCAATATTTCAACAAAGCTGAGTGAATGAGCTCATTGGCTCAAATTTGGAGTAAATTAATGCACATTTTGTTTCCTAGGACTACGTTTTCATATCACAACAAACAAAGTGGCTTGCTTCACTTAGTACGTTGTGAGGATTGTACCACCTTTTGTACATTACATCTAGCTGAACTCATTTGCCATCTGTTACCAACCTTTTACCTGCAAGCTGGCTCAGGGGATGCTACTAAACGAGATAATTCTGGATCCCTGGGAAATTCTTGTTATGCATTTCACAGAGCGCAGTGTCGCGCAAAGGAGAAGAAACCTCCCTAATTTTAAATAGGTGGATCCAAGGGAGATTTTCATAGGTTCTCCTTGCCTGCAAAGATTGAAAAATATGCTCCTTGCTGAGAGTTTATTTTCTACCTCAATCCTTTCTACCTCTGGAGGTCAGTTTAGATCTGGTTGAGCTGCATTAAGAGGACACCTTTTGTTGTTTTCCAATCCTCTCCAAAGAGGGCTGATGGACCAGGAGGGGACGAGAAATTAAGCCTTTCTTTTCTCCCCACTTCTGTCTCCTTATGGTATTAATTAAAACTCTTAAATGCTGCAGCCTCCCCATCACAACTGTTCCAGAAGAAAGAGGGATGGCACTTGGCCAACATTTCCTGCTCACCGGCCTCTTCCCATGTTCTCTCTTCAATTAGCCATAATTAGTTCAGAGCCCAGGGCGGACTCTTGGGTCCGAAGCATATTTACTGCCCAGGGACCATTTTGATCACCGGGCAGTGAGGGATAGAAGATTAATCTTGTTTTGATTGCACAATGTTTTTCTGGTTTCAAGAACATTGCTGGAAGCAGCATCCCACAAACACCCCTTGCATTGTTTCCTTAGTGCACGGGTGTCAAACTCAAGGCCCCTGGGCCAGATCTGATCGGTGAGGTGCTTAGATCTGGCCTGTGGAGCCACCCTTGGAAATGAGCATGCAAAAAGGGATGGGAAAGGAGAAAGGGAAAGAGGAAAGAGAAATAAAAATAAGGGAAGATGGAAAGAGAGCAAAGAAGGAAAAATGAGGAAAGAGGGGAAGGAAGAAAAAAAGAGAAGGAAGATGGAAGGAAAAAGAAGAAAAGGAAGGAAGGAAGTACATTCAGCAGGTTCTGACCAGTTCTGGAGAACCGGTAGTGGAAATTTTGAGTAGTTTGGAGAACCAGCCAATCCCACCTCTGACTGGTCCCGCCGCATCTATTCTCCGCCTCCTAAGTCTCAGCTGATCGGCTGGGTCTTCTTTGGTTGCCCTGTGCAGGAGAACGGAGCTGGAAAGCAGGTTAGTGGGGAAGGAAGGAAATGGGGATTTTAACGTATCCTTCCCCTGCCATGCCTACCAAGCCACGCCCACCAAATCATGCCCACAGAACCGGTAGTAAATTTTTTTGAATCCCACCGCTGGAAGGAAAAAAGGAAGGAAGGAGATTATAATGAGAGTGAGGGAGGGTCTGAGGAAAGTCCTGCCTTAGCACTTGGTCACCACATGAGGGACATCGAGCTGGCCACACCCACCTGACCATGACTACCCTGGCCATGCTCATCCCAACCCTCTGAGGTCAAACACCATTCTGGAGTCAGTCACCATTCCACTTCTGGGCTTGCTAAGGCCACATTCCACCTGGAATGTTATTTAATGAAGATACAGGTAGCCCTCAACTTATCACAATTCATTTAAGTGACTGTTTAAAGTTACAACATCACCGAAAAAAAATGATTCCCCCACTATAGAGTGTCCTCCTAGCACGACGTCCTTTTTCCTCTACCTGTCTTAAAAGCCCCATCAGTTGTGGAGCCAACGGGTGACAGGGAACTGCCTCAGAGAGATGAAAGATCTGCATGCAGCTCCAGAGCCACAGGTTGCTGACCTCTGCCCTAAACTGAAATGCTGAAGATGTCACCTTGCCTTGTAATGAAACATTCGGAAACCAACCCACAAGCCTGGAGAATAAACTTCCATCCTCTTAGATCTTTTTAACATTTATATTTTATTGTGTGTGTGGTTTTTTTTTAAATCTAGGGGAAATATTTTGCAAGTGCATGTATTTTGCAAATGCATGGATGATGTGCCATACACTAAACAAAGAGATTTCCAGCTGTCACGAAAAAGGCTGAGGATTGAAAAACACAAGTTCAGCGGAAGGTGGCAAAATGGTGAGGTAGACATGGGACCACCACGGTCCAGCTTTCTGTGCCAGCAGCACCTTCCTTTCTTTCTTTCTATCCATGAGAGATGCCAGAGCCAGAAGGAGCTGTTGCAAATGAAGTTGATTAACCAAACTACGCAGGCAGGAAAGGATGCTGCCTGGAAGTGCCTCTCTCAGTGTGTGCTGCAAAGCCAAAGAATCTGGGAAAGAAAATGGAAATGGAAAGGAACTGACAGCCCATGGAGAAGTATTTCAGCTCTAGCACAAAACATTTGCTGGTAATTATAGAATAACCTTCATTTAAATGCAAATAAGCCAGTAATTAAGATAAGGGCCCTGTCATTTGCCAGCACTTTCCCCCTCCTCCCACCATGCCTCCCTCCCTCCCATTGGCAGCTTGCAACTTTCCAGAATTTCCCTACAATTATTGATGAGCTGCCAAGATACATGATGGATGCAGGGCCAAAGGAGAAATACGGGAGGCAGCCGTAAAAAGAAATCAAGACTATAACAGAGATGGCAGTCCCTGGTCCTTTCCAGGATCATTCCCTGAAACAACGAACTTAGGTAGCAAGGGTTGAATGGGAAGGATGCGCTAACTTGGTTCCTAAGAAGGAAGGAAAGAAATATCTCCTTCTCAGTAGGCTTTCTTCCCAAGCTTCTGTTGTTCTGTCTTTTGGGAAACTTATTTTACATTTTTTTATCCCACTTTATGATTTTTATAAATAACTTAATATACCTTAATATCCTTCTTCTTCTTCTTCTTCTTCTTCTTCTTCTTCTTCTTCTTCTTCTTCTTCTTCTTCTTCTTCTTCTCCTCTCCTTCTCCTTCTTCTTCTTCTTCTTCTTCTTCTTCTTCTTCTTCTTCCTCCTCCTCCTCTTCTTCTTCCTCCTCTTCCTCTTCCTCTTCCTCTTCTCCTTCCTCCTCCTCCTCCTCCTCCTCCTCCTCCTCCTTTTCCTCTTCCTTTTCCCCCCACTGTAAGTTGGACTAGACTGAGAGTGACTAGCCCCAAATCATTCAGCTAGCTTTCATGCTTAAGGCAGGACTAGAACTCACAATGTCCCAGTGACTGGCCCAAAGTCACCCAACTGGCTTTGACACCTAAAGTGGGACTAGAACTCACGGTCTCCTGTGGATTGGCCTAAAGTCACTGAGCTGGATTTCATGCCTAAAGTGGGATTAGAATTCACTGTCTCCCGCAGATTGGTGGTGCAGAGTCATCCAGCAGACTTTCATGACTAAGGCGTGACTAGAACTCTGCTATCGCCTAGTGAAGGGCCCAAAGTTATTGGTCTGGCTTTCCTGTTATATCAAAGCAGGAAACTCAAGAATGTCTTGAGAACGCTGAATAGTGCTTTTCAGCATTAGCCATGCTGAGGGGTTGCTGAAAGATGTGGATCAGTAACATTTGAAGGGCCATAAAACCCACTCCCTGGGTTCATAATACAGGGGGAAGTAGATTGGGAAGTAGATTGGGGCAGGGGGTTGGACTAGATGGCCTCCAAGGTCCCTTCTAACCCTGCTATTCTATGATTCTGTAGGAGACCATAGTACACGGCTGGATAGAAAGGAATTAAAAATGCCTCAAGGTTTATGCTCCTTGTTATTTTTCTTACTGACCACAAGATGGCAAACATTTCCTAGAAAAATGCAGATTAGAGAGAATGTGGCAGTAAACTCTAATCTGGATTTAACATCCCATTTCATTTCAATTTTCACAGAACTGTAGATTTCACAGAGAATACAGTTTGACCAGGCATTTTGGATTTTCTTGATGATATTGCTATTTTATATTGGCAAAGTGGCCAATGTCTATTTAGGACTTTTTTTTTTAATTGCATGACTATGTCAAATTTTTCCCTCTCCTTGATTTGCACACAATCTTCAGTTGGAAGATTCAGCTGAACTATTTTTACAAACTCTTGAAGTCTAAAATAGCTTCATGTATCTGCAGCCATCCAACACTTTCTTGGCTAGATGGAGTCTTTGACCTATGTCCCTTTCTAATCAATGAAGCTCCTTCAAATCAAATATCTTTATGACGGTGTTTGACCAGCCTTTACAATCAAGAAAGTCGGGTCAAAAGAGAAATAGTTTAGCACAACAATTTGTTATCGGGGAAAAGGAAATAGAACAATAAAACAGCAGATCTAATTGAAACTTTTGCACAGTTGTATACAACATATTCAGCCACCTGATAGGTGAATTTGGTGTTAGCGTCTCTTAAAAAAGTAATAAACAGAAAAATTTTCAGTATGGCACTGTTGGAAGAAATATCCAAGACACTGGAAACATGGAGGCTGATTGGAAAGATGGTTTATTGATGAAGCAGAACCACCAAGCACATATGATCCTGAGCAGTTGACCACATGGAGTTGAGAGGAGGTGGCTTTTATACCTTCTCTTGGGCTTTGCACTTGAGCTTCCTGTTCCTGTGCAAGAACACGTATTTTATTGGCTGTTGTCAGACTCCCATGGGGCCCGGTACAAATCCTAGGAGTTTGTCTGAGCTAAGCTTGGTTGAAGTTTGGCTGATGCAATGAAGGGGCTTGTTGGGCAATTCCTATTGTTGCGGAGGGCTAATCCTGTCTTTGTTCAAACCTTGCTACAAGGAATTTGCTTATGAATAGAGCTATCTATCTCTTTTAAGTGCCGACATCTGCTGAGGGCTATTAAGAAAGGTGGGGGCTGCTTTCCAAGAGCACATTTCTCCATTTTTCATCCAGGGAAATATAATATTCTGCCCTTTTAATATTTCTTAAAACATTTCATTCTTCTAGGAGAGGCGTGGGTGCTAACTTTCTACAGCACTTGTATTAGGAAATAATTGGGGTGGTCAGAGCATGTCTTGGGACATCGTAGAATGGATAAATATGAGGATGTGAGTGAGGATTTCTACTTCACTGGATTCCCCAGGTCAAAGTCTTTATAAATAAGGAGTTCAATGGAATATTCCCTCCATTGTGTCTGTGAGGATTCTCAATCATCCAGGTCACAGTTGTCCCAAAAGTGTTCTTCCAAAAGGCAACTGGAATTTCTTGTTTGTTTGTTTTTTCCTTGAAAACATTCTGCTTCTCATCCAGAAGCTTTGAGATGAGAAGCAAAATGTTTTCAAGGAAAAAAAACCAAGAAAGTCCAGCTGCCTTTTGGGAAAACACCTTTTGGTTCCCACCAGTGAAGCTGATGGGAGGGCATCGGAGTGGCCTCTGGAAAAAGCCTATCTATATTTACTTAAGGTTAAGTTGTATTGATACCCCACAGTTGAGGGCTTGAAGCTAAAATGAAAGCTCCTTCAACATAGCACTGGAAGACTGGCTTGGTGAGTCACGGTGGCCCAGTGGTTAGAATGCAGTACTGCAGGCTACTTCTGCTTACTGCAGGCTGCTTGCAATTCGGCAGTTCAAATCTCATCAGGCTCAAGGTTGACTCAGCCTTCCATCCTTCCGAGGTCAGTAAAATGAGGACCCAGATTGTTGGGGGCAATATGCTGACTCTGTAAACCACTTAGAGAGGGCTGTAAATCACTGTAAAGTGGTATATAAGTCTAAGTGCTATTGCTGTTGCTATTGGACTTTGTAAAAGGAGGTTCACCAAGCTAGCACCATGCTTTCTTGCAAATAATCCCTCTCTTCTAGTTTTCTTTCATTGCTTCTTTGGGCTATCACCTCTCTATGGATAGCCCTACAGAATCAGGGCAGGGTCTGCTTAGTGCAGCGTTTTCTTTCTTCAGCCTATTTTTGATGATATACTTGTGAGGAGTTTGGGAAAAGATGAGTATTAGCTTGCTGAATCACAAGCGGCTTCATTTGATGTCTGGTGAGCTGTGGGGCACTTTTCATTCAACAGACCTCCAATAAAAATGCATAATCAGAAAGATCCCTGTGTTTCAAACATGGGTCCATGTAAAATTTTATGCAAGTTGCCAAGGGGTTTTGGATTGAGATAGTACAAAAATTTCTAAAATACATACATACATGGATACGTTTATTGCCAGGCTCCAAAACCCAAGAAAGATAAATAAAGTTTCATCTAAGCCCTTTTATCATCCCTCGGCTGTAGAACTGAATCTTGCCAGACTAAAGCAAACCCCTTGCAGGTTGAAAGATATATTCTGAGAAGTCCTAGGGAGGAGCTGTCTTGACCCCCTTCCTTCCAACCAAACTGTCTAAACTTTGCTGTCTCTTGGTCCTCTGGAATGTAGCCTTCCCGTCTGGAAATCCAGACTACATTCCACCACAGATATAAAATAACCAATCCCTCAGTGGAAAATCTGGCATTCCGTCATGCTATTCTGAGGATGGGCTGTTCATAGAGGCAGTGTGCATTATGATGTCTAAGCCTTTGAAACGGTCCCCTCACACGTAGATTACAGCTGTCTTCATTCCCTAAGGAAATCCTAATCTTTTCTGAGTTTCAGATGGACTGTGATGCATGACTCCATTTGGCTTAGTGGTTGGATCACAGATTTTCAGGCTAGCTTTAGGTCTACCCCTAGTTATCTCAAGAGAAATACTTGAAGGGTACTTGAAGGCATGCATATAAATAGAATCCAATATTTTTCAGCCCTCATGTCTCCTCGGGAAAATAAAGTCTTCCATTTTTCAAGACTGCTCTGGCTTGATCTGTTACACTTCTCGGCAAGCCAGAAGTTTTGTTATAAATTAGCAGAAGCAGAAGACATTCCCAGGGGAAGGTTCACTAGCTGCACACAAGAACATTTTCACCACCATTAGCTATCTAATTGTGTTCCACAGCACTGTTTGGTTATGTGAATGGTGATGATTTATTGATTACGGCTCCTTTTGTAAAGCTTTGTTTTCCCATTTTTGATAAATTCCAGTGACGGCTACTTAGCTGATTTGATTCTCTCTCGTTTGCTTGCTTGCTTTTCTTTATTCAGAGAAAAATTACTTTGCACGCTTGCTTGGAATTTCCTGTACATCATCATCATCATCATCATCAACAACATCATCATTATTGTTATTTTCAATCAGAGCTCAAACACACAAAACAAATAACTACCGACTCGTGCTGTGTAAACCAAACACATAAATGAAAAAAAAAAATACAATTTGTGCAGGAATAAATGGGGCTGGCAGGTTCATTGATCTACTATGCTCAAAATGTACAAAACTGGGATTTGAAGCAAACTTATTTCCAATGGAGGTTTTACAGCTTGCGCTCCAGGCTATCCCCACTTCCTGGGGAATAACATGTCACAAATAGGAGAGAGAGAAATAGAGAGAGAGGGAGAGAGGAAGGAAGGAAGGAAACAAGAAAGAGAAAAAGGAAAGAAGAATGGAAGGGTTATTGAGTGTTAGCACTCTTTGTTTGCTAGTATTAAGTATATTAAATGAACAGAATGGAAATTTGGATGACTGGAATCTATTGCCAATTAAGCTCTGAGTTCATCTGCATTCAGAGATCTTAGAAAATGGCCTTTTGAAATGTTCTATCTTATGGACAGAGAATTTGGTTGTGGGGGAGCCATTTCCCCTAATGTCTTTGGGAGGATGTAGAAATTATGCAAGAATTCCCATAGATTTTTTCTTCCCTAAGGTTTTTATTTCGCCACAGATGGTAATTACATCTATGTTGGCCATATGGCCATTTTTTTCTAGAGGTCTTGGAGCAGTTATCTTTGAAAGTCTGCATTCACACAACACATATTTCCTGCCCATAAACTGAACTATTGATTAATCAAATGATCAGGGTTCAAAAAACCCTAACCCACATCTCCCCCCGCCAATCCCTAACTAGGCCCAGGTTGTGTTACTGTTGATTAAGTATTTGAAGAACATAGAAGAGCCCAATATGATCAGTTCAAAGCCTATCAATTAGAATAGAATAGAATAGAGTAGAGTAGAGTAGAGTAGAGTAGAGTAGAGTAGAGTAGAGTAGAGTAGAGTAGAGTAGAGTAGAGTAGAACGGAACGGAACAAAACAGAACAGAATAGAATAGAATAGAATAGAATAGAATAGAATAGAATAGAATAGAATAGAATAGAATAGAATTCTTTATTGGCCTCGTGTGATTGGACACGTAAGGGAATTGTCTCCAGTGCATAAGCTTTCAGCGTACATAGAAGCAACAAAATGATAAATCACACAATACAATCATAAATCAAAAGAAACAGCCAACAAAGTACTTTAATAGTTATACCAATAAGAGTAGGTAAGAGAAAATATGAGAAAGATGATAGTAATACAGCCCTACTACATGGTTAGATAACCTTAGGAATAAGATAATTCCATAAATTGTAACTAATTTGGGAAACGAAAGGCCCAGACCAGTAATGGCTAACCTTTTTGTCATTGTGTGCCAAAAATGCACACATGCCTACACCCATAATGCAATGCACATACCCCTCCCGCTCCCCCTTCCCCTTGTGCATGCGCACATGCACCCCGTCCCCCTCACATGCATGGCAGATACCCGACAATTAGCTAGCTGGTGAGAGGCATGCGCGCATGTGCAGTGAAACTGAACCGGGGCAACGGCTTGTGTGCTGGCAGAGATGGCTCTGTGTGCCACTTCCAGCATGCGTGTCATCGGTTCACCATCATGGGCCTAGACTAAAAAGGGATAGCTTTTTTCCAGTGTTGTCCCCAAGAGGCATTGTTTTAAGACTGCTGCCTATGATTCTGGAGATAGTAAGTAGCCATCGATATTAATAGGCAATGATAGTCTCATTTTCCACTAATTTGTCCAGTCTCTAGGTAGAACATCTACATTAACTTTCACGATCAGAATTGCTGGTACTGGGCTGAATTCCTTGTTTCTCTTTTTCTTGGCCCTAAAACTCTCTGCATTAATATCTGTGGATAACCTTAATTTTTAACATTGGGAAGAGATGACAAAGTGTCACTCTTGATGCTATGCCATGTGTTATCTTCTATATTACACATTTTCATCCCAAAATAAAGGGCTCAATTGTTTTCTAGTTATTTCTCATTCCCTTAATGATTAGACTGCTCTTTTTTGGCATAATTTTTGAGCCCCATAATAGATTTCTTAGGGAATGATGACTAAACTACAAACAGTATGCTAAGACTTGGTCTCATCATAAGCTTGTACAAGAACATTATTGTATCGATACTTCTAGTTTGAATTATCTCTCTAATTATTTCAAACATGCAATCTGGCTTTTTTTTTTTATAATATTATGCGAACACAGTCAATATCTGGATGCTCCTGAGTTTAAATCCCATACTTTTGCTTTTAAATTAGAACTGACAGTTCTTTGTACTGATAGCACGAATCTACACTGCAAGCAGTTACACTCAGTCTTATGTAGTCTCTAGAAAGCTCAAGATTTATTGAATTTGCCTTGATTAGAAATTCAAAAATATATCTACAACAAAGGTATCCTTCCTTCCTTCCTTCCTCTCTCCCTCTCTCCCTTCCTCCCTCCCTCCCTTCTTTCCTTCCTTGCTGGAATTGGGTATATCTACTTTAATGAAAAGAAGGACTAAGGTTGATGTTATATCAGCATTCCAATATCTGAGGCCCCACCACTAAGACCAGGGAGTCAAGCTATTCTCCAAAGCACCAAGAAGGCAGGACAAGAAGCAACGGATGGAAACAATTCAAGAAGAGAAGCAATCTGGAATTAAGGAGAAATTTCCTGACAGTTAGAACAATTAATCAGTGGAACAACTTGCCTCCAGAAGTTGTGAATGCTCCAACACTGGAAATTTTTAAGAGAAGATTGAACAACCATTTGTCTGAAATGGTGTAGGGTCTCCTGCCTGAGCACAGGGCTGGGCTAGAAGACCTCCAAGGTCTATTCCAACTCTATTGTTTTGTTACCCTATAAGATGGTGAGTCTGAAATTGTAAGGTTTGCAAGTTATTGAGGTTTTCGTGTCTATTCTAATTAAAGCTGAGAACACTGACATGCACCGTCTCCATATTTTGCTCTGAATTTTGGTGACACACCAGGTGGATCTCCACATGTTAAAGGAAAAAAAAAAAAGGAGGTGTTGAGCTTCAAATGCAGACAGCCTCTCTAATCCAGGGTATGAATTGCACATCCATGCAGATATACTCCACTGACTAGTCTGTTGTTTTCTATATTTCTCTAGATAAAGTAAGAATCTTGTAAATCTTGTGGATTTGTATCTGCCAGGCTTGTGCAGAAGGCAAGCAGACTGAAGGGATATTGGAACAATGATCAGAGGGGAGAAACCAAGTGAAATGCAATGTTCTCCAAGGACACATTGTTCCTCAAGCAAGGCCTAATTCAATCAAGATGATGGTTGTTATAGCCTGGAGATACGTTAAATTGCCCAGGAAGATGAGTTTAGAGCTACTGAAGTATCTGCAAGTATTAATGCTGCAACTTTTTAAAGCATTTTCTAAGCATTCCTAGGCTTTACTACTTTCTTATAGGGAAACAAAAAGCTTAAAAAATTATATGTGGAGGTAATACAAGGCTCTTCAAACTTGGCAAGTTTAAGACTTGTGAACTTCAACTCCCAGAATTCTGGGAGTTGAAGTCCACAAGTCTTGAAGCTGTCAAGTTTGAAGACCCCTGGGGTCTTCAAATCTTACTGACACGATCTTCTTCTGATTGTAAGGTTGATCTTCTTCTGATTGTAAGATTGTAAGGCCTCTTCCTACAAAAATTCCAACTGAAGGATACATTTGAGTGCCCGCCCTGCCTACTGTCAATTTTTATTTATTTTATTTAGTTTAGTTTGTCAAGCATGTATGAGAAAACAAGTATAAGTATGAACATAACATATAAACATATAAGGATAAACAGTATATACATAATAAATGAGTATGAATAAATGGGAACAGTAGGACAGGGAAGGTAGGCATGTTGGTAAGCTTATGCATGCCCCCTTACAGACCTCTTAGGAATGGAGTGAGGTCCACAGTAGACAGTTTAAGGTTAAGGTTTTGGGGATTTGAGGATGAAACAACACTGTCAGGTAGTGCGTTCCAGGCTTTGCACCCTCTTGTGCCTCCACGAAGGCCATAATCCTTCACGCACTTCTGCACAAGTGCCTACCACTGGCCCCTGCCACCAGTGCCACCTGCCTCAGGCCAAGAGTCCAACTGCCACCCTCACCAGGTTCACCCTCCTGCACCTCCACAGGGGCCATGATCCTACAGGCACTTCTCTTCCACAAAATGCCTGCCACCAATGCCACCCTGAGCCTCCCACCGGTGTGCATGCCACAAGTGGGACTAATTGTCCTGTGGAGGGAATCAGACACAGAGAAGTGGCAGGGTAGTACTAGCCGCAGGTTAGAACTGGGGGAAATTCAGCCATTGTTCTGACCCAGCCTTCGCAAGTACTGCTTACTTACGAGTACAAACAAAGCCCTTTTCAAAGAGGGGAGGAACAGTCTTTTATTCACATGGATAAACGAAAAGCAAACATAATTAGTCCCAACAGACCTGGCCAAGAAATCCAAATTGCTTGCTGTATCCTAAAAGCGAATGGTTGTCTGCAACAACTGGCCACCCTCAAAGCCCAATTATTTATTTCCCAGCCAGGGTGAGGCTGGCTAGCATCCATGTCTGCTTTTCCTTGAGAACCGGCTTATTGTTTTCCTTTGCTCTCCTCTCCTTTCCTCTCTATGTGTATGTGTATCTGGGATGGGCCCCATCTGTTCCTCCCCTTCACTCAGCTCAGCTGCCTCTACATCTGGAGGGGGACGGAAGGCTTCCGATCTGCCTCGGTCTCCGATGCTGCTTCCTCATGAGAGGCTTCCAAAGGTTCTAAAGCCAGCCCAGGTTCTCCCTCCATCTCCTCCTTGTCTGACTCTGCAGCTAGCTCTGCTGGCAGCTGATGGGCCACAACAGCCAAGGACAAAGACTCACAGTGGGTTGCCTTGTGGGGATATGGTTAGGTGTCCATGGAGGGCCAGCCAGAGATAAAGTATTGTGGTGGGTCAGTTGAGTCAGGGAGGCCAGGGTGAAGTGGGCATGGCCATATGTCCACAACCAATTGTCCAGTGGTGGGATTCAATTTTTTTTACTACCAGTTCTATGGGCATGGCTTGATGGGCATGGCAGGGGAAGAATATTGCAAAATCCCCATTCCCGCCCCACCCCACTAACCTGCTTTCCAGCTCCGTTCTCCTGTGCAGGGCAACCAAAGAAGACCCAGCCAATCAGCTGGGACTCAATGGGAGGCGGGGAATAGATGGGGGCGGGGCCAGTCAGGGGTGGGATTTGCCAGTTCTCCGGACTACTCAAAATTTCCACTACCAGTTCTCCAGAACTGATCAGAACCTGCTGAATATCACCTCTGCAATTGTCCCATTCTGAATTTTGAGAGCCAGTTTGGCTTAGTGGTTAAGACACCATGTTAGAAAGCAAGAGATTTCAAATCCTGCCAGATGGATGACCTTGGGTCGTCCACTCTTCTGTCAGCCTAACTCCCCTTACAGGGTTGTTGTTGTTGAGAAAATAGGAGGAGAAAAGTGTGTTGGATATATTTGCCACCTTGGGCTGTTTATGAAAATCATAAAGGTGAGATTTAAATAAACAAATAAATAAATAAAATAAATTGCCTTTGCAATGGATGATAGTGAGCAAGCAATTGTTTAAGCCCACCAGAGTGCTCCAACTCTGGAAATGGGGGGGAGGAAAAACAGAATGCTGTATCTTAAGATAATACAGCTGGAAGTGGTAAACAAAGGCTACCAGAGTTCAGCAGAAACCTAGAGATTATTACTGTAAAGGTCACAAGAAAAGACCAATTAGAATTCTGGACAGCATGAATCTTCACTGAATATCCTCTGTAGAAAGGTCAGGAAAAAGAAGAAAATATGTATATTACCTTTCTTTTTTTCCCCCATGGAGATGAATCTTTTTAGTATACAAAATTCTTGGCTCCATGCAATTTCTATCACAGCAAGCAAGAAAGAGGGCAAAATGTTAGATTATAGCTGGGTCACAATTTTATTGTTTTGTCAATAGACTCAGAAACCTGGGAGGGTGTGTGTGTGTGGGGGGAGAATTGTGGCAGATAATGAGTAGTTTTGGGAGGGACATTTAAAGAGAGGGTCCCATTTCTGACCCAGGTACTTTTCTCCTGGGGCCAGTGGAAAGTCCTGGGTTATTGACCCCTTTGGCCTCAGGATATTACTACCATGTTTCACCAAAAATACAACCTACCCCCAAAGTAAGCCCTAGCTTGATTTTTACAATTTGTAATTGTACTTGATTTTTACGCCCAATATAAGCCCTACTCATAACACATTTCTATGCCTGTTTTAGAGTTGCCAGCATGAGTAAAACTAGGGTGGGGATGGTGTCTGTGTGGAGCTGCCCTGCTACTTATCTTTGGACACTTACAGATAGGCTTTACACACCCTGACACGTGCCTTTTCTGGCCCATTTCTTCTGAAGCCAACAAAGCTGGCAAGGCTTTCCTAAAGGCCTCTGCAACCGATGGATCTCCAGATCGACCCAGAGCTCTTTTATTGGCTGCAGAGGCCTTCGGGAAAGGCTTGCTGGCTTTGCCAGTCACAGAAGAAGTTCCTGAAGGCCTCTGACAGTGAAAAGGAGGCTGGGGACAATGTGGACAAGTGAGGTGACTCAGTGGACAACATCCCCCTCCCCTGAAAATAAGACCTGGTGCCTTTTTGGTGGTAAAAAAATATAAGACAGGGTCTTATTTCTGGGGAAACAGGTCAGTGATTGACAGATTTGTGCACAGTTAAGACTAGTACCATTCCTCTATGGTAGATAAACATGCAGATCTAGCCTGGATTACAGAAACTAATTGAGTGAGGGCAGATGCTGTCAGAGCCAGGGGTGCTGAGTTTGATGAAGAGATATAGCAATGATCTTTCATGAGACAATGATCAAAAACACT
Organism: Pseudonaja textilis; assembly: GCF_049901715.1. Classification (NCBI taxonomy): domain Eukaryota; kingdom Metazoa; phylum Chordata; class Lepidosauria; order Squamata; family Elapidae; genus Pseudonaja; species Pseudonaja textilis. The sequence goes on from NC_141998.1 coordinate 19,750,735, forward strand.
GTGCCACAAGTCCTCAGGTGTAGGTACTTTAATATTAGGTTTGGCCTTATGGACAAGCCAGATCTGCTAGTATTGTACCAACCCAATGATGCCAAGGAATAGTTAAGTCTATGATTCTAATTCTCATAATTGGACTGGAGTAGGAGTCCCTCCATCTAATATGAATTGTGAGTTTTCAATCTCTGCATCCTGGTGAATGATTTCATAACCACTGAGGTGCAGTGGTTATAGTGCAGTACTGCAGGCTACTTCTGATGACTGCTGGCTGCCTGCAATTTGGCAGTTCAAATCTCACCAGGCTTAAGGTTGACTCAGCCTTCCATCCTTCTGAGGTGGGTAAAATGAGGACCCAGATTGTTGGGGGCAAGGTGCTGACTAAGATGCTTTACAAACTGCTTAGAGAGGGCTGTAAAGCACTGAAAAGCAGTATATAAGTCTAAATGCAATTGCTATTTAATGGCAACTATAGGTTTTGTCTCAGCTTACCTCATGCCCAGCTCATGTTAATGATCCTACGTTAGTGGTTTTCCTCTTATGGTAGGCAAAGCATCATCTGAAAATGGAGAGCATTATCAGCCTTTTGCAATGGCCGGATCATTTCATTGTTCGTAAGGGTATGGTTGGCACACCCATGTTTGGAGGATGTGGGAACCTAATGGATCCCTTGAATTGTCTGAGAAAATCTGAAAGCCGTAGTTCTAACCCACACTTTGTCTGAGAAGGCCTGAAGGCCTGTAATTCTATCTCATGCTTTGTCAGGCTGGAGGGAACGTGGAGATGATAAGGGCATCGAGTAATATTGCATCCCAGGAGTTGCAGATCCCAGGAGATCGCTTGGTTTAAGGAAGAGCTTTGGGAGAAATGACAGGAGAGAGAGAGACCTAGAGTAGTGGCAGCACCAAAGAAAGAGGGAATACAACTAAACACAATTGCCTACCCATGCAATGACTGTAAGAGCGACAAATCTAAGAGAGCTGATGAGCTGTTAATAGGTAATTGATTTGGCTGCATTCCAGGTCCAAGGTTAGCTCCAGATGGGATTGTGCTCCTTCTGAATGAATAGTTGTGACCTGGGTATTCTCTATTAACAGCTTGCAGTTCCTGCTTAAGCAGCAGGTGAAAGCTGTAGCCAGGGGAGCCTTTACCTAACTCCATCTTCTGCACCAACTGCAGTCTTTCCTGGATAGGGAAAGTGACTTATGCCCTCCTCCCCATGCGATAAGAGCACTGCAATACACTTTAAGGGAGGCTGCTGTTAAAAAAAAAATGCTTAGAAACTCCAGCTGACAGATGGAGGAGAGGGACTAATGGAAATAGGTAGGCTTAGTAGCCCAAGATGGGGCTTTAATCACTGCTTTGGTTAACAATAGGTTCCCAGTCCAATTCAAAGCGCTGATGTTAACCTATAAAACTGCACGTGGCTTGGCAACTGTGTGTTTCAGTACCACCTCTTCTGGACAGCTCCAGTCAGTCCTGCTAATTTATCCAGAGAAGGGATGATGAAAGTCCTCACTCTTACATCAATTGAAGAGTTTGGAGGCCTGGAAGTGATCTTTCATCACATGATGGGACAGTTTGCTTCCCTAAGGTCTAGGGAATTTCCAACTGCTTTATTCAAGGCTGTTCCAAAAATGCTTTTTCAAAATGTCAACTGGACCTTCTTGAAGACATTTTGCTCCTTATCCAAGAAGTTTCTTCAGCTCTGTTCTGAAGAAGTTTCTTGGATAAGAAGCAAAACATCTTTGAGGAAAAAACAAAGTCCAGTTGCCTTTTGAAAATGACCTGGATGACTGATGAATATCCATAGATATTTATTCAAGGCTGATAAAACTATCTTGTTCTCTCAAGGTTTGGAAGCCACTCCTGGTTTGGACTGTTTTTTTAAAAAATTTCCTTAGACAATGCTTTATTTTAATTTATTATTTTATAGGGGGTTTGATTTCTTGGTGGTTAAGATTTGCTTTCTTTTATTATGCTTTCTTTTTATTCTTCACATGAACTACCTTTAATCTTTGGAATCAGGAGCATACAGGTGTTTATATAAACAAATAATCAATACATCTTTGACCTAAGAACTGGCATGAGTGTCAGCTCAGGTTAGAGCTTTCTCCCATGATGGTCCTATAGAACAATTCCAAAAATTCTTAAACAGTCATTATTCAACTTCCTGGCATCATGTAAAGACATTACCAATATCCCGGGTGTCTTACTCTTTGCTACTTTTCTTTTCCATATGCTAAAGCTGTAGGAGTCATATACACTTGTATAATAGCAGTAGTTTTCCTGCCTAAGCAGGGGGTTGGATTAAAAGACCTCCAAGGTCCCTTCTAACTCTGTTATTTCATTTCTAATAGCAGTTAGACTTGTACACCATTTCGTAGTGCTTTACGGTGCTCTCTAAAGTGGTTTATAGAGTCCGCATATTGCCCGCAACAATCTGGGTCCTCATTTTACTGACCTTGGAAGGATGGAAGGCTGAGTCAACCTTGAGCCAGTGAGACTTGAACTGCAGGCAGCCAGCAAAAGTAGCCTGCAATATTGCAGTCTAACCACTGTGCTACCCCAGCCCTTCCTTCCTTCCCTTCCCTTCCCTTCCACTTTTTCCCTTCTTTCTTTAGTACATAGTAATAGCACTTAGACTTACATATATTGTTTTACAGTGTTTTACAGTCCTCTCTAAGTGGTGTACAGAGTCAACCTCTTGCCCTCAACAATTTGGCTCCTCATTTGACCTACCTCAGAAGGATTGAAGGCTGAGTCAACCTGGATCCTGGTGAGATTTGAATTGTCAAATTACAGGCAGCCAGCAGGCAGCAGAAGTAACCTGCAGTACTGCACTGTAACCACTGGGCCACCAAGGCAGATCTGGCAGATCTGATAAAATCCTTCCTGGCTCCCAGCATACTAGCTAATGTCTTGAACATGAGAGGAGTGGAACATTTATGCTGCTTGCCCTACCTTAACCCTGCTACAACTCCTGTTCTTCCATTACTTTTCTTTGTGAGCCCTACTTCTGAAGAACAGTTTCTATTTACCTTTTGGTTTCTCAAAGAAACACAAGCACCTTCACTTCTCATATCGACACCATCACACTCAGCTGCAGGACTGTCTTAAAGGAATAGGACACCAGCAATCCAGGTGCTGGCCACCAAGAGCAGTAATGGTGCAGTGGTTAGAATGCAATATTGCATGTTAATTCTGCCGACTGCCAGCAGTTCAATTGTCACCGGTTCACAGTTGACTCAGCCTTCCATCCTTTTGAGGTTGGTAAAATGAGGACCCAGATTGTTGGGGGCAATATGCTGACTCTGTAAACTGCTTAGGGAGGACTGTAAAAGCACAGTATATAAGTCTAAGTGCTATTGCTATTTGCAAGCAACCTGTCCTCTCATATTGTTGAGTTTGATGTTCTTGGGTTTGGCCTGGCACCAGAAGACATGTCTCTGGCAAGTAGCTATAGGAACATGAAAGACAGATTAAGTTTCTTTTCTTACAACTACCTTTTGCACAATTACAAAATTCAAAACTCCTTTGTAATTTCTTCTCCTACTGTTCCATTTTCCTGCAGAATGGAATTTACCTTCTTTCCATACCCCTTCACTTCTGTGAACAAAGGTGAAAACTGTAGAAATATGCACCCACTGTTCCAACAACTTAATTTTGCCATTTGAATTTCAAAACATCAACATTTGCATAGCAATTTTCACTGCGGAAGCAAATCAAGGATTTTCAAGATAGGTTGCCATCTCTTTTTGTTTGTTTGGAGAAGTTCAGATATGAAATATGTCACAGTTAACTGTCAAAATCCTAGAAAATAATAAAATACTGCTGCATGTGAACTACCAGATAACACCCAGTACTAAATAACTTTGCATATCGGTGATCAAATCCTGCAAAATATTAAATTGCATAACTTTTTGACTGTTAAAACATCGGTCTATACATCAGCTTTCCAATGCAACACATTGAAATAAAATACTGTTACCAGTTGGCGAATTAGATTGAGGTAATAATGTGACAGTTAAGAGAGTCAGAGTGAAAATTCACAATATGTACCTGGTGTTTTTTTTAAAAGCTAGCCCAGAAAAAGCAGCATTGGACTAAAATCTGCTATTATATTGTCAGGCTTCTTCCAAAGTCACATTTTGAACTCAGGGGGTGCCTGTTATTACTGTAAAACCTATCAGTCCCTTGAATGTCACACAGTGCCCTGGGCTGGAAAGAAAGGTTTACAAAGCCCAAAGTAGATGATTCTTCATTTGCCCATGTCTCAGACAAGACGCCGGGACATTAATAAACAACCTGAATGGTTGGAGCACTGTACCATGGGGGGTGGAGGGTGAGTGGAGAGAGAGCTAGAACAGGATTTAAATAACCCAAGAAAACCCATCTATATTCTCTAGACATCTCTGTTTGCAGCTTGATCTCTAACATCGGAAGCCTGGAGCAATGCATAGTTGCCATAACAACTAACAAACTAATTAGTCAAAGAGAGAAGGAAAAAAGGGGATCCAAAGAACAAATGAGAACAGAGAGAAAACCATTTCGATTTTGGTTCTCTCCCCCACTCCCCCAAGCAGAAAATGCCATTGGGGAAAATATAGTCTAGGCATAATTTGGGTTGTTTCTGTAGAGTTAAAAAATATGATTATGATGATTTCAGGAGATTGATTCCAGGGGATTTGTTCAAGCTTGGGGCCAGCCAGCTGATGTTCTCTTATTGCTAGGCTGAGATTCGACATTCCTAAATTTTAGGGAAAGAAATTCTGAAACAGTTTATCAAATGATGCAGAATTAAGCATGGATAACGAAAAGAAAAATCAACCTATCCTAAAAGGGGTTTCCTTGCAATTTAACTGAAACGTAAAAACACCTGGAAGGGCTAAAAATGGGTGATGGATTGAATGGCACGCGAGCGAGTCATTCAAAGACAGGCTGCAAAATCTCACATGAATTCTGCCAGCGAGCCTAACTATTGCTCAGGCTACTTAATTCCTTTTGTAATAATTATTTCTTGCACATACCACCCCCTCTTTTCTTTTCTTTTCTTTTTTCCTGTAAGGCACTTCTTTGATAAGTATAGAAGCCTCTTTTGGACTGAGAACTGAACCTGGTCTTTAAAACAGGTGAGACGGAGCTTGCTTTCCCAGAAGTCCCTGGGGGGAGAACAAAGAGGAACAAAAAGGGCCTTTGATTAAATTTAAATTACATTAGTTACTCTAAACCTAACATATTTAATAATCTTTCTCTTCTCCCATATCCAAAATTATAACTGGTTATTATTCTGGAAAGGATTTCAGCACTGGGAAAAAAAATTCATGGCCTTATACTCTTGACATTTCTAAGGTCAATGCCATATTAGAGCATATTTGTTTCTTTGTATCCCATCTTTTTAGGGGACGCAGTGGCTCAGTGGCTAAGATGCTGAGCTTGTCGATCAGAAAGGTTGGCAGTTTGGTGGTTCGAATCCCTAGCGCCGCGTAATGGAGTGAGCTCCCGTTACTTGTCCCAGCTTCTGCCAACCTAGCAGTTCGAAAGCACATAAAAAATGCATGTAGAAAAATAGGGACCACTTTGATGGGAAGGTAACAGCGTTCCGTGCGCCTTCGGTGTTTAGTCATGCCAGCCACATGATGGCGGTGACGTCTTTGGACAGTGCTGGCTCTTCGGCTTTGTAATGGAGATTAGCATCACCCCCCCAGAGCCAGAAACGACTAGCACATATGTGTGAGGGGAACCTTTACCTTGGTCCCATCTTTACTATTTTTACAAGTAATTCAAGATGGCGAACATACTCAACACATTTCCCTCCTCCTATTTTCCTCACAACAGGAACATCCCTGTGAATTGGGTTGGGGGAGAGAGAGAGTGAGGGGGGGGGAGGTAGGGAGGGAGAGGGAGAGGGAGAGACTGCCCAAGTGAGTCATCTGGCTTTCATGGCTAAAGTGGGACTAGAACTTACAATCTCCTGGTGACTGTCTCAAAGTAACCCAACTAACGTTCATGCCTAAGGTGAGACTATAACTCCCAGTCTTCTAATGATTGGCCCAAAGACACCCAGCTGGCTTTTATTCCTAAGGTGGGACTAGAACTCACTGTCTCTTGGTAACTGACTTAAAGTAACCAAGCTGGCTTTCATGGCTAAGTCAGGGCTAGAACTCACCATCTCCTGCTGATGGGCCCAAAGCCACCCAGTTATCCTTCATGGATAATATGGGATTGTTCTTAGTACCCAATTACCACGAGGCAGTTTGGTGTTGGGCATTTTGCATTTTTTTCAATGTTCTGGAATGAGGCTATGTCACCAAGATTGTCAATTATAAAAATAGTAGGAGAGGGAGAAAAATAGACCTTTACTTGCCTAATCCAGATAAAATGGGACCTAGTGACAAATGGGCATTTTGCCAAGCCTTCAACTTCAAAACAAATTTAGACCTGCCCTTCCCAGGGTACAGACAAACTCAGCTATTTACTTGAAGCTGCTTTTTGTGTATGTGTGTAAGTCCTGTTCAGCTTTATCTGTTCAATTTCCTCTCTGTCTCCTTCCTCGCAGTTATGGCTTTGTGGCCCAGAGTTGTTCTTTGCTGATAAAACTAGCAAAAAGCCAGACTAAATGCCATGGTAAACAAGACACAACAACTCAAATCTCTGCTAATATTCCCTACACATAAATAGATTCCATGTCTCTAAGCTTAGGTGGTGGTTGTTATTTTAATCATTAACGTCACTCATCCAGGCTATGCACAAAGCACTGTCAATATTCCAGTAACAATCAACCCTGCACTCTTGTAGAAAAAGGATTCATTCTGTGGAGTCAAAGAATGGGTTGACTTTAGCTTGACACTGAAATGAAGGAGAGTTGGTTGTCTGTTAGGCAGTCTAATCAGTTCAAAGGGGTCTCCGGCAAGCAGTTTTAGTTAGCCTCCTAACCTCAAGGTCAGTGTTATTAACCCCTTTGGGAGATTCAAATAACTGGACTTTCTCCAGTGCACAGTTTCGGTTTGACCTATATGTGTCAGTAGAGCCTCAATCAACAATTCTTAACCATAAGCTCAGCCAATCCTTCTGGGGAAAGCGTGACAGTTTACATGGAAATACACGGAAGGAAACCCCGAGGAAACAAGGAGGAAGGACAGATCATCGACACAGACTTGGAGAAAGCAGCTATCAGGAAGTTGCTTATTTGCTGTATGGATGGGATTGCATAATTTGAGGTCCAGCCCTTGGTTGGGGAACCTGACCTTTCGCTTGTCTTGCCTTACCATATTTCAGTGTTGCTGTTTTTACAAAAAACAACACTCTGGGTTTGCTTTTTTTTTTTTGTAATCTGCATGTCACAAGGTATGCAAAAGATATTGGTTTATGCCTTTCTGTACCAAGTGTGAAATGCATGTGAAAGGACAAGGCTAAAATTTGGCCTTTTGATCTAACATTTGACTCCATTTTGAGGTGCTTCCTTTCCCAGGTTGAAGAGAATAGGATAGGATAGGATGGGATGGGGTAATAAAGGAAGGGAAGAGAAGGGAAGGGAGGAAGGAAAGAAGGAAATAAACCAGATGAAGGGAAAGAAGGGAAGGGAGGAAGGAAGGAAAGAAGGAAGGAAAGAAGGAAGGAAACCAGATGAAGGAAAGAGAAGAGAAGAAAGAAGAGCCAAATTATCCTAACTAACTGTTGACAACAAAATGGCAGTGCAATTTCAGGCCATTTGGGAGCATTTCACAGAATGTTTAGAATGGAAATGTTGGTTTTCCAGAAGGATCCTGCCTCTCTATCCACTCTTAAGCTTGAAAAACAAACAGATGAAACCAAATCCAGTAAGTCTGCAGCCAATTGTTAATGGCTGGATTGCAAGGAGCTATTGTAAAGGAACAGAAGCCACTCACCTATGTTCCACACAATAAAACCTGAAAATGGTTCCTTGTACCAGTTTGGTCACAGCTCATGATGTGCAGCAGGTGATGATGTAATAGAAGTGCATATTCCACAATTTGCAACTGGCAATGTACAGGTTGACAAAACCAGAAATGAGGAGGTCATAAGCCGCCTGGGAAAGCCAAGGGGACTCATCAAAACCATTAAAAAGTGAAAGTTAGAATATTTTGGACATGTGGTGTGACACCCAGAAAAGTATGGCATCTGTCAGCCTTCAAGATCTTCCTCCTTTCCTTTGCTTCTTTCTGGCTGTCATGAGTCACGAGGGGTGGAAGGGGGAGATGTATGGGAAGTGAGCTGAAAGTGTTACTAACTGATATTGTATAAACTGGGGAGGGTTTCTAATTCCTGCTTAGCTTTCTCTTCTCTGCGCAACTGCAAACCTTTATCTGAGTAAGCCAAGGTCAACTAATCATCACCACCTGGAGATGTCCGCATGATGAAGTTCACAACTTTTAATTGGAAGAACCGTTTGAACTATTGGGGGTGGGAACATTTCACTCCCTTGATATATGTGATGTATGTGCCTATTTCCCCAGATTCAGAATTTTCTTGTTGCTACCACTGATTTCCAGTAAAAGATATCTTTTCTCTAATTACAAGAGTCTAAGTATTTCTTTCTTGGATTTTGAACGGAGCACCAGCTGACATTATTCTGAATCTTACCTTACCAGCCCACCCAGAGAGGTAATACAATTTCTTCCAAGGGGGTCTGAACATCATGTCAACTCCAGCCAGTGACCAAGGAGCACGGGAAGCTGAACTGCTAGCAGAGCTCAACCTAGGGGAAAACCCAGCTGTGAAACCCAAATGGTCATTAGGAGTTGGCTGGAAGGATCCAGAGGAGCCCGACCCCCCAGGAGTCACCACTACCCGTCGGCGTGGAGGAGAGGAGCCATGGCAAGAGAGGGAAAGGAAATACTTTTTACTGAACCAAGCCAGGCACTTCATCAATGAGGCCCTTGGAGAACCTCACGCTGCACAAAGATATGAGGGAGAGGAGGGAGAGGCAGCCCCAGCCAGAAGAAGCAGAGCAGCCATCCCCATAAATCAACCTGGGCTAGCACAACAGCAAGCAGCAGCCCTGGGGCCCTCAGCAGGAGGAGTAATTGCCAGAAGACGTAGAACTCCAAAGTTGCCTCCGTTGGAAGTAAAATATGGGGGGGGCGGGATCCCAAAGAGTTGGGATTTTTCCTAGCACAAGTTTGGAGCTATATGGAGGAATATGGAGGGGATTTTTCCTCAGAAGCAGCCAAGGTTAGATGTGTCACCAGGGCTCTAGAGGGAACAGCTGCAAAGTGGTTGGTGACTTTGCATAATGATAATGATCCCCAGCTGTTGAATTCTGACCTGTTCATGACTGCACTGTGGGCAAGGTTTGAGGACCCACTGGTGGAATGTAAGGCCAGGATTAGGATGAAGACCATAAATCAGGGGCGGAGATCAGTGGCTGACTACATCCAGGAATTTAGAGAGCTGGCATGTCATATTTGAGGCTGGTCCCAAGTAGCCCTGATAGAAGCGTTCAAAGATGGCTTAAATGACGATGTATACCAGAGCTGCATTGCCAGAAGAGACCCCAATGATCTGCAGTTGTGGTACGTGCTGGCAGCAGAGGTGGAGATTGATTTAACCTGAAACAGACACCGGGGAGGCTCTGGTTGGAGCAAGCCCCCGCCCCCCGCACGTCTTCAAGAAGCTTTCAAACCCCTAAAGGGAGGGATGGCAGCAAGACTCAAGACTACTGTCTGCTTCTAATGTGGGAAGGAAGGTCACCGGGCTGCAGACTGCTGGGCCAAGTTGGAACCAAAGGGGGCACCAAGAGGAGAAACAAAACCCGGAAAAACCTCAGCGAAGCCTCGTGAAATGGCGCTTAAGATGGCGGAGGTTGTAGAGGTCACCCATCCAAAGGGAGAGGGGCTGGGAACTCCGACCTCCTCTGAAGAGAGTGACGTTGATTCGGAAGGCGACTCCTTGGTAAGTCCAAACAAGGGCCCTATGACCATTCCAGTGCAGTTAATGGTACCCGCATCGGGAGCCAAGGTGGAAATGCCAGCCTTGCTAGACTCTGGGTTCACAAGGTGTGTGATCAGCCCGGAAGTAGTACAGAAGATGGGCTTAAGACTAAAACCTTTGAAAACGCCCATAGCTTTTTGCCAATTGGATGGATCAGTGGCGGGGGACAGGCCTGCACATTTCATAATGGAACCCATAGAAATGATGATGGGGAAGCATAGCGAGACTCTGTGTTTTATTGTGGCCCCTGGGATGGAACAGCCACTAATATTGGGATTTCCCTGGCTCCGGAAATGGAAACCCCACGTCAATTGGAGAAGAGGGCCATTGCGTATATGTACCGACCAGCCCCCGGAAGGGGAGGGGCAATCTCAAGGTAAACTCCAGAATCCTATTGACCTAGCTTCCACGGGCACTGAGGAACTGAAGGGGGAGGAGAAAATTCCGGAGGAATATTGGGACTTAAAGGAAGTATTCAGTGAGAAGGCCTCAGATGAACTTCCCCCTCATCATTCAACAGATTGTAGTATTGAATTTTTACCTGGAATGAAACTCCTGAAACCGAAGCTGTACTTGATGACACTGCGGGAATTAGAGGAGCTGCGGTCGTTTATCGATAAAAATTTGAAACGTGGTTTCATCCAGCTCACTAGACCCCGGGTAGCGGCCCCAGTACTGTTCCGTAAAAAGAAAGATGGCTCCTTTCGCTTATGTGTTGATTACAGAAACCTGAACGCCATTTCTGTGGAAAACATGTACCCCCTCCCCCTGATGAAGGACATGCTGGTCCACCGGGCCAAGGGGAAAATTTTTTAGGAAGCTCAACTTAAGAGAAGCGTACTACCGGGTTCGAATTAAGGAAGGGGATGAATGGAAAACTGCTTTTAACTGCCCAATAGGTTGTTTCCAATTCCGTGTTCTTCCATTTGGGCTACAGGGGTCGCCAGCAGTATTCATGCAGATGATTAATCAGGTCTTACATGAACATTTATACAAGGGGTTTTTGGTCTGCCTCAATGATATCCTTATCTACATGGAGACTTGGGGTAAACATGTGAAACCAGTGGGGTCAGTCTTAGAGAAACTCCGAGCCACTTCCAAATGTGAGTTCCATCAGGAGAAAATTGACTATTTGGGATATCGCATCTCACATGCGATATCTCAAATAGTCAATTTTCTCCTGATGGGTCTCACATGAGGGCATAGAAATGGATCCAGGGAAGGTGTGTGCCGTGTTGGAATGCCCCCCCCCCCCCACGCAACAGAAAACAACTTCAGAGTTTCTTGGGATTCACCAATTTTTACCAACAATTTATCCCAGCTTTTGCAAAGATAGCACTGCCTATCACAAACCTCCTAAAAACCAAAGTGGGGTGGTGGTGAAAGTAAAGCCTAGTAAACCACTGGAGTGGTCCATGGAATGTCAAGCGGCCTTTGAAAAGCTGAAATGACTGTTTGCTGCTGAACCAGTGGTAAAGCACCCGGACATGGACACTCCTTTTGTAATCCAAGCCAATGAGAGTGATGTGGCAGTTGGAGCAGTATTGCTGCAAATAAATGAGAAGGGGATTTTACAACCCTGTGCATATACCTCCCATAAATTATCTGAAACTGAAAGAAGGTGGGCCATGTGGGAAAAAGAAGCTTTTGCACTTTGTTGGGCCCTACTGACTTGGAGACATTTCTTGGAAGGAGCAAAACACCCATTTGAGGTGTGGACCGACCATAAGAATTTGGAGGCCTTAAAAACGCCTTGGAAGCTGTCCCCCAAACAAGTTCGCTGTACTCAGTACTTTAAGCAGTTTAATTTTTCATTAAAGTACATTTCAGGGGGGAGGAACTTCATGGCGGATGCTCTATCTAGACTACCTCAATATAATAGTGCTCGCCAGGAAATATACGGCTGATTGTCCCAATCGAACAGTTGGCAGCTCCAGTAGTTACTAGAGCCCAAAAGAAGAAGAAAGAAGTGGATCTATCGAATGATTTGACTGCACAATTAAAGGAGGCTCTAAAACTGGATGATTGGTTCCTGGCTCATTCGAATAACTGTACAGTTAGAGATGGACTGGCCTGGGTGGGAGCCAAGTTGTATGTGCCAGAGAAACTGAGGGGCCAAATCTTACAACAAGCTCATGATTCTAAAGCAGCTGGTCACTTTGGATTCGTGAAAACCTTACACCTAGTTAAGCGGCAATTCTGGTGGCCTACTTTGAAGGAGGACATTGAAACGTATGTGGCTAGCTGTTCTATTTGTGCATCAGCCAAGAGACCTCCTGGTAAGCCGGCAGGGTTGTTACAAAATGTGGCTAGACCAACGGCTCCGTGGACTTTATAGTGGAATTACCCGAAAGCGGGGGAAACACGGTTATTTGGGTGGTAACAAGCAAGTACATTTCATACCTTGTTCGAAGATTCCATCTGCAAAAACATTGGCTAAACTGTTTATATTGCATATCTATAGATTACATGGACGCATAATCTCTGACAGGGGTGTTCAATTTACCTTGAACTTTTGGAGGGAGTTCCTGAAGTTATTGGGCTCCACCCAGGGATTAAGCTACGCCCACCATCCCCAAACCAATGGGGCCTGTGAGAGAACTAATGCGGTACTGGAGCAATACCTTAGATGTTACAAAAATTATCAGCAAGATAATTGGACTGACCTATTGCCATTCACTGAAGTGGCATATAACAATTCTATCCATAGTAGTACTGAATTTACCCCCTTCAAAGTGGCATCGGGACAAGACTTTGTACCCATACCTGAATTCCCTCGTGAGAGGCCTAGTATTCAGTCATTAGATGAATGGATAACACAACTCCAGCTTAATTGGCCAGTCACTCATAAAGCATTGGATGATGCACATCGGGCTCATAAGAAATTTGCAAATAAAAAGAGGACTCCACAAAACCCATATCAAGTGGGTGATAAAGTCTTTTTGTCCACCAGATATCTACAAACCACTCAAAAGTCAAAGGAACTTGGTCCTAAGTATGTTGGTCCTTTCTCAATTGAACGAATTGTAAACACTGTGACAGTCCAATTGAAATTACCTAAAAGCCTTCGATAAATTCACCCAGTTTTCCACGTTATTTTGTTAAAACCTGAACATACTTCCAATCTGAGACCAATCCAGACCGACCCTCCTGTGCCATTTCTTATTGATGGAGAACAACATTTTGAAGTTAAAGACATTCTAGACTCTCGACAACGGAGGGGTCGGCTCCAATATTTGGTTGCTTGGAAGCATTTTCCTTCGTCCCAGGCTGAGTGGGTCAATGAAACAGATGTTAGAGCTCCTAGGCTTGTCAGAGCATTTCGTTCTAATTATTCTGATAAACCCTAGATATGTATCTCTTTTATGTCCACTGATTATTAAGTCGTGCCTTTTATATTTCCCTCTTTTATAGGACTAACTTCTTTTTCTAGGAGGGCTGAATGTCAGCCTTCAAGATCTTCCTCCTTTCCTTTGCTTCTTTCTGGCTGTCATGAGTAACGGGGGATGGAAGGGGGAGATGTATGGGACGTGAGCTGAAAGTGTTACTAACTGATATTGTATAAACCGGGGAGGGTTTCTAATTCCTGCTTAGCTTTCTCTTCTCTGCGCAACTGCAAACCTTTATCTGAGTAAGCCAAGGTCAACTAATCGTCACCACCTGGAGATGTCCACATGATGAAGTTCACAACTTTTAATTGGAAGAACCGTTTGAACTATTGGGGGTGGGAACATTTCACTCCCTTGATATATGTGATGTACGTGCCTATTTCCCCAGATTCAGAATTTTCTTGTTGCTACCACTGATTTCCAGTAAAATATATCTTTTCTCTAATTACAAGAGTCTAAGTATTTCTTTCTTGGATTTTGAACTGAGCACCAGCTGACAGCATCCTTCACTTAATCCTCGAAGGAAAGACTGAAGGCAAATGAGGTCCAGGCAGAAGAAGAGCATCATGGCTTCAAAATCTAAGGGACTGGTTTGGACAAAACTCAACAGCACTTTTTTGTGCGGCTGTCGATGAAAATAGGATTGGCAACATGATCGCCAATGTCTGATAATGGATATGTCATAAGAAGAAGAATGTACAGGAATTGATGGGAATTTGGGAAAATGCCTATAGGAGACTTGCTAGACCAGGTTGGGCTCTCTTTGCCAGAGTGACTGAGATTTTGATAAAAAAGTTTATTCTTGAAAACCTGCTCTCCTTCCATTTCAGAAATGGGGCAGCTGCACAGAGGAGAGCATTCTTCCTTCCTTCCTTTCCAAAATAAGAATAATGGTTGATGTGTCATCATGAAGGTCAACTCTACCAGGCTGGCAGAACCAGGTAGTTACCTCAGGCAGCAGATGCTGCCTGACAGAAGCTGAGAAGTCAGCAGAGTCCATTCCTTTTTGTTGAAAAACGGAGCTGCCTGGGCAATATGACCATCCTGAGAACACTAAATTGCAGAGGGAACCAAATAATCGCCAGTTGGAGCTCCACCACTGGTAATTAGATGGCATCTCCCATCTGGTTGTTTAGGTAGAATGGGAGTTGGACATTTGTTATGGGAACTCTGGAGCTTGAGGAGGGCAAGCTTAAAAGCTACTAAAAATGGTCCTGTTAATAATATAGCAGCTGGCATTAATAATGTAGGAAGATTAGATGTTTTTGATGTGATGCACCATTTGAAATCACTGGATGCGGGGTGGGGGTGGGGAGAAAGGAATGATCTATGAGCCATGGTGTGTACAGTAGTTACCGTGCAGAACTGCAGGCTACTTCTGCTGACTGCCTGCAATTTGGCAGTTCAAATCCCACCAGCCTCAAGGTTGACTCAGCCTTCCATCCTTCCGAGATGGGTCAAATGAGGAGCCAGATTGTTGGGGACAATATGCTGACTCTGCAAACCACTTAGAGAGGGATGCAAAGCATAGTAAAGTGATATATAAGTCTAAGTGCTATTGCTATCTTCCTTCCTTCTCTCCCTCCCTTTCAGTGGTTAGAATGCAGTATTGCAGGCTGATTCTGCCAACTGCCAGCAGTTCAATCCTGATTGGCTTAAGGTTGACTTCCATCCTTCCAATGTAGGTAAAATGAGGCCCAAGATTATTGTGCACAAGATGCTGACTCTGTAAACTGCTTAGAGAGGGATGCAAACCACTATAAAGCAGTATAAAAGTCTAAGTGCTATTGCTATCTGAATAAAACCCTGGTTTGAAGAACGAATGATTCATTTGTGTTTCATCTTCCTCTGCAGTCTTGATGTTAATCACCTCAGTACAGTTTAAGTTAAACTAGGTGTGTCCAATCCTTGCGCCGCAGCCCTGGGCAGCTAGTTATGCGACCCCACAAGATTAAGCATTATTATGTGATTTTTTTTTTTTTTAGTGATAGTTACTATATTATATATCAGGCAGGGATGAGATTCAAATTTTTAACAACCGGTTCTGTGGGTGTGCAACAGTCGTAAGTGTGAAAAATGGTCATAAGTCACTTTTTTCAGTGCCATTGTAACTTTTAATGGTCACTCCACACAAGCAAAGTACCAGCAAAGGAGGGGAAAAAACTCCAGAGAAGTTCCAGAGACAGGAAGTTTAGTCCTGCCAAGAATATAATAAGGGTTAATGGAGAGGCAGTTTCTGTAAGCAACACCAGAATGTTTCCTTCATGCTTTCCTTACAGGATTAGGCCAGTAATTTCGTCTAACAACCGGTTCTCCAAACTGCTTAGAATGTTAAAATCTGGTTATAGTGAATAGGTGTGAACTGGTAGAATCCCACCCCTGATATCAGGGGTGTCAAACTCTATTTCGTTGAGTGCTGCATCAGGGTTGTGTTTGACGTTTGACCGGGGGGCTAAGTGGGTGTGACCAGGGTGTGCATGGCCAGCTTCATGTCACTCATGTTGGGGGCACCTGTAGTGGCCCGAGAGCTCTGCAAGTGAAAACGGGCTCCCGAGCTCTGTTTTCAGCTGTGACAGCCTCCCGCAAGTCTCTGGCAGTGAAAACGGAGCTCGGGAGGACTGTGCATGGCACTCCCGAGTTCCATTTTCAGCTGCAATGGGCTCCTGCAACCCTCTGCCATAAAAAAAACAGAGCTTGGGAGGGCCGAGCTCTATTTTTGCTGGCAGAGGCATTGCAGGCCGGTTCTTCACTATTTCTAGGGTGACCCTGTGGGCCAGATTTAAGCACCCAATAGGCCAGATCTGGCCCATGGGCCTTGAGTTTGACATCCCTGTTATATATCTTATAGGCATCTCAAGACAGTTCCTCTTCACTCAATGCAGCTCAGGCAAGTCAAAAGGTTGGACATAGCTTGGCTAAAATGAAAAATGAAAAAAACAAAAAAACCCAAAACCCAGCTCACCAAGTTTGTACCTGAGCGCCAGCTTTGCTATCAGTGTAGTGTGTAGTTAAACCCTCAAGCTGTAGTCCTGCATTCATTTCAGGGAATAGCAAATCCCACAGAACACGTCAAGATTTCTAAATAGGAGTACTCTGCAGATGTCTTCTTTTGGGGGAGAGGAACCTATGCAGATGGCCCTTGGATATCCTCCAGCTTTTCTATGCATCGGGGAGACCGTTTCAGCAATAGGTCCCCCAGCTCACCACAGAAATAATTCTTCAGCAATTCTTTGCTGATATGGTTTATTGTGGAGGCCTCTGTGGCTTATTTTCTTTTTCCTAGGAAACTTGTTTCTGCTGGGTTTTTTAAATATCAACTCAGGAGTCATCTTCATTATGGAGAATTGAGGGTCAGTGGAAAAGAGGAGATTCCCAACCCGCAC
The DNA here is from genome assembly GCF_049901715.1 of Pseudonaja textilis. Lineage (NCBI taxonomy): Eukaryota > Metazoa > Chordata > Lepidosauria > Squamata > Elapidae > Pseudonaja > Pseudonaja textilis. Next base: position 19,767,455 of record NC_141998.1, read on the forward strand.
CCAGGGGAAAATATTTGTACAATATTTTTCCCCGGGAGGATAAAAATGACCAAAGGGGGAAAATCCCTGATGCTTTCTTAGGAATAAGCAAAAACATGAATTTTAAGAAATCTCAGCTTGGTTTTCCTTCCCTCTCTTGTTTCTCACAAAGGACGGAAAATACAGATGATTTTTTAAAAAATATTCCTTTGCTCCCAGTTTTGGAAAAAACGAGAAAGAATTATGATCTGACTTAGTCAGCTCTCTGAGAGGAGGAGAAGGAGGAGGAGGAGGAGGAGGAGGAGGAGGAGGAGGAGGAAGGACAGAAGTGTATTAAGCTAGCAAGCCATCAAAACATCTGAGAGACAATACAAAACAATAAAAAAAGAAAGAAAGACTATTAGAATATGCCTCACACAACAGCAAAAGAAGGCTGGTACCTTTGTTTTGTGCACTGGGCTACAAAGACAGAAAAGAACCTTTGCAGAAGGAAGGACATGAAAGGAATTCACTGCACACACACACACACACACACACACACACACACACACACCTCACAAAAACCAACCAAGGGGGAGGACCTCAAAGGAGTAACACAATGGTATATATTTCAGCCTTCTCAAACGCAACAATAATACTAAAGAGATAAAATAGCTTAACAGATTTGGAACAAAGGATGTGGAAACAGTGTGGCACATAAGAGGCAGAAACAGAGAAATCCAATCTCCAGGATTGATACAGAGAAGTAACTGCTGCTGCGGTAGAACCACCGTCCTTTCTGTGGAATCTTAGTAATTGGAAAAAGAATTGGGGGAAAGGGAGAGAAATATTTCCCTATGAATTAACCTTTATCAGGTTTGTTTTCCCCGTACAGGAACAAGGAAATGCCCAAGCATAGCATTTCGGAGACTGTAGGGAAAGAGCCTTACCAATCCTGGCATTTGTGGTATCCATGAAGTTGGTTCCTTTACAAGTCTCACAGTGGATTGCAAGATCAAAAGTGATGGCGTATCTTCCAGAATATTAGAGACAAGCTGTCTTGAAAGCAGTCATCTCCATGGAAAATGTCTACAGAGAATAGTCTCAGCTGAACTCGAAGAACAAGTATGGGCTAAGGTATTTATCTGGAAGTATTAATCTCTATGTTTCTACTGTGCATTAAGCCTTGGGTTGTCGTTACCAAGGTTTGTTGAACAAGCAAACATATCTCACCCGCACTGTAGATCGGGCATTAACACAATAATAGAATAGAATTCCCTATGCCTCCAGGCTTGAAATTCTGGACCTGGACAATCTAGAATTGCGCCGCCTGTGGTCGGATCTAAGCATGGTTCACAAAATTGTCTGCTACAACATCTTGCCTGTCAACAACTTCTTCAGCTTCAACCCCAATCATAAACAGGCAAACCGATACAAATTCAAGGTAAACCACTCCAAACTCGATTGCAGAAAATACGACTTCAGCAACAGAGTGGTCAATGCCTGGAATGCCCTACCTGACTCCGTTGTTACAGCCTCAACCCCTCACAACTTCAACCTCAAACTGTCTACCGTGGACCTCACCCCATTCCTAAGAGGTCCTTAAAGGGGGCCTACTGTCCCTGTCTTACTCTCCCAATTTATCTGTATTTACTTCCTTTGTTCATGTTTATGTTCATACTTATACTTGTTGTCTTGTACATGTTTGACAAATAAATAAATATCTTGATTTATACTTTTGCATGATGTTGCAAACAAGGAAGCAGTACTGTAGCTTCATACCTGTTTCTCCCTCTAGACTTTCAACCTCAAGAATTCTCATACATGGCAATCCTGTCTGGAGAATTTTCTGAAGATGAGAATACATACCTGTGCAAGTTGAGGCAGGAAGACAGTGTAATATGACCCAACCAGAACAGAACAGAATAAGAGAGTTGAAAGGGGCATTGGAGGTCTTCTACTCCAATCCCCTGCTCAAGCAGGAGACCTTACACCATTTCAGATGAAGGGCTGTCCAACCTCTTCTTAAAAACCTCCAGTGTTGGAGAACCCACAACTTTTATAAGCAAGTTGTTCAGTGGTAGGATTAAGAATTTTTTTACTACTGGTTCTATGGGTGCGGTTTGGTGAGCGTGGCAGGGAAAGGATACTGTAAAATCTCCATTTCCACCCCACTTCAGGGGGAAGGATACTGCAAAATCCCATTCCCTCCACACCCCACTAACCTGCTTTTCAGCTCCGTTCTCCTGTGCAGGGCAACAAAAGAAGACCCAGCCAATCAGCTGGGACTCAAGAGACAAGGAATAGATGGGGGCAGGGCCAGTCAGAGGTGGGATTTGCCGGTTCTCTGAACTACTCAAAATTTCTGCTACCAGTTCTCCAGAACTGGTTGGAACCTATTGAATACCACCTCTGAAGTTGTTCCACTGATTAATTGTTCTAGCTGTGAGGAAATTCCTCCTTAGTTCTAGGTTGGTTCTCTCCTTGATTAGTTTCCATCCATTGCTTCTTGTCCTTGCTTCAAATACCTATTGAGAATAGGTTTGTGGCAGCCCCTTGAATATTGGAACACTGCTATCATGTCACCCTTACTCTTTCTTTGCAATCCACGTGATATATTTCTTTTCTCACTCCTCTCTTTTTTGGTAGGGACTTAGTGTAGTCTCCTTTCTCAGGTTCCATAATAGATCCCTGTAGGGAGACACAGTGCAAGTTCAATTGAACAAATCAATAATCAACGTTAACCATCGTTGACAGGTGCACAGAAGAAGACAAGGCTTCTTCTTGGTTTCTCGTTTTTCCATTCTTCAGCCTGCTGCCTTTAATTTGTGCGTCATTTTGCTTCAAAGTGACCCAGAAGTAAAATGTAGCAATATGAATATGAAATTGGGGAGGATGAAAAAGAGGAAGAAATTGACATCCTGTATTCACCCATCCTTAACACATACGCACAGATACTTATTATGATAATGAAAACAATAACACACAGCAGCACATATTTCGGCTTCTAAGAAGCTTGCCGTTCCTATTCCTCTAAATGGCAACTATTTGTCAAAACGCTGAGTCGAGGATGAACATGAATTAGTGATGGGAGGATGATTTTTCCCTACTTTTTTTTTTTTTAGACTCTTTTTCTCTACAAATTGCTATGCTCCGCATCACACATTTTCAGAATTCCAGTTTAACAACCAGCATTGCTAAGTAATTCTGGGATCAGAGTATATGCACGATTTGCTTCAGGCTTCAGATCATTTGCATCTGTCCTCCCATTTGCATTGCTGGGGATCATGTGGGCATTGATGAAACCAAAGAAGGAGAAAAATGGAGAGCGGTATGAAAACGGCTCCTCTTCATGTGGCATTTTGCAAGCGCACAGGAGCACAAAATGCATACATCGGTGAAACGCGCTGCTCCAGAAGAATCCTAATGAAATCAGATCGGTTCTCTTTTTCTTTTCTTTTGGGGTTTCCCCCAAATTTCCCCAAGAAAACTTCAACAGAAAAAAACAAAGAAAGTCCAGTGGTCTCCTGTAAAAAAGCATCGTTGGGACAACCAAGACCTGGATGACTGAGAATCTCTACAGACTTTTAGCGATACAATTTGGGATGAACACCCTTTGAATGGTGTGGGATTGGGAATGGATTTCCAGAGGGGAAAAATGCAGACTACAGGAAACAGAAGCATTACTTAGGGTGATCCTGGAGACACAGATAAACCTCCAAGTGCTTCAAAGACCCTCTAAAAGGATGCAAGTGACCAGCTATTTGCAACGAGTATAAATCCTCCCATTCCTCACAATTCTGTCAGAGCTGAAGAAGCTTCTTGGGTGAGAAGCGAAACATCTTCAAAAGAAAAAACAAGAAAGTCCAGTTGCCTCCTGAAAAAGCACCTTTGGGACAACCATGATCTGGAGGATGGAGAATCTCTACAGACTCCTCCAAGAAAAGTGCTTGAGCTGTGGACTGAGCTATTGTTAGTGAAGGGAAGGAAGGCAATAAATTTAAATTTAATCTGCTTTGGGCAAACATTTTCTTATGAAGGTTTAAAATAGGAAATATCATGGAGACACACTCTATCCTGTTTTCCAAATGCAACATTTTGTCTATTAAGTCTCTAATAATAATAAAAAAAACCTCCCTGTTTATGACCCTGCAATTCCTCAATTCACTGTAGAGTCAGGGCGACTGGATGGAGTTTAGCATTTACTGGCTGGATGCCCTTCCTGATGCTTACATGGAGTTCACAGCAGACATTTTTTACTTTGCACCCCGAGAGAGTAACATCTGCCACTATCTAGAATTGAACTCTCAACCTTCTGAATGGGAGGCAAGCAGTGGTGGGTTTAATTTTTTTTTACTACCGGTTCTGTGGGTGTGGCTTGGTGAGTGTGACAGGGGAAGGATACTGCAAAATCTCCATTCCCTCCGCACCCCACTAACCTGCTTTCCAGCTCCGTTCTCCTGTGCAGGGCAACAAAAGAAGACCCAGCCAATCAGCTGGGACTCAGGAGGTGGAGAATAGTTGGGGGCGGGGCCAGTCAGAGGTGGGATTTGCCAGTTCTCCGAACTAATCAAAATTTCTGCTACCGGTTTTCCTAAACTGGTCAGAACCTGCTGAAGACCACCTCTGGAGTTGTTTCTTCACCACTAGGTTAACGCACCACTCTACTCAGTCTCTAATATAGTTATGGAAAAAGATGAAGGAGGCTTCCAGTCAGCTCCAAATGAAAGCAAATAGATCTCTATTGACTTTTTCTTAAAACTCAAAAAGTTCAGGAATACCAGAGGAAAAAACACTGAGGGGCTATGAGACTACAATTATAACTTGTTCTCTGTCACATTTACATTCTCCCATAAACAGATTGAAGATCTACCCATCTTTGGAAGTCTTCTAGAACAGACAGGGTAAAAAATAACATTTTACCTTCTCGTTGGACTCTTTACCTGATGCAGCCTCGGGGCTATTTTTTTATGGAACAGATACATCATTTATCATCTATATACTGTAAAATGCTGGTGATGGCCTATAAAATCTTAACAACATTGGGATTGTTCTCTCTTCTTTGACCTGTCCTGACATGAAGGACATTTTTATAGCCCTACTTGGACATGACTATGATGATGAAGGAAAGTTGGTTTTTAGATATTATTTAGATATTATTTTAGATATTATTTGGTGTATTGACTTCCTTATCTTCTAATGTAGCCTTTGCAGTCATGGGTCTTTCATCTCATGAAGTTCCTTCAAATCTTTACCTTGGGGAAAAACCCACAATGGTTCTGCACTACAACATAGGAAATACATATCATCTGTGATGTGGTGGTTGGGACAGGTTGTTTCATCAAATACAGCCTAGATTTGAAACGCCCTGACCCTAAATCATTCAGAAGACCTTGAAGATCTGGTTCTTCTCTCTGGCACTGATGCAGGATGCTGTCTAGGCCTGCCTTAGAATGGAGTATGCGTCTTATTGCCATGGCTCTGTTGTTTTTTAAATCATACTTCTACATAGTTCTGATATTTCCAGCCTTCTGTTAACTTGCAAGTGGGCAGAGGAATAAATAAAGAAATAGATGAACTTTTTTTTTTGAACTCTTGTTCTTTTACTTGCAGGGTGACAATGTCTCCAGAAGGATGTCTAGTGTGGAGCAGTAAATGCTTCTTTGTTCTGCAAGCATTTGCTTGGCGTGTACAAAAGTTGAGAGTGTTTTCAAAATTTGAATGAACTTGAGTTTCAAGGACACTGGAATAAGAATAAAAAAAAAAAAATCCTGAAGAAATACATGGCAGTCAATTTTCTTTTTCCAGATTTCCCTCCTTAGCTTAGAGAAAGCCAGGGATAGCACTTTAAAACCTATAAATAACCTGCTGCTTGAATCTCACTGGTTGTTCCAGCATTTCTTGCTATAACTTCCTTTTTTTAGAGGATCAAATAAAGGAGCAAGTGAGAAGCCTGCGGACGCGGTCATCTAACATTTATTTTTATTTGCTTTCTCTTTTTTTTATGGCCTGTCACACATACATACCAGCAAAGAAAATCCCCATTCATTAAGCAGAGTAGATTTTCATTAATGTTGATTCACCAAGAGCTGAATCAATCTTCTGTGACCAACAACCTCTGTTCCCCAGGGAGAACAAAGCTGTTTAACAAATTAGCTCAACAGATTGTTGTAGGTATTGTACAGCAATGAGAGAGGTATGTAGATTAGCCTAGTGTGCATGAGAAAAAATGGCATTAAGTGGTCTCCATGCAATGTGCATCTTGGGTGAAGTAGATCAGTGGGGAGGCTAAGGCAGATTTGCTTAACTGACCACCAACCTTTCTTTTTTTATTTAGGACTCTACTCAAAGCATACTAAAGAGTAGCATTATCCTTGCCCAAAGACAGAGACCAAAGAGATTGAATTCCTCGATAGCAGGAACAGAGTCTTGTCATGTATCTGGAATCTTGCTAAAACATGTAGGTGGGGGGAAGTGACTAAGGTCAGGCCATCTAAAAATATTAGTTAGTCAGAAGACATTTGTGAATTTATTTCTTGTTGTAAAGATAAAGATTTCCCTGTCTAGTCGTCTCTGATTCTGGGGTGCACAGCTCATTTCTGTTTCTTGGCCAAGGAAGCCAGTGTTGTCTGAAGACATTTTCTGTGGTTGTGTGGTCAGCATGACTACACACCAGAGGCACATGGAATGCTGCTACCTTCCCATTGAAGTGGGCAGGGGGTTGGACTCGATGAGCTACAAGGTCTCTTCCAACTCTGTTAATCCGTATCTGTATCCTAATTCCTAGTCATTTGGTATGCAAATGGGCCTTCTCAGTGGTGGCCCCTTCTTTATGGAACATCATTCCTTCCTGAGACATGAATGGTCATCACTCCATCTATCTCTATCACTTTCCCAAAAGGCCTTGAAGATGTGGTCTTGTCATGGCCCTGGGGACCACATATGGAGATGGAACCAATCAAATGGCTGATGTGATTGTGTTGTTATTGCATAGATGTGTGGGGTTGTGGGGGTCATGGATTCTTATGCTGTGGGCTTTTAATGTTGCCAGCCACCTGGAAACACAGGTGTATAAGTTGAGTGGCCCTATAAATTGGTTTAATAAAATAAATAAATACTTTCCCTCCCCCCTCCGTTTGCAGGTGAAATATGTACATAATAACATGCTGTTAAATTACAAATCCATTAATGGGATCTTGTTGTTGCTGTTGTTTTTATTTAGCAGCCAAACAGTGCTGCTCTTTCAAAGGCAAGACTAGTTCATGAACTTTCATCCTGTTCCGCTCTGGCAATTCCTGTCTAACCCATAAGAATCCCAGAAATTGGATTGGTAATGGGATCAGGACTTTTTCACCTCCAGACCAGCCTCACAGAAATTCAGCTCATGTTAGGCAATGTGAAAACGTTCCTAGTATGGCATCTCTTGTGTCACATGAGATGAGTTGGCACATTCGCTGCATGGGAAGAAGAAGGGATAGTTGCAGAGGACAGGTTGAAGACGATGCTAAAAGGATACAGGAGCTGAGAGCATCAAATGAATGTCACCGTAGAAGATCGAAAGCAGTTAAGGCACCAGGCACTGCAGGAGACAGTGAGTTCTAGTCCTGCCTTAGATATGAAAGCAGATTTGGTGACTTTGGGCCACCAGAAGACTGTAAGTTCTAGTCCTGCCTTAGGCATGAAATCTGGTTGGGTTGCTATGGCAATGCTACCTTGTTGAAGGAAGACAGCAAGAATGCAAAACTTTGTCCTGCTGAGAGCGTATTTCTTGGATTCTTGACTTTTGAGAAATAAAAATGTATCCAATTTTTTCAACTCTTCTGATAACAAATCTATTCAAGAATATTGTGGTGTGTGTGGACGAATGCAATGCAATGTTTAGGAAAGCCACAGAAGACAGGACAGGGTCAAACAAAAGTTGCTATGTCCTGCTTGGTCCCAAAGCTAGAAAACAAACATTATTTAAGAGTATAAAATATGCAAAGTATCTTAGGAATCTCACAACCATCTATCTGTATTGGAGGATGCATGGGAATTTGTAGTGGCAATGCAGAAGACCATTACTACTTTGAGTTTAGTGACATATTTTGATTTCTCCTTCATATTAAGAAAAGCCTAGAAGTTTAGAGCTCATTCTGAGCTAATCTGCTTGCTCTCCTGCTTGCTGAATAAAGAAAAAAGGTGAAAGGAATCAGAATAACAGAATAACAGAATAACGGAGCTGGAAGGGACCTTGTCGGTAATCTAATCCAACCTCCTTATTTTTAACTAGGATGTAGCAGTCCATAATCTGGTGATGCTCTTCATGTCTATTTTAAGGGTTTAGATGCAACCTTAATCTCAGGATTGGGAAACCTGTGGTTTTGAAGTTAACACTGAATCACAACGTCCAGCATTAATCATCCTTGGCCAAACCCACTCGCATATTTGAGGGGCCTTTATCAGATTCATCCACCCAAAAGCTCTGTCAACTAATTTATGTTTGAGGGGTCCTTGGTGTTCTCTGAGCTTGGTGGTTTTCAGACATTTCATTACCAAACTAGGAGAGCACAAGGACCCCAAGCTACAAATATTCTCTTTTAATTCATATTTATTTTATATGAAAGGGAAGGAAAGAGGGGGTTCTTTCAAGCATGCATAGGCATAACATTATGGTTTCTTATTTAATTATCCAACATTGTACCATTCAGAACTGCATGTAGGAATTCTGAGGCAAAACACGAAGGCACACACTTTTTTAAAAAGAAGAAGCCAAGGAACAGAATTTTTACCTCAACCCCTATTTTCTTTTTTCTTCTTCCAGTATCATATGTCAGTGTAATATTTTCTTTCAATGTTCTGGTTCAGTGAAGACAAAGAAGCAGTAAACAGAAGTGAAGGGGAAGGGAATGCTCGAAATACTGAAATAATGTGAGACGTTGCATTTTTAACAAATTAGAATTAGAATTCTTTATTGGCCAAGTGTGATTGGACACACAAGGAATTTGTCTTGGTGCAAATGCTCTCAGTGTACATAGAAAGAAAAAATGCATTCATCAAGAGTCAAGAATCATCAGGTACAACACTTAATAATAGTCATAGGGTACAATAAGCAATCAAATCATTCCAGGAAACAGTCAATATAAATCGTAAGGATACAAGCAACAAAGTTACAGTCATACAGTCATGAGTGGGAGGAGATGGGTGAAAGGAAGGATGGGAAGAGTAATAGTAATAGTAATGCAGACTTAATAAATAGTTGGACAGTGTTGCGGGAATTATTTGTTTATCAGAGTGATGGCTTTCAGGAATAAACTGTCCTTGTGTCTAGTTGTTCTGGTGTGCAGTGCTCTATAGCATCATTTTGAAGGAAGGAGTTGAAACAGTTTATGTGTGGGATGTGAGGGGTTTGTAGATATTTTCACAGCCCTTTTTTAAACTCATTTTTCAGTTGTGCAGATTTGGATTGAAAGTATTAAAGCTTTTCGATCAAATTAGTTATGGAATGTGGGCTGTCCATACAGGAAGCTCAAACTTAGAGAAAAGCAACAAAGATGATTAGGGGGACCGGAGGTTAAAACATATAAAGAATGGTTGGTGGAATTAGGTATGTCTGTTTTAATGAAAAGTTGGACTAGTGGGGTTCCTATATCTCAGGGGTGCCACAAAGCATCAATGTATTCTCCAAAGCACCAAGGCAGGACAAGAAGCAAGGGATGGAAATCCCAAAGAGGCTTTTTCAGGAGGCAACTGGACTTTCTTGATTTTTGTTTTGAAGATGTTTCGCTTCTCATCTAAGAAGCTTCTTCAGCTCTGACAGGATTAGTGGGGAATGGGAGAACTATCCTGTCAGAGCTGGAGAATCTTCTTGGATGAGAAGCGAAACATCTTCAAAACAAATAAAAAAACAAGAATTTCCAGTTGCCTCATGAAGAAGCACCTTTGGGACAAACATGACCAGGATGACTGAGAATCTCTACAGACAATGGATGGAAACTAATCAAGGAGAGAAGCAACCTAGAACTAAGGAGGAATTTCCTGACAGTTAGAACAATTATTCAGTGGAACAGCTTGCCTCAAGAAGTTGTGAATGCTCCAACACCGGAAGGTTTTAAGAAGAGATTGGACAACCATTTGTCTGAAATGATATAGGATCTCCTGCCTGAGCAGGTGGTTGGACTAGAAGACCTCCACGGTCCCTTCCAATTCTGTTATTCTGTAACCTTGTTGGATTTATATTATTTAACTGATAATGCATACCTTTATTATTCCACAGCAATAAGTTCCTGCTCTCGGTTTTGTTCATTGCCGTTGAAAAATGGCAACAATTGGAAAGAAACAACAAAAAGGGTCTCTCTCTCTCTCTCTCTCTCTTTTTCTCTCTCTCTTTTGCAGATAAAGCAGTTATATTCATCCTGAATAAATTGTGTGTGTCTGCACATACACTCTTACATGCAAACAAAGCTGAACCAAATCAATAGACAAATAATTTTCCAAATTGTGGACATAAATAATTGAAAATCCACAGAATGTTTGTATTTGTTTTTGTTTTTTTAAGAGGAAAGGGTGGGAGAAAGCAAATCAATTTCCTTGATTAAAACACAATTGCTCCATCTGTGACCTCTTTAGCCAAAGACCGGTGAGGGAGAAGCAAAGCAGAACACAGATAATTGCCTTCTTTTTGCATTGATCATTGAACGATTTTTATCCAACCGATGGACAGAAATCTGAAAATGATTGAATGAAAAATCTCTTGATGCTGGGAACCACAAAGTTTTTTAAAAAAACTTACAGGACCCTGATGAATGCATTTACTAAGTCACAGATATATATAGGAAATAATAGTTTTCAATTGTAGCTACATTTTGGATGACATTTGTCATTGTAATTATTTCCCTCTTAAGGTTTTTCTTCTTCTTCTGAGAGACAGAAGCAAAGAGAGGATCATTTGCTGATGTCAGATGGAGTTGGAAAATCAAAGAGGGAATGGACTCCAAAGGATAGCTAAAAATCAGACTATTTAAGGAGGACACCTTACAAATTGCTCATCAGCATTAATTAGTAAATCTGCAAAGGAAGGAAGGAAGGAGGGAAGGAGGGAAGAAGGGAAGGAGTGAATGAGTGAAGGAAGGAGGGAGGGAGGAAGGGGAGGAAGGAAGTAAAGAATGAGTGAGGGAGGGAAGGAAGGAGGGAGGGAGGAAAGGAAGGAGGGAGGGAGGGAGGGAACAAGAATTCCAAATATTTTTTCCAACTCATTTCTTTACCCACAATTTTGGTAGATGGTCTTAAAATACTCTATATGTTTCATTCTATGGGGCAGGCATGCCTCCAGTCAGGAAAGGATGAGCACTTGTTTTCCCTTCCTTCCTTCCTCCATTTGTTAACATGTCTATTATATAATCACAATTATATGGGTAGACTGTTTCATATTTCCAAACCTGATTTCCTAGACTGATTAAGTATTTAATAATAATAGCAAAAACCTATAAGGGAGACAGATGCTCCTTCAGCTGAGAGAAACAGAAGAGCAGTTGATTAGGAAGAAAAACAATGAGAAACAGACGGATAGCTGACTAGGGATTCAAAGACTTTTGTTTAAGTTGAAATTGACTGGATACATGAATACATTCTCCTAGGTCCAGGATAAGGGCCTATCCTGCCATTGCACCTGCCCTCTGGAATTTCTCCCACTCCCCAGGGTGAAGTCAGACCTAATCCTCCCGGCCTTCTATAAGACCCTAAAGACTTGGCTCTTCCAATTGGCTTGGGATTTCAATGGGGAAACATCACAAGCAGAGGTGGTATTCAGCAGGTTCTGACCAGTTCTGGGGAACTGGTAGCGGAAATTTTGAGTAGTTTGGAAAACCTCCACCCTGTCCTGCTCCCAATCTCCCCATCTTTAAATGGATTGAAGTGTTTTGTCTGTTTTAACTTATTTATGTTTTTAGTACATTTATATTTATCATTTATGATTGTGAGCTGCCCAGAGTTACCTCGTGGTAAGATGGGTAGCCAATAAATGTTTATAAGTAAGTAAGTAAGTAGGTAGGTCACTAAATAGGTAGGTAAGTAGGCAGGTTGGTTAGTTGGTAAGTAGATAGGTTGGTAAGTGAATAGGTTGATAGGTACATTGGTAGGTAAGTAAATAGGTAGGTAGGTTGGTAGGTAGGTAGGTAAGTAAGTAAATAGATAGGAAGATGGGTATGTTGGTAAGTAAGTAGGTTGATAGGTAGATAGGTAAGTAAGTAGGTATGTAGGTTGGTTGGTAGGTTAGTATATGGGTAAGTAGGTTGGTAGGTAAGCAAGTAGGTAGATAGGTAGGTTAAATAAATAAGTAAGTAACTATGTAAGTAAGTAAATAAATCAGAGATGTTGTAGCAATCAGTCTGTAGAGTTTTTAAAAAGTACTATTTTGTCTTCAAACCAACATAATTAAGTGCATAAGAGAACTACAGTGGACAGGGAAGATATCATGTGTGATTGTTGACCAATCACATTTTGAGTTCAAACTTCAAAGTTTGGATTCTTAAGGATTCTTAAGGAGACTTCTTGATGCAAAATAGTCAAGATGGTGTCAATAGAAGAGAATATTTGTAGCTCAGGGTTGAACTGTGGAGTCTTTGGTGCTCTCTGAGTTGGGTGGCTTTCTTGCAGACATTTCATTACCCAACTAGGTAACATCCTCAGTGCTAGATGATGAGCTAGAACCGATAGTGTTAGTCAGTTTGATAATGAAACATCTGCAAGAAATCAACAAAGCTCAGAGAGCACCAAGGATCCCATAATCAAGATGGTACCTGTTAGTATTTACTGTGTGACAGCATAACAAATGGAATTTCATTTGTCAGCCATACTGGGTAAAATTAGGAATTTAGTTATATACGCTGCCCCATTGGTTTGCCTTTAAAACCTCACACGGTTTGGAACTCAGACATCTGAAGGATCATCATCTGCATATAACTGTGTTTCCCTGAAAATAAGACACAGCCAGAAAATAAGTTCTTGCATGATTTTTCAGGAAGCTCTTCATATAAGCCTTACCCCCAAAATAAGCCCCAGTTAAGATCATCAGCCATTTAGTACCATATTTTCCCCCAAATAAGACCTAACCAGAAAATAAGCCCTAATACATCTTTTGGAGTAAAAATTAACATAAGATCCGGTCTTATTTTGAGTGAAAACAACAACATGGTACCATCAAAAGCAACCAATCTCTTAAACTAGCTTGTTCTGAGAAGAGTTAGCCAGCATGTTTAGATTGGATGATATGGAAAACAAATTACAGATGGAACCATCTATGTTTGGTGGGCATGCCTACTAATGGAATTCTGAAAAATGCTGGCTTATTGTGACACACAAACCTTGCCAAATTTTGCATGAGCAATGGGAAAAGTATGATTGGCAGATACAAAGGACAGATCTTTATTACAAAGAATAAAAAGCCTATGGAATCATAGCTGCTGCAAGAAATGAGGTTAGTCCTTTTGGAAAATATATATCTTCAACTGGCCTTTTGAAAAATGGCCTTTTAAAAATGATTTATAGACAGATTTCCTAAAGAAGAAAACACATTTCCACTCAGGCTACAATGCTAATTTTTTCTTTCTTCCTTTTATATCTTGTGCTTTAAAATGTTTGATGGTTAGTTATTGCTCTTTTTTAATTATCAATGTTCATCATACTTACAAGCAGATTGCTGGGCATTTGAATGCATTGTTTGAATGAAATTTGTTTGTTGCCGAGAGAAGTTACTCCGGGATAAAGCCAAAAGGCAGGCCAAATATGACACATTGTATAAAGATGTGTTGGACTTCAGAGCCAATATTCCGATGTTTCGGCTTCCAAAATGGACAGAATTCTAACAACAGCTCTTCTTCTGAGATACATCTAGAGGTTGCTAGGATTGGGTCTTATAGTTGCCTAGCAACAACAACTCAACCTTTTCCATTCTGGGAGGGGGAAAAAAAGACTGAACATAGTCAAAAATATGACCAGGGATATTGTGGCAAAAAAGTAAAGAGAAATGGAATGCTTAGCAACTAACCTGTGAAGGCCTCATTCTTTGAGACAAATGTCTCCTTGGACCAATAGATGGGTTATTCTTATTTTTTTGGGCTCAGATGCTTGCAGGTCTTCCAAAATTTAGACCTACCTTGAATGTTCTTTGTGGTTTTACTTCCTCCCCCCTCATATGTCGAGCTGTTGACTCATTCAGTTTTGAGGACACCTGGTTCCATAGCAGCTCTGAACAGCTTACAGATAAAAAATTAGAAGAAACTAAGTGTGCAAAAAAAAAAAAAAAAAAAAAGAGAGAGAGAGAGAGAGAAAAGTAAATAGACCAGAAGCAAAAGTTCACAACAACTAAACAACAAAACGGTCAACCACCAACTTACATAGGCTCAGGACCTAGGACAGCGACCAGGTTTTAAGAAGTTTGCAGAAAGTTTGTGACAGCTATGACCGTTGAACAATGTGGGGTGGAGTGTGGCAATGAACAGAAAACAATAGGTTTAAACCCCCCCCCCACCAGTTTTCTTTTAGTCTTTGTGTGTTTGTATGAAAGGCACATCACAAAATAGTCTGTTTCTAGGAAAATAGAAACAGAAAAGAAGAGTCACCACAAAGGGGCTCTATTGATTGCATTGAAAAACGTGGAACTGGTTTAAATTTTTTTAAAAAAACTTTTTAAATTGGTTTTTAAAAACAAACATAAACAAACAAAACATAAAAACATCAAACTATCTTCCATATGTGTACATACAGTGTGCCGGTTGGTTTTCAAATTCTTTTGTGCTTCCATTTCGTAGTCTTCAATTACAATTACACTGCATATAATCTCATATTTTCAATCAAAAATTACATACCTTAGTATCATTATTAATCAATCATTTGACTATACTTTTATTCATTCATATTTTACAAGATAATCATAATTTACTTAGTTTATTATATAACAGTTCATATTATCACCCCAAATCTATCCTAAAATCATTTTGTAGATATAATAAGAAAGAAGTACATCTTTATATATTTATTATTTTCTAAAAGTCTACATATTTCATTACTGTATTTTATTATCTAACCATTGATAGAATAGATCCCAAACTTTATAAAATTGTTTATCATCCTGTTCTCTAATTTCAAATGTCAATCTACTCATTTCAGCACATTCCAATATTTTCTTAATGATTTCCTCCTGTGATAGTATTTTCTCATTGTTCCAGTTTTTAGCAAATACAATCCTAGCCGCTGTTAATACATTTACAACCTGGTATTTCAAGTTTTTACTATATATTTCAGGTAAAATTCCCAATAAAAATATCTCTGGTTTCAAATCTATATGGTTTTTTGTCATTTTTTCCAACCACGTGTGGATTTTAGTCCAGTATTTTTTAGAATCCGCACAAGTCCACCACATATGGTAATATGAGCCAGGTGTCTGGTGACATTTCCAACATTTTTCGGATTTATTCTTGAACATTCTTGCTGTTCTTGTCGGGGGAAAATGCTACCTGTAAAACATCTTATACAAATTTTCTTTATATGCTGTTGACATTGTTATTTTATAATTTTGAGACCACAATTTTTGCCATTTCTCTAAGTCAATCCCATATCCAAAATTCTTCCCCCAAGCAATCATAGTTTCTTTAACTTGTTCTTCTGATTTAATTTCTAATAAATATCCATAGAGTTTTTTAATTACCTTTTCATCAGTACCTGTCAAAATCTTATCTAAATCAGTCAGTTTATCATAGAAACCTTCCATTTTAGAATCTTTATGATACCTTGAATGTATTTGCGCAAAGGAAAACCAATTCATCTTTATACCTTGTTCCTCTAGCTTTTGTATAGATTTGAGTTCACCCTTTTCATTCAATATTTCACCATATCTAACTGTTTGTTCCTTTTTGTATATTATAGGATAAGAAAATGCTTCAACAGTCGATAACCAGACTGGAATTTTCAAATAACATTGTCTTTTAATCTTCTCCCAGTTTAACCACAGAGCCTCCCATATATAATGTCTTCTAAAATACCCCTGTGTTTTAGTTCCTTTATACCATAAAAAGCATGCCACCCCAACAACAAATCATATCCTTCTAATGTCAACAATCTAGTATTTCTTAGCATTATGCATTCCTTAACCCACATCAGATTTGTAGCTTGATAGTACAACTCCCAATTAGGCAAACCAAATCCTCCTTTTATTCTAGCATCTTGCAAAAGTTTTAACTTTATTTTCGCTTTCTTACCTTGCCATATATATTTCAACACAATTTTATTCAGATCTTCAAAGTAATCTTTTCCAAGCCTAATTGGAATTGTTTGAAACACATATAAAATTCGGGGTAATATATTCATCTTGATTGTTGAAATTTTCCCTATTAGTGACAGTTGTAAATTTTCCCATTTTGCCAGATCTAGTGCTATCTGCTGTTTAAGTTTGATATAATTATTCTCTTTTAATGTACTACATCTTGCTGTCAAATATATCCCCGATCTTATTCGTGACCTGAATTTTCAATAGGTCTGCCAGTTCTTCCTTTTGTCTTAATAGCATATTCTTTGTCAAGATCTTTGTCTTATCTTTATTTATTTTCAAACTAGCCACCTTTCTATATGTCTCTATCTTTTCTATCAATTTTGATGCTGTTTCTAAAGGGACTTCTAAGATGAAAACCAGATCATCTGCAAATGCTTGCAGCTTAAATTATTCCTTTTTGATTTTCATTCCTTTTATATTCTTTTCATCTCTAATATTTCTGTTTAGCACTTCCAAAGTTAACACAAACAACAAAGGTGATAGTGGGCACCCTTGTTCCTTTTCTTATATTGATAGAGGCTGTCAGTTCTCCCTCTATCATTACCTTTGCCATTTGCTTATAGTATATAGCTTCTATTGCTTGAATAAATTTCTAGCAAAAACCATCCAACAGTAATATCATGAATCGCCAATTCACATTATCAAATGCCTTCTGTGCATCTAGATATATCAGAGCCATTTGTTTTTCAGGATGTGCCTCGTAGTATTCCAAGGTGTCCAAGATTACTTTCATATTGTCTTTAATTTGTCTCTTTGGCAGAAATCCATTTTGATCAGAATGAATAAAGTTATTTAAAAAAATTTTAAGTCTTTCTGCCAATATTGAAGGAAAAAAATTATAATCTGCATTTAGTAGAGAAATGGGTCTATAGTTCTTAATTTGTAATGGATAGGCCTCCTCTTTTGGAATAAGTTTAGTATAGGCCTCTGGCCATGATTTAGGTATCTTCTTCTTTAATATAACTTCATTCATAACTTCTAGCAATGGAAGATTCAACGATTCTTGTAATGTTTTATAAAATTCTGCCAGAAGTCCATCTGGGCCTGGTGCCTTTCCATTAGTTTGCTTCTTGAGTGCTTCAGTTAACTCCATCATTCTTTCTAACATTGTTTCAGTCTCTTTAGGTATCTGAGGTAAATTAGCATTCTGTAAGTACTGTTTAACTCTTTAACTCAATATTTAACTTTAACTCAATATTCTCTTGCATATATAATTTCCCATAGAAGTCTCGAATGATTTCCTTCTTCTCTTTACTACCATAGCAAACTTGGCCTTGGTCATCTATTAATTGCAATATTTTCCTTGATTCTTTCTCCTTTCTCAATTTGTATGCTAACCATCTACCTGGTTTGTTTGCATCTTCAAAGTAGTTCTGTTTAGCATCTCTATTTTTTTTATGCTAATTCTTCTTTTTCCATTAGACCCATCTTATGTTTAGTTATATCCATTTTTAGCTTAATGTCCTTTCTCTGTGGCATTTTCTGTAGTTCTTTTTCAAGTCTTTTATGCTCATCCTCTAAAGTCTCAGAGGCTAGTCTTTATTTTTATTTATTTTTATTTTGTCATAGTATTCCTTTTCCTTGTATAGTCTATTATCAAGCCTTTAACATATGCTTTCATTGTACCCCATACATTCTGAATTGATGTATCTTCTTTTTTGTTTTCTCTAAAGAAAAAAGCCAATTCTTTCTCCATCCACTGTGTGAAGATTTTTTCCTTTAAAATAGTATTATTTAACGTCCATCTCGATCTTCTTTTTTGTCCTTTCTATTTAATTGTCATTGGATTGTGATCTGCCCAAGTACTTGTTTCAATATTTATTTCTTGAATATTAGTTATTAATTCTGTTGACATCCATATCATATCTATTCTGGACAATGATAAGTGTCTATTTGAATAGAAGGTGTATTGTTTAGTTTTAGCATTTCTTTCTCTCCATGTATCTTTTAAGTTTATTTCATCTACCATTTTAAAAAAAGATTTAGGGAGAGTTTTTCTGTTTTGCTTTATTGTTTTCTGTGCTGTATAGTCCAATTTATTGTCTACAATTCCATTGAAATCTCCCATCATAACTATATTAGCATAGTCCAGTTCAATTATTTTCATATGTAATTTTTTGTAGAATTCTTCTTGTTTGTCATTCGGAGCATAGATTGCAATCAGGAGTGTTTTCATATTATTGTCCATTATTTCCACCATTAGTATTCTTCCATCATCATCGGTATAAATCAATTTTGCTGGGATGGTCTCTTTAACATATAAAACAACTCTTTTCTTAGATTGTGTCAAGGAAGTAAATATTTTCCCTAATTTTGGCTGTATCAACAATTGTTCATGTTGTTTTTTAATATGTACTTCTTGTAGACAAATTATATCAAATTTTAATTTATCTAATTTATGAAAGGTTTTTCTTCTTTTAACAGCTGAGTTAAGTCCATTTATATTAATTGTAATCAATTTTTTTCTCTTCCATGGTTATATTTTGTAGTTAAGTTGAGCAGCTCTCATAGATCTTAGTTCACGTTGTTCTTTGGCTTCCACCTTTCCACCTACTACACCTTCTTTTTCAGTCACCATTTGACAGTCCTCATGGAATTCAATTAGTGAGATCTCTTTTTCTGCCTCTTCCTCTTTCCCTCTAAAAAATTCTGTATAAAATAATTCCGCTTTCTCAATTGAGTCAATTCTATGTCTCTGTTCTTGCCATGTGAACATCAAACCTTCTGGAATCAGCCACCTATAATTCATCTCTTTTTTAAGTAGCATTTTAGTCAGGAATCGGTATTCTCTTCTCATCTCTCTCACTCTTCTGGGTATTTGTTTCAAGACCACAATCTCCTTGTCTGTATATTTCAATGTTTTCTCTTTTGCCACTTGCAATATTTGCGTTTTAATGGCTTTCTTTGTAAATCTAATGTGAACTTCTCTTGGTAAGCTATTTGTCATCGCATATCTTGTGAAAACTCAATAAACCTCATCTATTCCATCCATCATCTTCTCTTGAGTTATTTCCAAAGCTTCAGCCAGTATTTCTATCATTATCTCAGCTAAGTTTTGTCCTTTTTCTTCCTCTACATTTTGGAATCTAAGATAGAATTCTGATCTATCCATCTCCCATCTCAACATACCACTTTTATCTTGTTCAACCACCATTAATCTACTATCAATATCTCCAATCTTCTTGTCTCTTTGTTTATCTTCTTCTTCTTCTTCAATTTTTTGGATCTCTCATCAAACTTCAACAAACTTCATCAAACTTCAACATCATTTGTTGGATGTTCTCCACTTTTTCATCAGTTTTCCCTGTTCTTTGTTCAATGTTCTCTGTTCTTTGTTCAATGTTCTCTATTCTCTTTTCAATATTCTCTGATCTTGCTTGAATATTTTGAATTCCTTGCATAATCATCTGCAGAGTCACTTTTTCTTATTCTTTTTCTTGCTTTAACATTGTCTGTGTTATTCAAAATCTTCAGGTTCTTCTAAACCTTAATCCAATTGTGAAGTAACCAATTATAGTTCAAAATAAAAATAGTAGAAAAAAGAAGCCAAATAATAATGATTTTAAAAAAGAAAAAAAAAGGGGGGGGGACAAAAATTTTCAGGTTCTTGTATACCTTAATCCAATCAATAGTTAGATGAAGAAAAAGCCTTGAAAAAAAAAAAAAAAAAAAAGGAAAGGAAAAATTCTTCAGGTTCCTCAACACCTTAATCCAACTGAGAGGTCTCAAATAGAAAAGAGTGCATAAAAATAAACCAGAAAGGTAGATGAAAAAACAAAAATACCAGGAAAGGAGAAAAAAAGTCTATTCCCTTTAAAAAAAGGAAACATTAATACTAAAGCTTTCCCTTTAAAATAAAAAGCAAACGTAGAGATTGGACTTCCAAAGAAAAAAAGAAAAACAAAGACAAGCTCCAACAAAGCCAAAAACCCAAATAGTTATTACAAGAAAAAAAAAGATAAAACAAAATACAATAAAGTTGGTGAGGAGGGATAGCACAACTTAGAAAAAGTAAAAAGAGCACACTGCACTTTGTTTAATTATCCAAGGCTCTTATTATCTCTTCTCCAAAAACTTATCACCTTTTTTTCCCACTAAGACTACAGCTGTTGATAGAAACCCAGAGGAGCACCTGTAATAATACTATCCCATGCTCTTCCCTCTATCTTATCAAATAGCAATGTCCTAGAAAAAGAGTCTCAATTCTTTCTTTCTCAGCTTTGTCTGGTCACAGAGAAATAGAATATTTTCAAGCCTCTAGTTGGCAGTGTTACAAAGTTTCTTTGCTCTCACTTTCCCCCTCCTTTTCCAAGCAAGATATAATAAGAATTAATAAAAAAAAGGAAAAGATATTTTTTTAAAAAAGAATTAACTAAAGGGAGCTTCTAGCCTAAAATATTACAAAATCAAAAAGGAGAAAAAAAATAGATGTAAATAAAAAAACCAGTCCAGTTTCAAAATACAAGATCGTGTGTAGAAAATCCAGCAACGAGAAAAAAACAACAACATTATTTTGACATTCCTGTTTAAAATCACCGCTTAATCACTTCTGTCAAAACTTTTACAGATTCTTTCTTTTCCTTAGGGTGTCCTTTCAGATCTCAGAATAAAGAAAAAGTTCTCACCAAACCGCACACTCTCTCTTTCTGTTCTCTTCTGTTTCGGAGCTGTGCCAACTTCAGCAGCTTCAATGGCTGCCTCTTTGTCGCTGGCAAGAAGAGCTTCTCCTGGATCTACCAGGGACTTTGTGGTTTCCCTGGGATTGACAGGATGCACTCTTCACTTTCACCATCTCTTTGGGGTGGTTTAGATCCGATAGGACCATCCAGGAGCAAAGACATCGGCAGCTATCTCAGATCTCCAAGATTGCATGCCGTATCATCGCGATGCCAGCTCTGCCCTGCAGTCTTTTCAAACTGGTTTTATAACAGAGCAATAGAGTAACAGAATCAGAAGGGACCTTGGAGGTTTTCTAGTCCAACCCCCTGCTCAACCAGGAGACCTGATGCCATTCTGGATAAATGGTTGTCCAGTTTCTTCTTAAAAACCTCCAGTGTTAGAGCACCCACAACTTCTGGAGGCAAGCTGATCTACTGGCTAATTGTTCTCACTTCAATTTGAATGTTAGACATCATTTGTCATATAGAAAAGAACTAAGTTATCTGATTTGCACAAATGAAGCTACAGAATTTTCCTTCCGTTTTGAAGGGTCGTTGAAATGGGTTTTATATGTAAAAGCTTTAAGCCTGATCTAAGATTTAATTCAAAATTGCAGTTTTGTTCCATATTTTAAGTTTATTTTAAAAGGTAGATTGTTTGCCTTTCTCTCTAGGAAGAAAGGAAGGAAGGAAGGAAGGGAGGGAGGGAGGGAGGGGAAGAAGAGAGAGAGAAAACTGATAAATTCCAAAAATTCAAGTTAAAAGAAAATATCAGTTCATGGGATCCAAATTTTGGGTTTCAACCTACTGTATGAGATAATGAGTATGTTATTCAATTTTGACATCAATATTATTCATGGAAAGATTAGAATTATCTCTCCTCCAGGTTAATTATGCAGCTTAAGGGAATTATTCTGTGCTTTTTAGCCTCTCCACAAATAGGATCACATTAGCTTCAGTGTAACAGGATTCCTGATTTGCTTTTGTATATATTTTGGCTTTAAACAATGTCAGTAAGCAAAGCACACCCAAGTAAGTTAGAAGAAAAAAGGATTTGGGATGAATAACTAATCCTTTCCTCGACTCTTTCTACTTGTTAGGAAAAAAGCATAGGAGAAAGCACACATAATGGAAAGGGTCACGTTTTTGAATCTAAAAAGATGCTATGTAAAATGTTAGATAATAATCTCCATCCTTTTCTCTCCATGACTGCCCTTCCACGGGCCATTATTAATTTTTTAGATCAGCGATTTGCAATGGCACAGTCCGTGCAAGTACTTGCAGTGGCTGCCTGTTGCTCTCTTCCCTCTCATATCAATATTTCATAAAGTCGCTGGGAAGTTCATTGTATAAATAAACGGCGACAACCAGGACAAAAAGTACAAAGTGAAGCACTGAAGGATGTGTTGGTAGCTCCAGTGACTTGACATAACGGGGTGTTTTATGGCTGGAGCCATCTGTACGGAGCGTATATTTTTACAGGAGGAAAGGGCCTTGGAAATTTTTGTACAAAAGCAATCCAAAATCAGAGTTGTTAAGGGCGATAAGAATGGCCAACGCCAACAGATAAACTGCCAACACTTTCGACACTTTCTTTGTTTTCCCTTCTGGTGTAAATCTAGAGGAATCATATTGAGCCTACTCTGCAAACATATGTCCTTCCTCAGGACCAAGATGAGACTGCAGATGCCTCTTTTCAACGTATTTCCTCTAGGTACTTTAAAGTGTCTACCATTGCTGTTTAATTTCCTGGGATCCTGATATAATATTATGCTTCTCTTTTTGGAAAGTTTGGGCAATTGGTAAATATATAGGAACGACAGTCTCAGGCACACCTCCCTGGAAGTTCAATTGAATGTGACATGATTTGCTTCTGGCTAGTCAAGCAGATGCTTATAGTGTAGGAAAACCATTGGGTCAAAGAGTTTGCACATACTCAGCAGGATTCATGCAAAGCATGTTGGGCCTCCTTAGAGGAGCAAGTGGTTTTTCTCTTTCCTGTCAAACATCAGGGACAATATTCAAGGACTGTCCATTCACTTTCGGTAACTTGGGATTGAACATGTCTCAAGTACCTGGAAGCAGAGGTATAATGATAGGAAATCATTTCTTCTCTTTCTCCTTCTCCTTCTCCTTCTCCTTCTCCTTCTCCTTCTCCTCCTCCTCCTCCTCCTCCTCCTCCTCCTCCTCCTCCTCCTCCTCCTCCACCTCCACCTCCTCCTCCTCTTCTCCTTTGCCTCCTCCTCCTCTTCCTTCCTTCCTCCCCCTCCCTCCTTCTATCTCCCTTGCTCTTCCCCTTCCTTCTCCCCTCCCTCCTCCTTCTCTCCCTTCCTCCCACCCCCCCCCCCCCTCCCTCCTTCCTTCCTTCCTTCCTTCCTCCCTCCTCCTCCTTCCCTCCCTCCCTCCTTCCTTCCTTCCTTCCTTCCATCCTCCCGCCCCCCTTCTTCTCCCTCTTTGTCTCCATCTCCACCCTTTTCTTTGCTTTCTCCTAATGTTCACCATCCATTGATCATGATAAGTTTTGGTACTGTTTGCAATTGTACCCTCACTGTAGCCAATGGCAAATTGGTGTGGGAGAGACTATGGATGGAATCAAAGCTATTCTGCAACAGAACAACACGCTCATGGTCTAACTATGGTCATGGCTAAGAACCCAGGCCACACATATTGTTCTAACTAGAATTAAGTGTTGCTGACCTATACAGTTGCTAAATAATCACCTTCCTTCCTTACTAATGCATGTAATTCGAGTTCCTTGTTTATCTGATCACTGACTACATCTTTGATTAGGAAAGTCTAGGCTTGCCATTCTTCAGTGATCAGTTTCCTTTTCAGGATGCAACGAATTGGAATTTAAATCTTCCAGCAGGGGGGACAAATGTTCAGCACTGTTTAATATCAGTACATTGGTATGTGAATAGTAAAAGCACAATGCTATGCATGCTTATTCAGAAATAAATGCCACTCTTTTCGACAGAGCTGAAAGATAAAAATCACCTTTCAGTTGAGCATGGCTCCTGGTGATTCGCTGGACATGCCTCTGCAGATTTCTCAGCAACAGAAAAAACAATAACAATACTTTGCTTATTCCTTATTTTTTGACCGCCTGACCTAGAGCTCAGTACCGACGAGAAGAGAGAAACCATGCTGAGGTAGCCCCTAACCCCGGCAAATGCGAGAACTTTGCAAGGGAGAGAAAGGTTGTACGCCACTTTGCAAACTTGAAGATTGTTATTTCTTATGTGGAGTAACCATCAAAGGCTTTTTTATGTGGCTAGATCAACTTGCAAAGCCTAGGAGGATGGAGTTAACCCAGGGCAAAAAAAAGCCTATCGTTAGGAAACGTGTGTGTGCTGTAATAAAATATTTCGTGCGGGGATTGTCTGTGCTGCGGTATGTCTGTTTCTTGGAAAGCAAAGAATCCTGGCAGCCTTTGAGGGAGCAAATGGAAGATGATTCTATCTGTATTTCCAGCTGTTTCATTTGGCCCACACAAGTGTACCCTATATGCTGCGATCATTTTATTTTGTCTATTTTTTTTTAAAAAAAGCACTATTCTATTTTCCATGTTAAAGGCAACTGCTCAGTTGTGGAACTCATTTCTTTTTTACTACTGGTTCTGTGGGTGTGGCTTGTTGGGTATGGCGTGGCTTGTTGGGCGTGGCTTGTTGGGTGTGGCAGGGGAAAGATATATTGGAAAATCCCCATTCCCTCCCCACCCTACCAACCTGCTTTCCAGCTCCGTTCTCCTGTGCAGGGCAACAAAAAAAGACCCAGCCGATCAGATGGGTCTCAGGAGACAGAGAATTGATGGGGGCAGGGCCAGTCAGAGGTGGGATTTGCTGGTTTTCCGAACTACTCAAAATTTGTGCTGCCAGGTCTCCAGAACTGGTTAGAACTGGCTGAATACCACCTCTGCAACTGCTCCCAAAGAGACTTAACATCCTGGAAATGGACAGAAAACACTAGCCTTCTCCAATCTCGGCTCCCTGAAGCTGCACTGGACTTCCACACCCACGATTTTCAATCCGTCAGGAAGGGAATTCTTCATGAAATTTAAATTCACCTATATTGCCCTGTAGATCCGATGATAGTTGATTGTGACCTTAACTGAAGCGTACAGATGAATGTGGTGAGCGCATTTGCTACAGAGAAAGGTTTAGGCTCTACATTTATGCACAACAAAAGAATGATGGAGAGATTTGGAGAAGCCAGACTGTGCCCGTTGACAAGATAATGAACTGCCAATGAAAGAAAACAGAGAACAAGGGAGAGCCATAATGGATCCACCTTTCACATCATGCCAAAAAAGATGGATAAACGGCTTTTCCTCTTTTAAACAGCAGAATGTATTATTACCCTGTTGCCAAGAACACAGAAGAAGAGTCCTGGTTGTTTGTTCCTTTGTTGTTTCAAAGTCCCCATTTTACATTTCTGTCCTAGCTTTATACCATGAAAGCTCCTGTAATCATGACCCTTGACTCGGTTAAATGGTGTGTCATAGGATTTTTTTCCATAATTGAATAAGGTCTCCTGCCTTGGGCACAGATTGGACCAGAAGACCTCCAAGGTCTCATCCAGTCCTGAGTCAATGATTCTATAGGGCTAACTTACTGAACGTGCCCAAAATCCAGAACCCATAACTCCCAAGGGAATGACATTTGTGGACATTGTGGATGCTTCAGTGCTACTGGCTGTTGCTGGGCTGCTCCGGCTGCTGTGATCATGTGATCTTCATTTTCAATCTTCTGTGATAGTTTCCCAGCCAATCTTGCAATCCCTTATTCCTTCCCCCATCCAGCAGCAGCCACTTGCCTGCTTGCTGGGAAGGGAAGGGAAGGGAAGGGAAGGGAAGGGAGTTGCAATTGCTCCCTGCCGGGTTCCCACAAGGAAACATAGTGATGAAAATGTATAAAGCACATACGCACCAATGAACTGGCATCCCATATTATCCCAGATCCAACTGGCGCAATGGTGAAGCAAAACTGAGAACTTTCAGCATTCAAACTCTTCATCTTAAAGCCAAGAGAATTCAGTCCGAGATCCAGCTTTTGCTTGCAAATTGAACTCAAGATCTTTTTAATCAGATTCATTCTGGCTTCCTTAATATCAAGATAACAAATTCATGCTGAATTTCGATATTACTGTATGAAAAATCCTTACACTTCAGCCAGATGAGTAGGTATATGTAATCACGGACGAAACACCCAAACTTCCATCCCAGTTACTTTAGGAGAAAAAAAAAATTAATATAGAGGGAAGTAAAGATATTCTACAGTCAAGCTTGCAAAGACGTTCTTAACTGAAATGCACACAAAACATTTAAAACAAATGTGGGGAAAGCAACATGACAGAAGCAGAACTGGAATATATAAATGTTTCCCTTTGGTCCTCATCCCAAAGGAACATAAATTAATTCCCCTCTCACTGGTACTTGCTTAAATGGGAAGAATGTGCCACACCTTGGGAATCACCATGGGAAAAAGACTTGGCAATTGTCAGTGCTCCCCAGCATCATTACCCATGGCTAAATCCATCATCTGTTCTAAAGTCACTCTTGAAAACAATAGTCGGAGGCCCCTGTTGCTGAAAAATTGCACGTTGCACTGAAATTGTGAGTGACAAAGCTTTCTACCAGCCCCACTGAACATTTCCATTTCATCCTGTCCCTGTTCCAATTGAAAGGTCTGCCTCATTAGCTTTAACCAAACCACATCCTGTTATTTCCCCCTCCTTCTCTCCTTAAAACGAGGCATTTGTAAGCATTGCTAGACCCACCCATGCCAAAACTGAAGCATTCCCAACCACCGAGCACCCAGTGCCTGGCCCTTCAGCTCCTGTTGACAATCAATTACGCTCTGGAGATAAAATTATCATTTCATAGATTGTGGAACAAGCTCCTGCTTTGACATTCATCACAATCAGTAATGCATCAGCAGGGACACAGGAAATTAACTATCTCCCCTTATGGGAGGGAATCCATTTATATTCCTTGCAGCCTTCTTCGCACCTGTTGAGTCAGGTAGATTCCTTTACAAGTTTTGGCAAGGAGGTGGATTGTTCTATCTTGGACATGTCTATGGATATTCTCAGTCATCCAGGTCACGGTTGTCCAAAAGGTGCTTTTTAAAAAGGCAAGGAGACATTTTGCTTCTCATCCAAAGAAAAACCAGAAAGGCCACTTGCCTCTTGAAAAAGCACCTTTGGGGTCTATTTTGGACAGAAGCTTTGAGAATTATGTTGGTTTTTCTAGGCATCCCAGCATGGTTATAGTTGAATGGCCAAGACTTGTGCATGAAGAATACAGAAGAAAAGAGTTGGAAGGAATCAGTAAATCCTATACCATTCCAGACCAGTGGCTGTCCAGTCTCTTCTTAAAAGCCTCCAGTGTTGGAACACCCACAGCTTCTGGAGGCACGTTGTTCCACTGGTTCATTGTCCTCGCTGTTAGGAAATTTAGTTCTAGGTTGATTCTCTCCTTGATTAGTTTCCTTCCGTTGTTTCTTGTCTTGTCTTCTTTTGAAAATGGGTTGACCCGCTCTTCTTTGTGGCATATCTCCAGAGTTCTACAGAACGGTATTTTTTCATCAAGGGGACATGGAGTATATCCACCCTGATGAATCTGGTGGAATAGACAGAGACAACTAGAGACAAGCAGTCACACAAATAAAGATGTAGTAGAGGACAAATTTCAGTATATCCAACACCCCACACTATTTTCTAAAGCGCCTGTAGGCCAGACAAGGAATAATGGATGGAAACTGAACAAGGAGAGATTCGACCTGGAAATAAGGAGAAACTTTCTGACAGTGAGAACAATCAACCAATGGAACAGAAGCTGCCTTTGGAAGTTGTGGGAGTTTCATCACTGGAAGCTTTCAAGA
The DNA here is from genome assembly GCF_049901715.1 of Pseudonaja textilis. Classification (NCBI taxonomy): domain Eukaryota; kingdom Metazoa; phylum Chordata; class Lepidosauria; order Squamata; family Elapidae; genus Pseudonaja; species Pseudonaja textilis. The sequence continues at coordinate 19,795,258 of NC_141998.1, forward strand.
TGAAACTGGATTGACATCAGTCCAAAATGGTGTAGTAGGGTCTCCTGCTTGCTTGGGGGGTTGGACTAGATGACCTATAAGGTCCCTTCCAACTCTGATTATCTGTTATCTGCTATCTGAGATCTCATCTCTGGCTACCTAAAACCTTATCTCACAAATCAAGACAGCCAAAACTGAGGCTACCGAACCCGATCATAAAAGACAAGAACCTGCCCCCTTTAACTGTTCCGGGATCTAGAGGCATGAAAAGAAGCAACTGGCGATTTTGTCACAAGGAGAGCAAAATTCTCTCTCCTCTCTCTCTGCTTATTTCTGAAGATCAGCCTCATTTAGCATCACAAGGGAGATTCAGCTGGGGCTTTTTTTTTCCCCTTCTCACAACAGTTGGCAAACCCTGTGGCAAGAGGTTGCCGTTCTCATCGGCAGTGTGATGTTTACCTTCCTGCAGCTCTTCTGAGCCAAGGAGTGTCTTTGCCAGGTCTTCGGAGCAGCTGGTGTCTCCTTCCCAAACAGCATTAAGGGACTGCCAGAAACCAGGTGCAGTACTGAACAACAGCTGCTGCTATTTCAACTTTCGTTGCTGCTTTTTCTTCATTTCGAAATAAACGTGCAAGGGGGAGTGTCTTAGAAACGTCCCTCCAGAAGAAGACGGCTGCATTTCTTGGGGAAAAAAAAAAAAAAAACCAAAGCTGTTGTCCTGCTAGTTTTTCTTGATTATGGCGGAAGAAACCCTGGCTGTCCGTTTCACACTCATCCCCAGTTTTTTCAGGGCTAGGTTAGAGACCCCTTCCTTTTTTCTCCCCGCCCCTCACTCTATATCAGGGGCCTCCAAACTGGGCAACTTTAAGATTTGAGGACTTCAACATGCAGGCTGAGGAATTCTGGGAGTTGAATTCTGGGACTTTCTTTCTTTTTTTCTTGGAAGGCGTTTCACTTCTCATCTGATGGGAAGCAAAACATCTTCAAAGAAAAAACAAGAAAGTCCAATTGCCTCCTGAAAAAGCACCTTTGGGACAACCATGACCTGGATGACTGAGAATCACTACAGACTTTTAATCATGAAAGAATGCAACTGCATTGATGAAAGAATTGTCCTGCCCGATTCTTCACTCCACTAAGGTAGTACAGAAGGCAAGTAATGCTGTCTTCCATGCAAAGCTCAATGTGGTAGAATCACAATTCTATACAGTCTCTGTCCATGTTATGGTAAACAAAGAAATAAGATTCTTTGTTTAGAGAAAATAGTTCTCAACATTCAGCCATTCATTTAGTGGTCGTTCAGTGACAATGTCACTGAAAAAAGTAACTTACAATAGCAATAGCACTTAGACTTATATACCACTTCACAGTGCTTTACAGCTCTCTCTAAGTGGTTTACAGAGTTAGCATATTGATCCCAACAATCTGGGTCCTCATTTTACTGTCCTCAGAAGGATGGAAGGCAGCGTCAACCTTGAGCCGGTAAGAAACGAACTCCTGGCTGTGGGCAGAATTAATCTGCCATGTTTCATTCTAATCACTGTGAAGGGAAGGAAGGAAAGAAGGGAGGAAGGGAGGAAGGAAGGGAGGAAGTTATGGGGGGAGGAAGGGAAGGAAGGAAGGAAAATAACATTTAGACTTATATACCACTTCACTGTGCTTTACAGTCCTCTCTAAGTGATTTCCAGAGTCAGCCTCTTGCCCCCAACAATCTGGGTCCCCATTTTACCGACTTTGGAAGGATGGAAGCTGAGTCAACCTTGAGCCGGTCAGGATTGAACTGCTGGCACTGAGCAGAGTTAGCCTGCGGTTTTGCATTCCAACCACTACGCCACCCCACCAACCTCACACTTACAGCTGTCCCAGCATCCTCTCATAGTCACATGATCCAAATTTAGGCACTGGTCAACTGGCATCATCCCAGGGTCACCTGATCACCATTTGGAGATGGAGGCCTCCGGTCAGGGGAAGGAAGGTAAGGTTATCCTATCTTCAGAGCCTCCTTGCTTCCAGCCTATGCGTTGATGATGTGCAGAAGTCATCCACCTTGCCTAATACTTCAAAGAAGCATTGACTAATCCAATGCTGATTAGTGACAGATGTTCTTACAGTGGTATGTCGGATCCCTCTGTGATTTCCTTCCCCTACAACTCGGAGTCAGCAACAGCTGTTGCTAAGCTAAGCATTCATTGTAAGCAAAAGAAAAGGAGAGGGGTGGCATTTGCTACAGCAGATTCTCTTCCTGAACATCTCCTGAAAAGTATGGATGGGATTATTGTGCAATGTGAATAAATTCAACTTAAGACTTCACAAGGGCAACTAATTCCGTGTTGGCCAGCCCTGTTCCCCACTGAGTTCGCTCTCTCTTCCCTCGCCGCCTCCTCGTTTTGCAGAATGCTGCTGGAAAATGAGATGGGTTTGGGGGAACCCTCCTAAAAAGCTTGGCTGTGCTGATGGGTTCCTCCGAACGAAAGCCCGGCTGTGAGAAGTTCTCCAGTTCTCCTTCATACCCTCAATGAAGCGTCTTTGATCTCTTAACCAGATCTTGCAGCTTGGAGGGCGGCAGCTTCAGACTTTCTGCAAAAAGCACTGAAATGCATCCTGCACCCCTTGATTCTGTTCTTCTTTTCGATGCTCCATTTCAGGTGGAACGACGCTAATGGCTTCCCACCCACCACATTTACACTGGACTCACAATGAATAGCCCTGGCTTTTGCACTGGAACAGCGTGTCGCATTTAGGGCGCCTTATCTTCTAAAGCAACCCACCCTATCAATGATGAAGTGTTGAGTTCCGTTAGCTGGGAGCTAGCAACCCAGACGCATTGCAGCCCTTTGATTGCCGCTGTTTGCTTTACTGTCTCTGCTGCTTCTTTAACCTTCCCTAAATATAACCGCAGGGCCCTGAATGAGACAGTAATAAATACCACTAGCACAGGTGTGTGTACGGTAACTGTGAAGGGGTGGAAGAAACGGTCTACCTTTGCTAACATTTCGGGTCCTTTCTCACTCTGCATACCTCCAACCCAAGGGGTTTAGGGACTCAAGGAAAGCAGTGAACAGGGTCCCTATGTGCAAAAGGGAATGACAGTCCCCTTTAAAAGGCCTTGGTGTTCTCCATTTCGGCGCATTGTAAAATTTTCTGAATAACCATAAGTTCAGTAGGGATAGAGGGTAGTTTCCAGCACTGGGCAAAGGCCAGTCTGGCCGCGGTTAAGATATGGATTGTAATATACTTCGATTTTTTGGATATTTGTTTATCAAAAATTCCTAGAAGGAAGGACTCTGGTTTGTACTCAGTTTGTTCCTTGGTTATTTCCTCTAGCCAGTGCCTAATTTTTTGCCAGTGCTTCTGGGTTTCCTTGCATGACCACCACATGTGGAAGAAGGTACCTATGCCAAGACCTGTTTGTCTTTTTGTTGTATATAATTTGTAGCTGTGTTGTTGTTTTTTAAAAGTAAAATTAATAAAGTTTTTTCTAAAAAAATAAAAAAAAATAAAAGGCCTTGGTGTTCTCTGAACTTGGTCATGTTCTTGCAGACGCTGCATCACCCAAACTAGGTAACAACATCAGCACTAATGATGTTACCTAGTTTGGTTAATGAAACATCTTCAAGAAAACAACCAAGTTCAGAGAGCACAAAGGATCCCCTCCTCCTCCTCCTCCTCCTCCTCCTCCTCGTGTTGATGATGTTATCCAGTTTGGTAATGAAACATCAACCAACTCAGAGAGAACCAAGGGCCCCATAATCATTGTCGCTGTCATCATTGTCATCCTCCTCTTCCTCCTCGCACTGATGATGTTACCCCGTTTGGTAATGAAACATCTGCAAGAAAACAATTGAGCTCAGAGAGCACCAAGGGCCCCTCATTTCAACCCCGAGCTACAAATATTCTCCTTTGTTGAGACTCGCCTTTCTTTCAATTCTAAGAAGCTTCAACACAATGGAACCCGAGAAAGGATTGCAAAGTGTACGAAACCAAGGACTACAACAAGAGAATCTGTACCGCATAATTATTCCCCAAACAGCAATGCTTGTTATTTTGTAGAGTAATCCTATGGTCCATCTATCTGCAGAGTATGTACCAGCTTGAGGAAAATTGTTCTATTAAAAGAAGTTCAATTTTCTTGATGAACATCGTTACATACACCGCAACTCACAAATAATTTCTTTAGGGTCTCCTCATTTTAGAAGCTTATTACTGTTTTCGTGCATGGTTCGGTTTATATAGCTGGATTCTGAGATGTATTTCTTTTTAACTTGGTAATCCTCACTGGCAGCAGAAAACCAAATCACACCTGAGAAACTCAAAGGTGATTTTGGTACTTAAAATCTCAACATCTCCTTTGCTTTTTAGACACTTACTTTTAATTTAAATTTGGAATCAACCCCTTTGCTTTTTCTTAAAAGTGGTGTGAAATTCTTGGGATACTGAACATTATGATGAAAAAAGTGATGGACTTCTTGCTCCTACATTCCTTGTGCCAAAAGGGCAATTTCAGTCTGCATCATCTCCATGGAAACTACTGTGTTTCTCCAACAATACCGCCTCCATCAATAGGAAGGCCCAGCATGTTTTATCGGCATAAAATCAAATTAAGCCCCTCCCCCCAAATTAAGGTCTATATTAAACATGTGAAATGGGGGGAGAATGGCAGGGGGGGCTTGCCGTTAGGAAATACTTTTGTTGCATACCCGGATATGGTGCTGCCTGAGATGACTTTGGCATTGGTGAGGCACTTTGTATCGGGAGACCTTCCGCCACCATTGCTTTCCCTTCTCCCTTGCTGCCGTGGCATTTAGAGCAACGTCACGGCGTTTGTCGCAGCCACATGCATCCAGCCAGGGATCCTCCCTGCAACCAGAGCCTGGTGGAGACACTCAGCTTCAGGCACTCCTGTCGCCGCCTTCCCTTTGCCTTCGAAGGCAAAGCCAATTCTTTTAAAAAACAACACCCTACTACCGGTATGTCAAAGCTTCTCTTGCCTGAGAGGGCAGCCCAACCCCACGTGGAGAGTCGAATCTCCAGGGGCCGCAGTGCAGGATTGGCCCACCCCAGGAGAAGCACCCAGCTGCCATCCCTGCCTGCCGCCAGGCAGAGCACGAAGAGCTTCGCCTGGGGCGCCCAGAGCAGCTGACAGGCGGGCCCTCCTGTCCAACGGTGGAGCTCTTGTCAAGGCAGCAAGCGCCTTCCCACTGGAACCTCTGCTCATCCCGTCAGGGCCATGCCAGAGCCGTGTGGGCTGGGCATAGCTGGAAAAGCAAGCTGCGGGTGCGCGCCCGCCTGCCAAGCGAAAGAGCCAGGCCGACCCAAGCTTGGCTTCCTTCCCAAGTCCCTCCAGCCCGAACCCAAAGGGGCCATGGGGAGAGGCCACCTGAGGCAGTGATAGCACCCACCCATCCGTGGTCAGGGAGGTAAGGCGACGGCCTGCACCCTGTCCTCCTCCGAGCTGAGCCCCGCCGAGTCAGCACCTCTGCCTGATGCCTGTTCCACTGCAGCGTTTGGAGCTGTCGGCACATTTGGAGATGCGTGGGGATGGGGACGGGATGGGCGAGGGGTGGAAAGGATGGGCAGCTTCAGGCTCTCTCTGCTGGCCAGGGAAGCAGCACTGCCATTACCTCGCCTCCCTGTCTGTGGACAGGTGGGTGCTATCACTGCCTCGGGCAGCCTCTCCCGGTGGCCCCTTCTGGTTCGTGCTGGAGGGACTTGGGAAGGAAGCCAAGCTCAGGTCGGCCCAGCTCTTTTGCTTGGCAGATGGGCACGCACCCGCGGCTCGCTTTCCCGGCTCTGCCCAGCCCTTACGGCTCTGGTGGGATGAGCAGAGGGCCTGGCGGGGAGGCACTCACCGCCTTGGCAAGAGCTCTGCCTCTGGGTAGGAGGGCCCCCTATCAGCTGTGCTGGGTGCCCCAGGCGAAGCTCTTCATGCTCTGCTTGGTGCCAAGCAGGGATGGCGACTGGGCACTTCTCTCGAGGTGGGCCGATCCTGCGCTGTAGCCCCGGGAGATTCGCCTCCCCATGTGGCAGGGGAGTCTTTGTTGTAGTAGGGCGTCATTTTTAAAATAATTGGCCTTACCTTCGAAGGCAAAGGGAAGGTGGCGACAGGAGCGCCTGAAGCTGAGTTTCTTCACCGGGTTCCGGTTGCAGGGAGGAGACCTGACTGGCCATACATGGCTGTGCCAAATGCCATGGCATTGCTCTAAATGCCGCGGCATTGAGAGAGAAAGGAAAGCAACAGTGGCGGAAGGTCTCCTGATACGAAGTGCCCCACCAACGCTGAAGTCAACATCCAAGCTGTTGCTGCCCGCCCACCTGAGGATGCAAGGAGGGGGAATTAAGTCACCCCTGTAAAGATGGCCTAGCTGTTTTTCAGGGGTAAAAAAAAATAAAGCCAGGCCTTATTTTGTGAGAAAACACGGTAATGACTCTGGTAATCTTCCAGATTTCACCTATAAAGATGTAGAAATCCTATCTTTTTTTACCTTTCCCTTTACAATCCTGCATAAGATGAGTGGACTTCTTTGCTTCTCCTTGAAGACATTTTGCTTCTCATCCAAGAAGCTTCTTCCATTAGAATGGAAGAAGCTTCTTGGATGCAAAGCAAAACAACTTCAAGGGAAAACAAAGAAAAGACCAGTTGCTTTTTGAAGAAAAGCACCTTTGGGACAACCATGACCTGGAGGATTGAGAATCTCCATAGACATCATGGCTGGATTCCTTTTTTTGAATTTGTCAATTAGTACTTGGTGGTAGGCCTGTTCTCATTTTTCACAAGTGAACAACCCTCTTGTAGATGATCTATCAAGTTTGCTGGCTGGAGAATTCTAGACGGGTTGAAGTCCACCCCTCTTAAAGTTGCCAAGTTTGAAAAACACCATAAGTTTGATGAGCAATTTCTAGATTGGAAGGAGAAAGAAAGAATCTTATTTTAGATTGGGTCATCTACTAAAAGGACAGTTGACATTCCACTGTGCTTACAAGAGTATATAGAGTATATGAGTTGCAGTAGTGCAGTGGTTAGAGTGCAGTACTGCAAGCTACTTCTGCCGATTGCCGGCTGCCTGTAATTTGGCAGTTCAAATCTCACCAGGCTCAAGGTTGATTCAGCCTTCCATCCTTCTGAGGTGGGTAAAATGAGGACCCAGATTATTGGGGGGCAACATGTTGACTCTTTAAACTGCTTAGAGAGGGTGGTAAAGGACTGTGAAGTGGTACCTAAGTCTAAATGCTATTGCTATATAATGGAGGCACCATAGCAATTTTTAGTAGGAACACCTTTCTCTGTAAGCCAGGAAAAAAAAGTTTCCCTCTCTTTCAACCGATTTACTAGTTGACACTGCTAAGAGCACATCATCAGTCTTAATAAACAACTGGAGTTAGGGAGAAGTATAATAAGCACATATTCCTCAATTCAGTGGAGCTAAGCAGTTTCCCAAGCTTCTGAATGAATCAGAGTAAAGATATTATTGCTGTTCTTGGGAAACTTACAGAATCGGTCCTGAGATTGAATGGAGAAAGAGCCAGAGAAGCAACCAAATGGAATTCACCCTGCCACTGTGTTTTGCTGTAATCTAACATGACTTTCCCCTCTGTTGGCAAAGGGGTGCACATGATGTTAACACTCATTATCATGTCATATTCAATTGAGTGCCAGAATGTATTATGCTTTCTCCTGTAACACCCTGAATGCTGACAAAAACTATTCACTCACACCACAAAGGTCTCTGCCTTTCAGTGTTCCAGGCATAACGGTGGGGTGGAAGGCCATCACGACCAACATAATGAGCGTCAGGAATGGACTGAAGGCAATCTCTTTCGGTGTCTTGTCAGCTATGAGGAAGAGGAGGGGGAGCCCAAAGGAGAGGGAAATGGTTCAGAGGTGACATTAAAAATAGACTGTCAAGAAATCCCATCATCTACAAAACTCAACTGTTTTGTGGAGCGGAGTAGGCAGCTAAAATAATTATTGGGTGTCTGTGGTCATATTATTTTCTTGTAATTTAATGTTTCAGGGTTCTCAGAAAAAAAACAACAACTAATTTGAGCAAGGACTTTGTTTATGTTAGAAAAGTTTCATTCAGCCCTTTGAACATAAGGTGCAAATCAGAGGTGGTATTCAGCAGGTTCTGACCAGTTCTGGAGAACCACTAGTGGAAATTTTGAGTAGTTTGGAAAACCGGCAAATACCACCTCTGACTGGCCCCAATCCCATCTCTTCTCTGCCTCCCAAGTCCCAGCTGATCAGCTGGGTCTTCTTTCGTTGCCCTGCACAGGAGAACAGAGCTGGAAAGCAGGTTAGTGGGGTGAGGGGGGGAATGGGGATTTTGGAGTAACCTTCCCCCAGGAGTAGGGTGGGAATGGAGATTTTACAGTATCCTTCCACTGCCATGCCCACCAAGCCAAGCCACACCATGCCAATAGAACTGGTAGTAAAAAAAAATTGAACCCCACCACGGGTGCAAATATTCTCCCCTCCCCAAAAAAAAAGAGAGAGAAGGGCTTTATTAACCTAAGGAAGATTAAACACAGGCATGAAAAAAAAAACCTGATTCCTTAAAGTAATTCTGACTTGCCTGGGATGAAAAAAACAGCAAAATGGTGGTGAGATCACCTGTGAGAACATTATCCCTGTGGAAATAAGATTGATCCCCCCTCCCCCCGTTTGGCATTCTTTAAAAAGACCCTGAAGACCTGGTTCTGCCTGGGGACCCTTAAGGGACCCCAGAGTGATATAGATTCCATTACATAGTTGGTTTGATTGCTGTTATTGGGGGTGTTTTATTGGCTTATGTATTGGGGACACTATAAACTTTCTTAGTAGATAATAATAAATAAAATTCCAGCTAGTGCTATGATTATCTCTGTAATATATAAAGAAATTGACCCAAAGAATCACTTCAATGATTATCTTATGCCAGCTGCACGTCCAAACTGAAAAGAAGACTTTTTCTGGAAGATTAATTCCTTGATGTACCAAATAAAACTGACTATCTCCCTACGCTATGAAAATTATACAACCTCTCTTGTATTCTTTTGAATGGCTGGTTCTTCTAATGGCAGTGGGAGATTAAAACAATTCTGTTCACGTCCAAATATGCCTGAATTCTGGAATGACAATCCATTCATTACAGAGATGAGTTAGTGATGGAAACATCTCCTTACCTTCTGTGCTTCTGTGTAACCACTTCCACCTACCACTTCCACCTACTATTTGAACCCAGACACGATCCTTGCTCTTTTTTTAACTAACTTGGGCCACTTTTCATTCTTAATAAATATTGTCTCTTCCTCATTCTCCAGCTAGAAGGGAAATGTAGTCATCTTTATGTTGACCTAGTCATGGTAAAACATTATTGCATTTTCCCCTCTTTCTATTTATTTTCATTGGTTTGAAGACCATTTGCTTTCAAAGGACAAGAATAGATTAGAGGAGGACTTAAAGGCAGGCCATCATTTTGTTGTACTTCTTTAAGTCCAAGGTGTTATGGATGTCACGTGAGCAAAAGTGTCCTGTATTTCATTGAACAATCACCTCTCCAGTGACCCATGGGAATTTGCAAGGGTTCGGGATAGCCCCTAGCTAAGCTTCTGTGCAGTTTGGAGAACTCCCAAATCCCACTCTTAGCTGGCCCCACCCCACCACCCCATCCCTCTGTCTCCAAGCAGCCCGTTTGGATGCAGGTAAAGTGCAGGGCGCGCGTGGAAGCTTGAGGGAGGCAAAAAATGGGCCTCCTGGAGTTTGGAAAGGCCAGAAATGGCCCATTTCCAGCTTCCAGAGAACCTCTAGAGCCTGGTAGGTTCGCTCTCCCCAAGGCTCATTTTCGCCCTCCCCAAGGCTCAACAAAAGCCTCCAGACTCCAGAGCACTGAGAAGGCAAAAATGCCCCACCCCCACCGCTGTGGTGCAGGAGACCTAATAGGCCATGCCTACCACGGCCATGCCCACCCAGCAACCAGGCAGAGAATTTATTAAAATGTTTGAAGCCTACACCTGAATGACCTGTACTTTCTTTAACTTCCCATGGTTCAATTCAATCCCAACTGAAGACTTCCAGAGGCCTTTCTTAAACTGGGAAATGGGAGCAACCACAGAAGTGGATTCAGAACGATGATGGATAGAGGTGATTGACAGGAGTGGCAACTCCAATATGGAAGCGAATTTTAGAAAGCAACCAGAAAGAACTTCTGAAGCATCCTGAGAATCCTGTAGAGCAGCGGTGGTCAAAGTTGTTTTCATTGAGGGCTGTAACAATGTTGTGTTTGACCTCGGGGAAGGCTGGGGGGGTGGGCATGAACAGGGTGGACAGGCCCAAGTGCTCTTCCAGCGAAAACCAGCTCCCGAGATCCCTTTTCAGCTGTGATGGCCTCCTGCAATCCTCTGCTACCAAAAACGGAGCTTGTGGGACCACACGCAGCCTTCCTGAGCTCCATTTTTGCTGGCAGAGGCAACGTGGGCCAGTCTTTCACTGTTTCTAGGGCAGCCATGTGGGCCAGATCTCAGTACCCTTTAGGCCACATCTGGCCCTGGGCCTTGAGTTTGACACCCCTGCAGCTGAGGAAGGAATTGCAAAACAGGTTTTATCACGGTGTTAGTCTTAACGCAAAATATTGAGTCGTGTCCAAAACATTAGCTAGCATTGGCATCAATCACTGATTAATATCTCTACATTGGCTTAGATCCCCCTGAAAATCAACCCACACAATTTTAAGAACTATCCAATTTTCTTTAGCTTCAGGAAATAAGGGTTTTTTAGGAACTTCAAAGTTTGGAGTGATGCCTACAAGAAGTTGAAAGCTGTGTGAGAATGTCTGATCCACCCACTTTCTGTGTTTTTGCTTTCACTTCAGATCGACCTACACCATTTCTCATCGTAAAGCTATTGTTAGAAAATAAAGGTTTGGAAATGATTCTTTCTGGTCCTCTTGTTGTAAGGGTTTTCTCTTCTTGTATTTTATTTCCAAATGATAAAAATGTTTTGAAGGCAAAAAAAAAAAAAAGAAATGTATGAGAGCTAGTCAGAGTGATTATTTGCCAAGTGGGAACTTTTATGTTTCTAGTATTTATCATTTTTTTTCTTTCAACAATCAGCATTGAATTTTCCTGACTACCTTGTTTGTAAATGCCATCAATCTAGATGCATTCATCACAATCTACTTCTCTTCCCTCACTCTCTCTCTTTTCCCCTTCAAACACACACACACACACACACACACACACACACACACAACTAGCCAGCACTGTGTTATAGCTCCCGCATTGGCATATGCATGTATCTTGTAAAGTAATTATTTTGCTTCCCAGGCAGAAAATTACAATCATGTCCACTCACTGCAAAAAATGTGTTGGTGCCATTTGCTTCTAAATGATCCTGAATGGGGGGAAAATACCATTGTTGCAAGATGACTCTAAGAGCATGGATGGGATTCTACTGGTTCAGACTGGTTCGCGTGAATCGGTATTTCCGGTGATCATTTGGTCCTCTTTCCTGTGCTTTATTTCCTTGTTTTGGAGCACAGCTGATTCACATGCCAGAACGGTTTTGCTGTGCTTCAGCTGTCTTAATCACTGGGGCTGCAGTAGAAGGTAAGTATTATAGCTGAAAATGGGTTTTTTAAAATGACGTGGAAAGTGTGTGATCACCGAATTGGTTGTTATACCAGCTGAATCACACCACTGTCTAAGAGGTACACAACACTGCAGGTGTGTGGAGAACCCACAAGTCAGCCATTTTGTTGCTTTGTTTTTTGCATAAATCAAAGCTGTGTCAGCTTCAGGTTTCTAAGCACTGGTGTTGCTAGGCACCCAGCATGTGCCAATGTTCTATTTTGATCTGCATATCTTATGGTTTAAAACAGCATCTCAAACTTGGCCACTTTAGGATCTGTGTATTTCAATTCCCAGAATGCCCCAGCCAGCAAGGAATTGTGGTTGTAAGCTATGCCCGTAAGAAGGTTACAACTTGACCGCACCTTGAATTTATGAATTTTCGTTGGCAGTGATTAAGCAAATGCCAGAGTCACATGATACCAAGATGGGCAACATGTAAATTTAATACATACATTTATTACTTTACTATGGGGATGTCTGTAGTAACTTTGAATGGTTGCTAAGTGATCGGTCATAAGTAGATGATTACTTATATGACAATTTCCCATTAAGTGAAACAAATAAAGAACATTAATAAATGTAACTAAATAAGGGAGGCAGGCCCTCATGCAGGGAAGAGTTGACGGGCACATGGCGATCCAATAGGCAGTCTTTTTCTCATCCCTAACATTGTTTTCTGATTTATTTGGAAAACGTATATATTGCCCACATTCTTAATGGCTCTGGACAGCTAACAAAAATACAATTAAAAAAATCAATAAAAGCAACACTAAAAGAAATTGAGGACATATACAACACAAAACTAAAACAGTAGCATTAAAAACATGGGCCATATGTTCAGAATTGCCTCCTAAGCAATAATAAAATGAAATGTGATTCAACGGGGGCAGGGGGGGAAAGGATTTCTTAATATGGGCCCCATCATGGAAAAATAAAACTAAAATAGTTGATGTCAGGCGAGTAAGTCATCAGAACTAAGTGTCCTGTCCCAGGCCAAGCCTACACAAATACACAATGAAGGCCAATATTTGTGTCCCAGGATAATATTGCAGGATCCAATCTTGGTCGGTCACTGGGACCAAAAATTTAGTCTTCCAAATTTTTGGACTCGTGCTGGAGGCCACCCCCAGGGAACTTCTCTTTACACATTGTCAACTTGTAAAGTATTCCTGGCCTGCTCTTGAGTTGCCATAGGCAGGAGGTGCGGGGGGAACTGATGGAGCAATATGGCAGCCACAACCAGAAGCACATTCCACACATATCTTCTTCAAGGCTGTATCCCAGGCTACCAGGACCAACCGGAGAGGCATGATTTCTACAGCCTGTGAAAGTGGTCCATTGGAGAATGTGATTTATGACACACCCTGGGGGGAGGGGGTAAACAGTGTCATAGGCAGAGGGTCAGGCAGAGCTGATTTCATTTGGGTATGTGCTGGCATGTTGCTCCTAATAAATAACTGGATTTCTTTAAAACTTGGCTCAAGGCTCATGGTTTAATTAGGGCATCTGTCAGAACCCTGACAGTAGAGCGAAGTTCCCTGAGGAGGGCTCCAGCATGAGTCTGAAAGCTCAGAAGACTAAACTTTTGGTCCCAGTGACTGACACAGGGTTGTTTGTTTTCTTTATTAAATAATATTTGTAAGCACACAACTTGCAGGATAGAGGCAAATTCCCTCCTCCTTGCACCAACTTTGCTTACAACAGTTCCAAATCAAAGTGGAACAGAAGGGAGCCATCAGGTGGAGTCCCAGGATCAGAGCTGGTAGCAGACTCATCAGCCAGTCTGGATTCAAAGTCAGGCTTGTGGGGTTTATGAGTCATGGCACACAGTGGGAGTTAACAGGCCGCCATTGTCAGTGGAAAGCTTGCATTTGCAGCTCCATTTTAATAGAAGGAGCCAGTGGTGGGATTCAAATTCTTTTACTACTGGTTCTGTGGGCATAGCTTGGTGAGCGTGGCAGGGGAAGGATACTGTAAAGTCTCCAGTCAGAGGTGGGATTTGCCGGTTCTGCGAACTACTCAAATTTTCCGCTACTGGTTCTCTAGAACTGGTCAGAACCTGCTGAATACCACCTCTGGAAGGAGCCCTGGTATAGCTCATCTAATGGACCGAGACTCCTTCCACCCAAGCAGTCTCACAAAACTCTCTACTCTCTTTGCAGCCCACCAAGCTCTGTTATAGGAGATGGCAATGTCATGTCTTCATCTTCCAACACTGAGAGCATCTGTGTCTGTTTGGTCCTGATTTACCCCGCCTCCTCTGCCTGTTCAGACTGCAGTCCATCTGATGGTGCTGGAGGTAGTGGCACAACATCTGTTGGCACGTCTGGAGGTGGTTCTGGAATTGGAAGCATATTGTCGGTCCCCTCCTCTGATTCCAAATCTGAGTCCACCACGACACAAAGTATGTAAACTGTATGGGATTGTGGTGGAACATGGTCTGGATACCCAGAAAGGAAGGGCTGCATTCCTGAGGAACAAAAGAGAGCAAAGTTTAGATCATTTGGTTGGGAGGAGGAGGGTCAAGGTAGCTCCTCCCTAGGACTTCTCAGAATGTTGGAAATTCATGATGCAAGTAGTGTGCTTTAGTCTGGCAAGATTCCGGTCTCTAGGTAAGAAACTGCTTAAAAGGAACCCAGCGTGTCTTTTGTAGCCTGACACATATTGCAAATAGTCATGAAAGACTTTAGATACCATTGTAAGTACTTTCAGTTGGACAACCAGAGAGGTTGTTTCAACAGCTTAATAGTTCCCTCACCAGCTGTGCTATGATACACTGGACCAGCTGTAGCTTATGGCCATCTTGAAGGCCTGCCCCATGGAGAACAAAGACTTCCAAACAGTAATCCCATTTAAAATCTTAAGAGGGCAAAGTGCAAACAAACTAGCATAGAATGAATACATACAAAGGTCATGTTGACCGCTGTGTATTTAAAGTGGGAGATTGAATGGATAATACAGCCAGCTAGTTAACAGCTTGAACACTTGGTTCAGGCTTCTAATCAACCTTAGGGATTTATAGATTTCATTAGGTTTTGGCCAGACTTTCTTTTTCAGGATATGTGCAAATAGACAACCTACTAAATATTCCAGTATCTCTCCAGTTTCAATTTAGGGCTTAAGCAGGGTAATCAGATCTGCTGACCTCAGCAGAAAAGATTGAACTGTTTCAGTAAATGGAATTTTTACCTGAGCTTGGATTTTATGGCTGTGGGATTCTGAATGGTGTTTTTTCACCATCAAAACTACTCTAAATATATTGGAGTATCTGTGATAAGAATTTAAGCAAAGAAGACTTCTGCATTCACGTACAGATAAAGTGATTCACATACTAATTACAAATGTGAGAAAAAGAGAAGTGGCCCTGAATTCATGTGCAGCAAATGATTTGAATTTAGGACTCTGTATCTTGATTGTGTTAAGCCAACTCAGCATCCCATAGTTTCTCAGCCTTATCAGCTGAGATCAAGTGTAGTATCCATTCTTACTGGTTTTACTGGATTGGAGGCTAAAACATATAAAGAATGGTTGTTGGAATTAGGTCTGTCCAGTTTAATGAAAAGAAGGAATAGGGTGACTTGATAGCAGTCTTTCAATATTTGAGGGGCTACTACAAAGAAGAGGGGGTCAACTTGTTTTCCAAAGCACCCAAGGGCAGGACAAGAAGCAACGGATGGAAACTAATTGTGATGACCCCAGAGTGTAACATAAACATAACAAAATCCAAAACGTAAATAAATGTCCTTTAATGTCTCCAACTTGGCCCCACTTTTCAATAATTCTCAGTTGGAGATAAAACATACTTAAAAATAGTCTTCAAGAGAAAGCAATACAGCCCAAACTTAATGAGCAGATAGAGGTGAAATAAAAAAACTAAACAAACTACAATGATGAAATTTCCACAACAGACTAGGATAAGTAATTACCAAATTCAAGGAGATAACAAGGCACAGTCTGTTGGAAGGACAACAACCAAGATAACTTCAGCCCAAAATAAAACACGCTTTGCTTCTGGCAATGATGTGTTTTAACCGTCTCTCTTATATACTATTCTCCCCAGCTGCAACCAATGAGGGGGTTCAGCTTCTTGGATGAGAAGTGAAACATCTTCAAAAAACAACAACAGGAATAACAAAGAAATCTAATTGCCTCTTGAAAAAGCACCTTTGGGATTTACATCTATTGCAGTATCCCTACAGTCACATGATCACAATTTCCGTGCTTGACAACCCACTTGTATTTACAGTGGTAGCAGCATCCTGGGGTCACATGATCACCATTTGCAACATTCTTACCTGTGTTCTGACCTGTTGGTCGCTGGTCCCTCCAGCAGCCGAATCAGAGGAGGAGGAAGTGTGGGAATCAGAGTCAGCATCAAGGCAACCTGAGAGCTCTGATGGGGAAGAGGGTATGGAGCTGGCAGAGAGAGAGAGACAGAGAGACAGAGAGAGAGACAGAGACAGAGAGAGAGGCAGAGCCTGGACCATTCGTCAGCCCTCAGATGGAGGGTCAAGAACCCCCAGGTCTGGAGGTGGCTGATGAGGAAGAGGAGGAACAGCTGGGTCCAGTGCTTGATGTGTGGATGTGCAGAAGGCAGAGGAGAGGAGAGCAGTGGAAATGTATGGGCCAGTCCTTGGGACTGAAGAGCTAGTGAGACCCCACCCTAGTTCTGGGGATAAAAGGCAGGGGCAGAAATGAATAGATGTGGCAGATAACTATTCATTTTCCAGCTGGAGAGCCTTGTTAGCCTGCAGCGAGAGAGAAACTTTTTTCCCAGTCTGCTGGCATTCCTAATTAAAGAAAACTTTGAGTTCACTTCACAGGGTTTGTCATGTTTGGGAAGCTGGGCCAGAAACCTGCCTTCCAACAAGCAAAGATAATGTGGGAAGTCAGATTTGTTTAACAACCACCTCATCCATTTAACAATTGCAGTGGTTCGCTTAACAGCCGTAAGGAAAAAAAGGTCATAAAACTGCACGTGATTCATTTAGCAACTGCCTTGCTTGGCGGCAGAAATTCTGAGTCCCAATCGTGGCTACCTGCATTGGCGATAACTTCCTAGGTCTTTTCCACGAGGCTGCTAAGTACAAATCTTGACGTCCATTTGGAGAAAAAAGGCAGCTAAACCCTTTGCTGTCTGAAGTCAGGTATTTCAGAAGAATGCCTCTCATACCTGGTTTGCAACAGGGTTTGCAAAGCAATCCATCAGGATGATTTTAATCCTCACTAAGGCAAATTAAGTCCATGGCCCTGGCAAGGGAAGGAGATGGGGCTTCATATATTGTTTACTTAAAACAGCCCCTGGAATAATATTTGAAGGAGCGGCAATGAAGATTAAGTCATCCCAACATCGGAAGCAAGTTTCCACATCATCTGTTCTGCTAATTAGATACCAGGAAAGCAAGCCCTGCCTGGCAATGGGTCACTCTACATTGAGTATCCAGAAGGAGCCACAGCTGGCCTACCATCTACAATATATCAGATGGGGAGAAGCTCAAAGAGAGAGGTAGCTACAAAGGTGGGAAGAGCGACTTTTCAAGGGGAAAAGTGACAAAGAGAATATTACACAGAAAGGAAATACTACAATCAAAACTATGTTTAAAAACAGGCTGGTTAGAAATAAACAATGCTTTTTTTTGTTTTTTGCTTTTATTGTTATTGTTGTGGTTCACCGGCAGCCTGTGTAAATGGCAGCAGAATAGGACAGTGGGGAAGAACAGGGACCAGTCACGGAGTCTGGAGAGGACTCGGATAAGGGTCCTGCATTCAATGCAGAGATGGGATCAGGACCATCTGTGAGTGGGGTGCTGATTCCAGAGCCTCTGGAGTCTGGCAGCAGCAAGGCTGAGGAACAAGGGGAGCTTGTTCCCAGTGCGCATGTGCACAGAGCTGCTAGAAGGCAAGAACAGCTGAGACTTGGGAGTAAGGCTTGGAGGTGATTGCCCCTCCCATAAGGGATAAAGGACAGGCAAAGGTGACAAAGCCTTTGCAGGAAGCAAAGTCATTTGTTCTGTTCGGGTTAATCCTTGTAGCTCTGTGTGGACTTTGTCCTTCAGTTGGTTTCTTATAATTCATTTGGCACTCTAGTTGTTGGCAGCAACTCAAAGGAAAGAAAGGTGGGTGCTTATCTCGAAGGGACTGTTTGGGACTCATTACCGGCTGGGAATGAAAATAATTCCCAGAGTTGAAAGAAAGCAAGAGTTGTTTTAACTAAGCCTGTGCTTAATTATGGTCTCGGGAAGCCTTGGTCAGAACGGTTATTGCTTTTACAAAGTGAAATAGGGCAGGCATTATAACCTGTGAAATTATTCTCAGGATTCCAAAAAGAAGAAAAAGCTAGGTTTGCCCAGAGTCGCTTGACAGTGAAATAGGTGGCATATTAATCAATTCATTAATTAAGTTCTGAACCAGCCAGGATTTTACTAGAGTTTGGCTTAGTAGACCCTGTGGCTTAGAATTGCATACAGATAGTCCTTAACTTACAACAGTTCACTTAGTGGCCGAATTTACACCGGCATTGAGAAAAGAAACATGACTATTTTTCACACATGACTGTTTTGGCATCCCCATGGTTGTGTGATTCACATTGGGATGCTTCACAACTGACTCTCATTTATGATGGTTGCAGTGTCCCCGGTTCATGCGATCCCATTTTGTGATCTTGCAATAAACGAAGTCAATGGGAAAACCAGAATCACTTAACAACCTGTGTTACTATCTTAACAACTGCAGTGATTCACTTAACAATTGTGGCAAGAGAAGTCATCAAAGTGGGCAAAATTCACTTAACAACTTGGCAACAAAAATTTGGGGCTTGGTTGTGGTCATAAATTATGTATAAACCAGAATAATGTGCCAGAATAGACTAGACTAGACTAAGCTAGACTAGACTAGATTAGATTAGACTAGACTAGGCTAGACCAGACCAGAACAGACCAGACCAGAACAGACCAGACCAGAACAGACCAGACCAGACCAGACCAGACCAGAACAGAATAGAACAGAACAGAACAGAACAGAACAGAACAGAACAGATATTGGAATATAGAATAGAGTAGAGTAGAGTAGAGTAGAGTAGAGTAGAGTAGAGTAGAGTAGAGTAGAGCAGAATAGATCAGATCAGATATTGGAATATAGAAGTAGAGTGGAGTAGAGAAGATAGAAAAAATAGAATAGATATTGGAATATAGAATAGAATAGAATAGAATAGAATAGAATAGAATAGAATAGAATAGAATAGAATAGAACAGAACAGAACAGAACAGAATTAGGAAAGAATAGAATAAGAATAGAATAGAATTAGGAAAGAATAGAATAGAATTAGGAAAGAATAGGATAGGATAGGATAGGATAGGATAGGATAGGATAGGATAGGATAGGTTAGGATAGGATAGGATAAAATAAAATTAGGAAAGAATGGAATAGAATGTAGAGAAGAGAAGAGGAGAGGAGAGGAGAGGAGAGGAGAGAAGAGAAGAGAAGAGAAGAGAAGAGAAGAGAAGAGAAGAGAAGAGAAGAGAAGAGAAGAGAACTCTTTATTGGCCAAGTGTGAAGCCAGAATAATATGTCTGTATAAGCCAGAATAATTCAACTCCTTCCACACATTGTGGTCAAACAAACCATGATTTAGGATGCTACGTGAATTCCATAAAGATTAGAAAAACAGGCCATCTCTCTGCCTAAATAGAGATGCTGGAAGGAGGTGTTGGTGTTCCGTTCTGCCTCCCCAGGCAATTGTCTTTATGTGTTGTGGGTTCCTGTTTATCTTCTAGTCTCAGTGTTTAATAACAAAGCCAACCAATTGACTGTGAAGAGGTAGCTGTGGTGAAAGGCCGTGATTATTTTTCAATATAATCTAAACATCATGATTTTCCAATGGGGCAAGATAATTATCCTTGTGATGGAAAAAAAAAAGTAAGTAGCTTGCTCTTGCGATAAAGCACCGTCTCCGCGCAACGCAAAGCAGCTTGGGTATAATAACATCACCGTCAAATCAATATTGATTATCAGAAGAAAGGGACAGGAAGAAAAAGTACCCAAACTCCCTGCAAGTCAAAAACAACACCAAAATCATGACAATATCCTAAAATGGTGGCAAATGAGTCATGGTGGCGCAGTGGTTAGAGTGCACTTCTGCTGACTGCTGAGATAGCAGTTAAATCTCACCATTGTTGTGGTTAGCTGGCAGCAGGTGCGGATGGCTGAGGAGAGCGAGGACTCAGATGAGGGACCAGGACCATTAGGGAGTGGACTGCTGCCTTTTAGATTGTAGGGGCTGGCAGCAGTGATGAGGAGGTTCCCCAGGAGCCTGTGCCAAGTGCGCATGCATGCAGGATTGCTCGCAGGAAAGAGCAGCTACAACAGCACGGGCAACTCAGGAGTAAGGCTGCAAGGTAGTGGCCCCTCCTTCAAGAAGATAAAAGCCAGCAGTGAAGCGAACGTTCTTTGCAAGAAGCAAAGACATTTTGAAACTCAGCCTCGTGGATATTACAGTATCTTAAGTTGGTATTTGAAGACTCTTGTGTTGTGAAATATTTCTTATCTGTGATTCTTGGCACTGTCACATAGTTTTGGCAAAGTTTGTGTTTAATCAAAGTTAATGAAATTTCAGCAGCCTTTTAACCGGGGATTCGTAAGACTCATTAAAAGGTTTCTGTTCCCTTTGATTATTCTTTGTCTTATTGGAAAAAGGTTTGGGTCAGAACAACTAGGCTCAACGTTGACTCAGCCTCCCATCTTTCCCAGGTGGGTAAAATGAGGACCCAATTTATTGGGGGCAATAGGCTGATTCTGTAAACGGCTTAGAGAGGGTTGTAAAAGCACTGTAAAGCAGTATATAAGTCTAAGTGCTATTGCTAATTATGCTTGGAGCCAGTTGGAAGAGGAAGGTGCACAAGGCAAGGATTAAGTAGATGGATGGAATTTGAATGGGATTACATCCCATTGCATTTGCTTTCTCTCCAATATGACTGAATAGTTATTTTAGAGCAGTTAAGCAGCTTGAAGGAATGAGGGAGGGAGACACATATTTCTCTCCTTTACTGTGTACCAAAACAGGCAACAAAAAGGCGTCTTGTCAGAGTGGAGGTCAAGAAGAGATGCCAACAGCTCAGCCTTTCCCATTTCCTCTCTCTGTGAACTTTATATTGCATTTAGCGAAAAGATAAATGGAAAATTACTGTTGAATTAAAATGTTCAAAGGGGCCATGATACTGTTTCCCTGAAGATTGAAGTACACGGACCTTTTTCTCCTTTGGGGGAAAGAGAGCTTTCCATGAAGGCTGTGTGAAGGGCCACTACAGCCACAGCTGCTCTACAGCTGGAGGAGAAAGATGAGGAGAGTTAATGGAATTCAAGAGGAGTTGGATGTAGACTGTGGGAACATAATGACTCCAGGCTGATTCCTCCCTTGACTCCACCTCCTTGCCTCTGTTTGCCCTTCTCCTGCATGTCTTCAATGAATGTAACATAATGCTCTTGGCTCTTTGGAGTCTCTGGCATATGGATAAATGAATTCTTCTGTATTTCAAAGCGTTGATTGGAATGGGGGACAAAAATGATCCACTTAGACCCTTCAGAATTTGACTGTCTCCTGACTTTTAGTCGTCTCTCCTTCCTTCCAGCCGTGCAACCCCAGGAATTTCCTTCCCCCAACAAATTGAGACCATGTTTGGAACGGTGAATGGATGCTTGGGGAGTGCCTGAAAAAGGCGACTCTGTCAGGGCTGCCAATAGGATTCAGTCTTTGGCAGTGCAGCGTTGGGAGAAGAAGCAGTCCTATTCATTCTGGAACAGAGCTTTCTGCAAGTTGCCGTAGCAACAGTTAGAAATGACAGCTGTTGCAGGCCACCCGAGGCTTCCATCTACAGAGAGGTTCATTCACAGACTCTGTGCAAATTACCCCTTCATCCACAGTGTCAGAAGAGAATCTACAACACACACGTTTGCTCAGATAACACAAATGCAGCTGTAGAAAAGGGAATGGCAGCAGATTCTTCTTAGTATAGTTTATAGATGGGGTTAATACCCTTCCTTCCCTCCCCCACTTTTTTAAAAAGAAGGTGGATATTTGTCTTCTTTTGGAAGACAGTCAACTCGCAAATAAATAATTGGTAATTTAAACGGAGGCTCAGCTTACGCTTCTGTAAACATGAAAATAAACCAGATTTGCAGTCCCAGAAGAATCCAGTTTAACATTAAAGAACATTAGAAGGGAAAACATGCATCAAGGAAGACACCAAGCTGAATGAGACTGAAAAGTGTGTATAGGCATGCTTACACCATACACACACACACACAAACACATATACAGATATATGTGTGTGTGTGTGAGCATGTGTATAATACACACACACTCACACTATGTACACACACTCCCACATATAATGTTAAGGATGGTATTTATATTAGATAATGGCTATATTACATGGCTAATTTGATAATTATAATAGGCCTTAAGAAACCATGGAGAAAATCCACTTAAAACTGAGGGTGGGGAAGGCATATTTTCTTCATCGTAAATTGATCCGTTCAGGCTGAAAGCCAGCAACAGGCTGATACGAAGTAACTGTCCTTATTATTTAGTACATCCATTAATGTTTTAGCGAACTAATTCCTTTCACAAAAACCACAATGTGTTTTCCCCCAGGTTATTACAGCCACCAGGATCAAAGCAGTGAAGAAGAGGAAATAATCTGTGGAGCTGTTTCCCTTCACCCCACCGTCTTTGAAAGGCGCAGTGTGGCTCAGTGACTTAAAACATCCCTGAGAATGTCTATAATCCAACAATTCAACCCCTATCTCGTGATGATGGAGTGAGCTCCCGTCCCTTGCCTCAGCTCTTGTTAACCTAGCAGTTCAAAAGCATGTAAACACAAGTAGATAAATAGGTACCACTTCGGTGGGAAGGTAACAGAGCTCTCTGTTTTGCCACACACTCTGCATTGCGGCGTGATGTCCTGCTAACCACATGACCACAGAAATGTCTTCAGAGAGCGCTGGCTCAGTGGTCTAGATATGGAGATAAGCACCTTCATCATCAGCCATTCAGTTGTATCTGACCCTCAGCCACTCTATGGATCAGCACGCTCCATGCCCCTCTGTCTCCTCCTTTCCATCCAGCATGGTTGTCCCAGTGTCATCCTTTAAAGTGTCCAGTCATCAGGTATTAGGGCAGTCCCTTCTTCTTTTCCCACTGATCACTCCCAGCATGACTGATGTTTTTGAATGAATCATCCAGCCTGACATGACCAAAGTTTACAGATTAACAGAATTGGAAGCAGCCTTGTAGGTCATCTAGTCCAACCCTTCCATCCAATCAAGAGACCCTACACTATTTCTGACAGATGGCAGTCCAATCTCTTCTTGAAAGCCTCCAGTGATGAAGCTCCCACAACTTCTGAAGGCAATTTCTGTTCCATTGGTTGATGGTTCTCACTTTTAGAAAATTCCTCCTTATTTCTAGGTTGAATCTCTCCTTGTTCAGTTTCCATCCATTATTCTTTGCCCAGCCTTCGAGTGCTTTGGAGAATAGCTTGACCCCCTCCTCTCTTGTGGCAGCCCCCCAAATATTGGAAGACTCATATCATGTCTCCCCTGGTCCTTCTCTTCGCTTAGACTAGCCATGCCAAGGCAGAATGACACCCTCTGTTTGGCAATCTTGGCTTCATGTGATATTTTTGGTGAGGACTCTTTGTTAGTTTTGTAGTTCATGGGAAGCAAAACCAGCCACACAGTTTAAAGGCATCTACAGCTTAAAGGCATCTACCCTTCTCCTATCTGCCTTTTTCAGAGTCCAGTTTTTGCAGCCAGAAGTAGTAATTGGAAAAACTGCCCCCAAAAGTTCTTTAATGACATATTTATCCTGGGCTCATTCATCCACCCAGCCTCCTTGCCCAAACTTTGAGATGACCCAGGAAAGCTTGTGATAACATGATCTCCTGAAGGAGTCACCAACACATTGCTGGCTGGTTAGCCACTTATAGGTATGGAAGGTTCTTTTCTTCCCTTAAAAGATGAGTGAGAAAACTCCAGTGTGAACAGTGTGCCTGGAAGAGTCATATCTTTGTTGTGTGGATGGCAATGCTACTTTGTTGTGTGGATGGCAACGCTACTAAGAGCAGAGATGGCATTCAGCAGGTTCTGACCAGTTCTGGAGAACCGGTAGCAGAAATTTTGAGTAGTTTGGAGAACCGGCAAATACCCACTCTTACTGGCCCCGGCCCCATCTATTCTCTGCCTTTTGAGTCCCAGCTGATTGGCTGGGTCTTCTTTGGTTGCCCTGCACAGGAAAATGGAGCTGGAAAGCAGGTTAGTAGGGTGGGGAGGGAATGGAATTTGGCAGTAATCCTCCCGCAGGACCAGGGTGGGAAAGGGATTTTACAGTATCCTTCCCCTGCCATCCCCACCAAGCCACACCCACAGAATCGGTAGTAAAAAAAAATGAATCCCACCACTGGTTGAGAGGTGTGTGGGAAAAGAGGTGTGGACTTCACCATGACATATTTTTCTCTCCTCTCACAGATGGGTGAGACACATACCAGCAAGAGTTAGTGAGTTATCGATTTTAACTCTGGACAACAATACTATATTCCAATAATACTGGCAAACGTTCTAAGAACCTTTCAATTTTTAATTCCTTAATTTAAACTAGAGGCCTCAGTGCTCTAAATTCAGAGCATACCTAACTAAGTAGCACGTTCCTAAATTCTTCGTATTGCAGAAATGACCTCCTTTCCAGAGTAATGCAGGGATTTTCTGAGATGGCATCTAAGAAAAAAAAAATCTAATTTTTCCATATATCTTCCAGAGAATTCACAGGGGTTGTGTTCTTGTCACATATTTACACACAACACACTATGTTTTACTGAATATCCTGGGTTTACATGACATACTGAACTAGCTCAAAATAGAGACTATAAACTAGTTCAAAAGCTGAGTGTTACCTCCACCACAAATGTGTAAAATGTGGCCAGGGAATTTGTGGATTATTCTGTTGCATGAGTGTAGATTTCCATTATAATATGCTATAATATAATTCTCCCAATACCATCGTTTATTAGTTCAGAAATAAACTTGCTTTTATTATCCAACCCTGCATTGTAAGGTAAAAGTAGCTGAACTAACCCGATAAATTGATTAAACTATAACAGCAAGGATATCCAATATTGGTCAAAATGCCAGTGACAGTCACATTGATCCCAACTGTTTTTTTTTAATCTGTATCAATTAAAAATAACTAGGTGATACTGGTTCTCATGTGGTTTCCTTCCTTCCTTCCTTCCTTCCTTCCTTCCTTCCTTCCTTCCTTCCTTCCTTCCTTCCTTCCTTCCTTCTTTCTTTCTTTCTTTCTTTCTTTCTTTCTTTCTTTCTTCTTCCCTCCCTCCCTCCTTCCTTCCACTCTTTCTCTCACTTTTTCCTTCCTTCCTTCCTTCCTTCCTTCCTTCCTTCCTTCCTTCTCCCCACCCCCCTAACTTTAGTATATGCACTCTGTCTGGCAAAACCATTTTCCACAAGAATTCATATCAGGAAAATGTGATTGAATTTTATTAATCAGGATATGAATGCCAGAAAAACTAGGAACTGAGTCATACTTCAAGACTTTCTAACAGGGAATTTTGGCTTATATAAACTGAAGTGTGAGCCCTGGAAACAGATGGACAAGGAGAAAAAAAGAGCATGTAATCATGATTAAAAACATAAGGACATAAGCAATATCTTTATGGAATAAACCCCTGGCCCATCTAATACAGCAAGGCAGCTCTACCATTATGGGCACCATCTCTCAAGATTACTGCTAATTTGTGAACAGTTGCAGATCTGAGCCTTCTTCCTCTTATTTTTTATTTTATTTATTTCTTTGTCACACATGTATACATACATACAAACAAGTATACGTATGAACATAAATAAGAACAAAGGAAATAAATACAGATAAATAGGGACAGTAGGCACGCTGGTGCGCTTATGCATGCCCTCTTTAAGGACCTCTTAGGAAAGGGGAGAGGTCCACGTTAGAAAGTTTGAGATTGAAGCTGTGAGGGGTTGAGGCTGTAACAATGGAGTCAGGTAGGGCGGTCTAGGCATTGACCACTCTGTGGCTGAAGTCGTACTTTCTGCAAACGCGTTTGGAGCGGTTTACCTTGAATTTGTATTGGTTATTTGTCCATGTGTTATTGTGATTGAAGCCGAAGAAGTTATTGACGGGCAAGATGTTTTAGCAGACAATTTTGTGTACTATGCTTAGATCGGACTGCAGGCAGCACAGTTCTAGATTGTCCAGAACCAAAATTTTGAGCCTGGCGTCATAGGGAATTCTATTGTGAGTGGAGATTACTTTTTTCAAGAAATACCTCTGAACCCGCTCAATTGTGTTAATGTCCAATATACAGTGCGGGTTCCAGGTGGATGAAAAGGGAAGAAGGGTTTTTCTTCCCTTTTACATCTGCTTGGACAAGGGACATCAACCTGGCACCCTCCAGATGTTTAAACTTGAATTATCCTCAGCTTGGTCAGCATGGCAAATAGCAAGGGACCTGGAAGAGTTATTGTCCAGAACATCTGGAGAACATCAGGCTGCCCATCCATGGAAAACTTCCATGACAAGGGAGTTTTGGGGGTTTATGAGAAGAAGTTCCTTCATTTATCAGCCATCAAATAAAAACCCAGCCAAATGTCTCTTCTGATTCTGCAGATAAATAATATTTTTTTAAAACAAAAAACCAAATACACAGAGAGATATCCTTTGCCCATGCTTGACTAAGTTTAAGGTAAATAAAATACAATGTTTAATGCTCAGCTCTCAAGCAGTGACAAATTTGAAACGTAACCAAAGTCCTGCAAAAATGTAGGCAGAGTCTGACAGTCAATGGGATGATTATTTGCAGAACCTGCTATCAAGTTGCTAGGAAAACCACTTATTTCTTTGACTGACAAAGCTTCTGGTCTTTGCTTGGTTGTGTTACCTGCAGGCTGCTGTCTTGGCAGCATCTCTGCCTCCCCATTGACTAAAAGCCCTTCACACAATGCATTTGAAAGTCCTGTCAGCCAGACATCAAGATTTTGGCAGTTCTTTCAAAGATGTTGTCTGTTCTTTCTTTCTTCCTCCCTCCCTCCCTCTTTCTTTCCTTCTCTACCTCCCTCCCTCCCTCCCTCCCTTCCTTCCTTCCTTCCTTTCTCAGCTCTCAAATCCACACATCAAGATTTCTGGCAGTTCTTTCAAAGATGTTGTCTTCTCCATTTGTGTGTGTGTGCGTGTATTTGACCTCCCCCTCCAAGCACTGCTGAATGTCAAAAGTCGCTGCTAAGAAGAATAGAAGGAGGTAGAGCAAGATTCATTTAAATTTGCCTTATTAAAATATTTTTATACTACTTTCCCGCAATACTTCAAAAATGCTTTACATCAAAAAGAAGAAGAAGAAGAAGAAGAAGAAGAAGAAGAAGAAGAAGAAGAAGAAGAAGAAGAAGAAGAAGAAGAAGAAGAAGAAGAAGAAGAAGAAGAAGAAGAAGAAGAAGAAGAAGAAGAAGAAGAAGAAGAAGAAGAAGAAGAAGAAGAAGAAGAAGAAGAAGAAGAAGAAGAAGAAGAAGAAGAAATGCTTATGTGGTGCAAAAGCAAATGGCTTCCATCTAAAGATGTCGCTGCAGATATCAAAATCCAATTTTGCAATAATAATAATAATAATAATAACAATAATAATAACAATAATAACAATAATAATAATAATATTTTAAAAACCCAGGTGAAATGGAAAGGTTTATGCTCTGAAGAGATAATTAAAGTCAGACTTGTAACAGTTTCAGGAAAAGGTTTAAATTTTTGGTGGAGTGGAGATTAATACTGAGAACACATCCAGTTCCAGCTATTACTACCCAAATCCCACAATTGCATATTTTTGAATCCCAATTTGGATCACAAGATCTCATTTAACATTAAAAATCCAATGGGTAGTTATAGTTGATTGAAGTATTACTACAGTGGTGCATTTCAAACATTTTTATCACTGGGTTCAGTGGGCTTGGCTTGGTGGGCACGCTTTGTGCACACATGCACACACACTTTGCACCTGCACGCATGCCAAACATGCACTTTGCACAGGCACAGAGGCTTTTCGACTCACCTCCTGCAATCCTGCATTCTCCCTGTCGCTTCAGCAGCTGCCGCGCAGCAATCTGCTGTGCCGCGCAAAGAAGCTGTTCTTCAAAAGCAGGGAATAAAAGTTAGCATGGGAGCCCAGGCAGATGAGATGGGTGGGCCCAACAGCCGAGCATTGGAGAGAACTGGTTCTGTCTCCGCTGCTCATCGGCGCTACCGGCTCGGTAGAACCGGGCCAAACCATTAGAACACCACCACTGTATTACTAGTGATAATGTGGAAGAGAGCAGGTCCTGTTGGAATTCACACTGACCACAAATAGCTCAGTCATCAAAACTCCAAGAACATCTTGGTCAAGGGTTAATGATGCTAGGAGCTGTAGTTCAACAACATTACAGACACAGATACAGATGAAGAGGGCCCTTGTAGGTCATCAAGTCCAGTGGTCGCCAACCAGTGGGCCGGGGACCACTGGGGGTCCATGAGAAACTTTTGGTGGTCCGCAGAGAAATGTCACCCCCAAAGCACCCCCCCAAAAGCAATTAATCCAGGCTGTGTGGGAACCCAAGGCTATGCCGCCCACATAGCCCACGGGAAGACAAGGCTTGCGTTGCTTGCATTACGAACAACACAAAGTAGTGAGGGGAGGTGGGGAACTTGCCCCCCTTGACCCACGTGCCTGGCCTGGCCATCGGGCTGCTTCTTTCTGCTTCTTTCTTCTGCTTTTGTCAGCACGCAACAAAAGCAACAAAGGTCTTTCTTTCTCTCCCCCAAACTCCACCAGAAATGAGTCTTTGGGACCCCGCAAGGCATCCTGCTTCAGGAGGCTGTGCCAGCAAAGACTCATTTTTGGCAGAGTTTGGGGGAGAGAAAGAAAGACTTCTGCTGCTTCTGCTGTTTTCTTTGCATGAAACCTTCCCTCCCTCCCCTGAGAATGGAGCTGGAGACTATATCCTGTGATCCCAAATAAAGAATGATCAATTGGTAGGAAAATGGGGTGGGGAATATTCCTGCAGACCTTTTGGGGATTTTCCCAGGGTCTCTGGTCTGCGGGATTTAAAATTATGAGTTTGGTGGTCCCTGAGGTCCAAAAGGTTGGCAACCCCTGATCTAGTGCCGCCCAAGCAGACTTTATTCCTTACCATGTTCTTATTCTTTCTGTGGAAGCTACTGGTTTAGACAGAGCTAGTGACTATTTACCATTCACAAAGTAATGAGGTTGCCAACCACGTAAGACTTCAAAATGCAACTCAACAATTTGAAGTAAATTCAGGGAGTCCTCGACTAACAACCATAACTGAGCCCTGAATGTCTGTTGCTAAGCAAGACATTTGTTAAGTGAACTTTGCCTCCATTTTATGACCTTTCTTGACACACTTGTTAAGGGAATTACTGCAGTGGTTAAGTTAGTAACGCGGTTGTTAAATGACTCTTCACTGATTCCTCATTGATTTTCAGGTCGCAAAAGGGGATCAAATGATCCTGGGATATTGCAACTGTCATAAATATGAGTCAATTGCCAAGCATCTGAATTCTGATCACATGGCCATTGGGATGCTGCAATGGTCATTAGTGTGAAAAATGGTCATAAGTCAGTTTTTTCAGTGCCGTTGTAACATCGAATGGTCACTAAATGAACTGCCATAGATCGAGGACTACCTGTAAGCATCCACAATCTCTGGTGAGGGATGGGCTGAAAATATACAATTCTTCTTCTTTGGTAATGATATAGTACATTGAAGGGTAATCTTTCTGGGTTCCTGTGCCAATAATTGTGCATGCACTTGCATGCTCGCACATGTGCCAGCACCCAGAAGGCAATGTGCACCTCCCCACGTCCCCTATGCATGCGCGCACAATCCCCCACTCACCCCCGCTACCTCCTTGACTGCACTGCACCTCACATCTGATTTTCGGCCAGTTTGAGGCCTTTTTTGGCTTCACAAAGGCTTGCAGGAAGGCTTCTGCAGGCTTCTACAAGCTTTGTAGGCTGAAATCTAGCCCCGTTTCATCACTTCCTGTTTTTCTGAAAAAAACAGAAGTGCCGAAATGGGATTAGATTTCGCCACAAAGCTTGTAGAAGCCTGCAGAAGCCTTCCTCAAGCTCTTGGGAGGCCGAAAAAGGCTTCAAGCCCATTGAAAATCAGCTGTGAGGTATGCACGTGCGCAGTGAGGTAAGTTTGCCTGCTGCTTGTGTGCCGGCACAAATGGCTCTGTGTGCCACCTGTGGCACACGTCATAGGTTCGCCATCACGGATATAGTAGCATAAAGGCAGAGGAGGTATTCAGCCGGTTTGTAATGGTTCTGGTGTACTGGTAGCACAAATTTTGACTAGTTCCGAGAAATGACAAATACCACTTTGGGCTGGCCCCACCTACCTGCCCCTGCTCTTTCTTGTCCTTTATTCCACTGATTTTTTAGTTCAGCTGATTCGTGTGGCAGAGTAGATTGCCATGCGTCAGCTGAGCTAAGAAACAGCTCACCTCACTGAGGGTGATCTTTGAGTGCTGCATGCGCACTCAAACCGGTAGTGCACAATTTGAAATCCCAGCACTGCATCCAGGGTGAAGTGTCTTACACAGAAAGGTCATACATAAGCAAAGATCATCCAGGCTCAAAGAATCGGGACCTTACGTTAAGCTGCAGTTAAGATGCATTGCTTAAGTCTACACACAAAAATCTAGTGAATTAATTGAATTGGGAGAAAATTAAGAGAAAATGTTATTTGAAAATCCCAGTCTGGCTATCAACTATTGAAGCCTTTTCTTATCCTATGATATATGAGAAGGAACAAACAGTTAGATATGTGGAAATATTGGATGAAAAGAGTGAACTTAAAACAATGCAAAAACTAGAAGAACAAGGCATAAAGATGAATTGGTTTTCATATGTGCAAATACATTCAAGGTATCTTATAGATTCTAAAACGGAGGGATTTTATGACAAATTGACTGATTTAGACAGGATCTTGACAGGTACTGATGAAAAAGTGATTAAAAAATTATATAGTTATTTGTTGGAAATTATATTAGAGGAGGAACAAGTTAAAGAGACGATGATTGTTTGGGGGAAGAATTTTGGATATGGGATTGATTTGGAGAAATGGGAAAAATTGTGGTCTCAAAATTATAAAATGACAATGTCAACAGCTTATAAAGAAAATTTGTATAAGATGTTTTACAGGTGGCATTTCCCCCCAACAAGAATTGCAAGAATGTTCAAGAACAAATCTGAAAAGTGTTGGAAATGTCATCATATACCTGGCTCGTACTACCATATGTGGTGGACTTGAGAGGATGCTAGAAAATATTGGACTAAAATTCGCATATGGTTGGAAAAAATGACAAAGATACATATAGACTTGAAACCAGAGATTTTTTTATTGGAAATCTTACCTGATATATATAATAAAAACTTGAAGTATTTGACTGTAAATGTATTAACAGCGGCTAGGATTGTATTTGCTAAAAACTGGAAGAGTGAGAAAACTCCATCAGAGGAAGAAATTATTAAGAAAATATTGGATTGTGCTGAAATGAGTAAATTGACATTTGAAATTAGAGAACAAGAAGATAAACAATTTTATGAAGTTTGGGATCTTTTTTATCAATGGTTAGATAATAAAACATAATAATAGAACATTCAGATATAGCATATAATTTTTTTTCCTTTTTTTTGATATTATCTTTATAAAACATTATCAAGATAGATTTGGTATGATCTTATGATGTATTGCAAAATAAATTAAGTAAACTATAGTTATCTCGTTAAAGTATAAATTAATAAAATTATAAATAAATGTTTTTGTTAGTGATGATATTAGGTTATACAATTATTGATTGATAATATGAGCTATTATGTAATATAATTATATTAGCGTTTAGGAAATGGATGCACACAAAAAAAGTGGTAAACCAACCGATGCACTGTTTGTAAATTTATGAAGAAGGATGATGTTTTTATGTTTTATGTGGTTTGTCTATGTTGTTTTGTTGTTAAAATAAAAAACTTTAAAAAAAAAATCTAGTGAATTAATACTCAGCACTAGACTGGTGCTAGATAAGAGTCAATGGAATTCAAGCGGGCGCTGGACTTTGAGCATTTGTGAATACGTAATGATTGTAGGCTGAGTCCTCTCTTGACTCCGCCCCAGCTTCTGTTTTTTCCTTCTCCATTGCAGTTACAGAAACTATGGTAGAGAGCAAGAACACCTGCCTAAAACAGAAAGAGAGGATCTTCCTCCTAATTTATTTATTTAAATTAGTTTATATGGCCACCCATCTTACAACTGTGACTTTGGATGTATAAGAGGGTGGGTTTTTTATTTTTTTACAATGAATTAAAAGGCAAAGTGGCTACCAAGGATACCATACAACCAAGGATTATGACTCAGGAACTACAGCAAGCCAATTGCATAACTCAAAATCAGAACAGGACTCAGAAAGGTATTTAAATCCCCCAAACAAGCACAACCCAAAGTGTACTGAAGAGATCTCCTCGAATGGGGACAAAATGTTTGCAACCAAATCGCCAAGCTCGGCGCTCAAACCAACAACATAAATACTATACATCAATTGGTTGGGATGAATAATTCTCCTAAGCATCATCTCCAAGGGTCAAAGACAGAAGAAGTCCTTCCTAGAAATTCAGTCCAGTCCTCAAGCACAACTTGAGTCCAGGATAATTATGCAGGTGTAAGGTGGAAGTCTTTTCTTGGTCACTGTCATAAACTTGCAAATTATTCCTTTCTGCAAGGATTTCCAGTGAATCATGAAAAAGAGTAAGCCCTGGAACATGGTAATTGCTGTTTTACAGACCGTAAATTTCTTTAATATGCTGTTTTTATGCAACTCTTCACAAAATGTCATTTTTCCTATTTTTCTAAAATATTACTTTAAAAATCCCTGCATTCCTCAAATCTTCCCTATAATTCTGAGCTGACTTGGTCAAAGTTTTCTAACCAAGAACAATGGGCAGTGATAAAGTAACATCTGTTAATAATGTTTGATTTGGCAGGTCATCTGTGATGGATTTCTTTAAACTTTCCTTATCCACAGATCTGCCAGGTGTTTCACCTGATCAGAGAAGCTCTCCATAAGTCCATCAGTCAAATAGGTTTTTTTTCTGCCAGAGCATAGCCATTCACTTCTTAGCGTTGTTTTTACTTTATCTATTTTGTTTGAGGATGTCTGAGGAAAGCTTCTGGAGTGACCAGAAGAGATAAAATCAGAAATGGGATCATAAGAGAAAGAATTGTCAACAGCATAGAAGTCCCCTCTTGCTTTTTCAAGAGGCAACTGGACTTTCTGGTTTTTCTTTGAAGACATTTCACATCTCACCCAAAAAAGCTTTTTCAGCTCTGATTGGATGGTGGGAAATGGAAGGATTTATACTCCTTGCAGACAGCTGGTCATTTGCATTCTTTTAGTGAGTCATTGAGGCCGCCTTGAAGTTTATCTATGTCATCAGAGTCACCTGAGTAGAACAAATGGGTGTGGAGCCATCTTGGAACTGTTGAAAGGACTGTGTTGTAGACTAAAGATAGATGATGTCATATCCCTCCCTCTCTGTTGAGAGAGGGCTGTTCAATTTTGACATAGATGGCCTCTTTGATCCCTCTTTCAAACCAGTGGTCCTCTTTGTCCAACATGTGGACTCTGCTGTCTTCAAAAAAGTGGCCTGTTTTTTTTAAATGCAGATGCACTGCTGAATCTAATCTTGATGTGTTTGTTCACACTACTCTGATAATGCTGGTGACACAGATAAGCCCGAAGCACCCTCAACAACTTGCTAAAAGGATACAAATGACCAGCTGTCTGCAAGGAGTTTAAATCTTTCCATTACCCACCACCCAGTCAGAGTTGAAGAAGCTTCTTGGATGAGAAGCAAAACATCTTAAAAAAAACAAAACAGAAAGTTCAGTTGCCTCTTGAAAAAATATCTCTGGGACAACCATGACCTGGATGACTGAGAATCTCCATAGACAATTGGCACAGAACCAATCTTAAACTACAAACAGAAACAGCAAATAGAGAGGTTGGTCACTTGGAGAGATTGTCTTGGGATTCCATTCTGTACAAGGCATATACAAAAAGAGGAGAAGGTCAAGGAAGGTGAGGCAGACTCCAGAGGAAGATGGACAGACAACACCCAAGACACTCTACAACAGCATCAAATAACAGTGGTTGATGCCTCTAGCAGTACATGAACCAGAATTTTGTGTCTCCCTCGACACCCGAAGT
The DNA here is from genome assembly GCF_049901715.1 of Pseudonaja textilis. Lineage (NCBI taxonomy): Eukaryota > Metazoa > Chordata > Lepidosauria > Squamata > Elapidae > Pseudonaja > Pseudonaja textilis. Next base: position 19,829,177 of record NC_141998.1, read on the forward strand.
ACTAAAATAGGAAGTAAAGAAGATCTACTTTGTTCTTCTTGATGTGCAGTTGGCTCAAAAGCTATTTATATAGCCATCAGAAAATGGTTTAGCAAACATCTTTTTTGGAAAGGTTCCTCTGATAAGTAGTCATTGCAGTTCTCAAAACCCCATTACATTCTATATTATCTTGGTTCATTGTCTTCTTTCTCCTTTTAACCTACTTTTCCCATTGTCTACCTTTTTCCCTCCTCCTCCTCCTCCTCCTCCTCCTCCTCCTCCTCCTCCTCCTCCTCCTCCTCCTCCTCCTCCTCCTCCTCCTCCTCCTCCTCTGCCGCTTTCTTCTCTCTTATGTAAAGAAGACCACCTATTTGCAGATAGAATAGATCATTTTTAAAGGAAGGTTAAAAAAAAACAGGTCAGTGACAATGTGAGGTCTCTAGGAGGGATGGTCAGAAACTTCGGAAATTCATTTCTTCATGTTTATTTGAGGAAGTTTCCATTGTCTGTAAAAAAAAAAAATCAATATATTAAATCTATCAGAATACTTGCTTAAGAAAGAAAATAAGCACATTCTGTTTTGGAAAGCTGGTTATCTGCCATCAATCTTGAGAGGGTTTTCTAGAAATGGGGAGAGTCATAACTGCCCTGTTTTTTTTCCAGTTTGCTCTGAAATCTCATCTATATCAGTCACTGAGCCAATAAATGTTAATAGTACAGAGAGCACATTAGGAATATATAACAGTCCAACGACAGTGCATGTACAAAATATTTATAAAATCTCAAATTGCAAATCAGTTCATGAGGAAGGGAACAAATCTCATTTTAAATTGGTATGCTTAGGAAATGAAAAGCTTGCTGATGTCACCCCAGACCTATTTTGTTTATAAATAGAATTTCACTTCTTAGTCTAAACTAAAGCAAGCATCGAGAGTAGTCCAAATTACTATTTTTACAGTTAATTTTTCAAAGTCGATGGCATAGTTTGACTTCCCCTCTTTTATTCTTTCAAAGAGGGAGAAATGAAACATCCATTCTGATATTAGACTCTCAAACACAAAAGTGTATCTACCACGGACAACATTCATTCATTCATTCATTCATTCATTCATTCATGTATCCATCCATCCATCCATCCATCCATCCATTTGAAAAGTTGATGTGGCCCAGAATGGATATGCAGGTTCCAAGATTTAAATTTAAAAAAAAATCTAAGAATGAGCACTGATTCTACAGGGTTAATGAAGATCACGTATCTTTAAACTTGGCCAGAATTCTCCAAGGAGAAGACTTGGGATTGGTCTAATCTGGAATTTGCATTGAGGTACAGATGTCTACAATTTCCAATGGATTCAACTAATACTTAAACTGGACCTTTGGGAAACTTTGCATTTTTCTGAATATTATGAGAAGAGTGAAAGAGAGGAAATTAAAAAAAATACTTTTTTTATTTCACAGGAAACAGAATGGAACAGACTTTTGATTGGAGACAATGGAACGTGGGAAGCAAAATTTGGCAGGAGCTGGAAGTAGACAGATTGCATTTCCTTGACACCATATTATTTGTTGCAAAGGGCACTTCTGTGTAGTTTTAATTTTTATAATCACTTTCCACCATCAGCCTGTGCAAAATGTCTGTTTTCTTTATGCATGTTGTGTTTATGTTCCCATGTTTCTCTAGAAACTTCAGAGTAATGTACAATGTCATTTCTCCTCCCTTTATAGACACAGCAATCTTTTAAGTCAGGTTATGACCGCAAAAGTGTTCCAGAAACTCATCCTAATGTTATGGCCAACACATTACCATAACTGAAAGCAACAGCTTGTGTGAAGACTCCCAAGTTAAAACAAGAGGCAGCAATTGCAAGCAACTACCTGGAGCAAATCTGGTCTGGCTTACATACTCCAAAATTCATTGGGTGCACAAGAAGCAATGAAATTAGAGTTTGTCTCTGCCAATCAAGTATGGTCAAGCAAAGTAGGTGCACACTCTGGGTCTCATCAATTAAACAATATCAGTTTGTAGGACCCAGGAAGCACTCATATTTTGTTGCAATATCTACTCCACAGAGACCTGTGTGGCTCCCATCCTTACACTGTAGGAAGACCTCTCCCCCCCCAGAAGAATTAATTATTTTGGGAAATATTAAAAATGCAGGATAAAGTATTTCCCTTAAAGGAGAAATAAAAATTCTTAAGGGAGGCAGAAACCAGCCCCAGTTTCCCTGCCCCAAGCAGAAACTGAGGACACCAGCTTTTAGAAATGCAGATTTTGTAATCCATTCAGAAAGATTGGATCAGACAGAAACTCCAGATAAGCAAAAAACAAAAGGTTGACAAAATTAGCTCAGACAAGCACCTAGGATTTGCATTTCCTCCTTTGCCTATAAAGCCAGCTATGACCCCTTCATAACTCCTACATGACCCCCATCGGAATCTAACAACCAATAGAATATTAAAAGACATGTTCTTGCACAGGAACAGGAAGCTCAAAAATAAAGCTCAAAGAAGGTATAAAAACCCAACCACTCTCAACTCCATTTTGTCAGCATAAGCCATCTTTCCAATCAGCCTCCAGCCTCCATTTTATTTCCAATGCCTTTCTCCCAGATTGGATATGAAGCTGGATATTTCTTCCAACAACATTTTTTAGGAAATTATTAATGGTCTATTTGTCCAGATCTTGGAAACAAGATAATCTCTTATACAGGTAGTCCTCAAATTACAACAGTTCTTTTAGTGGGTGGGCTAGTTGAGGAATAATTCAAGTGAATTAGATTGTCCTTTTCTTCTTGGTAAAAGACAGAATTCAAAATAATTACATATGTTATTCCTAAAGGAGAAACAAGGAAGTCAAAGTTAACAACTATGATAAGTGGTAAGAAATTTACAAAAAGCAAATTATTTATTTGTAATATGTAGGCTATTTTTTTTAAAAAAACAAATTTATTGGTTTTTTAACAAACAAACAAACAAACAAAAACAATAGCCTATGTAGGCTATTTTAATAGTGAGAGGTTTATAGAAAATATCAAAAAGTGCAGAAAACATAGAAAGAATAGAATCTGCATGGCTTTCCTGAACTTAAAGCTTATCCAATACAAACTCTTTGATGCTTATTTTCTCCAGAGACACATCAAATTGTTTGCTCTTAATTTACTTGCCTGTTATCTTGTTATTTGGTAGACATTTGTACAATTTGCTTTATTTTTTTTAAGAACTATTGATAGCAATAGCAACAGCACTTAGACTTATACGCTGCTTCATAGTGCTTTAGCCACGGTGGCACAGTGGTTAGAGTGCAGTACTGGAGGCTACTTCTGTTGACTGCTGATTGCCAGCAAGTTTGGCAGTTCAAGTCCCACTGGCTCCAGGTTGACTCAGCCTTCCATCCTTCTGAGGTTGGTAAAATGAGGGCCCAGATTGTTGGGGGCAAGAGGCTGACTCTGTAAACTGCTTAGAGAGGACTGTAAAATGGTATATAAGTCTAAGTGCTATTGCTATTTACAGTGGGAAGTGAGTTAGCCTGCAATACTGCATTCTAACCATTGTGCCACCATGACTCTTATGGTCTTTTATGGACTTTTTTTAAAAAATCACATACTCATAGACCACAAGCTTCCATTTCTTCTTGTAGCTATGGTACCAGGTCTTTTTCCATCATGCTTCAGGAGAGGCTATTTATAAGACCCATCTGCATAATCTAAAATTCACATAAGAACGAAAAATGCCACTATGTTCCTGTGGACACGCATGCTAAAAACATAATTAACCATGGTTTATAGGATAAAACTACAAATGGTTGAATTTCCAGAACATAATGGTTGGGTTCTGATGCCTTAAGCTGAAATGAAACAAACCCCATTATGCTTCAGTGCATTGTGTGAATCAGGATTATGAAGTATTTGAATTTTACCTCTTTGCCTAAGGCAGGTCTTTTCGTAACAAATTGCTTTGATTCATCCTATTTCCATTATCTTCAGGAATTCCAGAATCTCCCCTAACACCACTTTCATGCAATAACAATTCTTCCTTTGGCTCAGAGATGCTGTAGCTATCCAGGGCACCTAAAAATTAACCCTGCATGTTTCAGAGATATGATTTCACTTATCTTCCTGCACTGCCTTGCCAAGAGACATTAATTTGGACCCCGTCAAATGGGTTAATTATTTGAACAAAAAGCAGTAAGGAGATCAAATTGACAAACGAATGAGCTGCACTGTTAGGTTTTAATAGTCCAAAGCAAAAGGAACTCACCTCCTGAGCAAAGGGAAAGAAATGGGGAAATGTCTTTGTAGCAAAAGGGCCAGGAAGGAGAAAACATCATAACCCTTTTGCTTATGCTAAGCTGGCCAATTTACATGAAAAAAATGGCATTAAAGGGAGCATTTGTAGAAATTCCCAGGTAAAGCTTTTATAGTGTTGTCACTTGCTAATGTCTGCAAAGAAAGTGGGAAATTAGGAGCTGGTGGAAAGTTGGCAAGCCTAGCCCATGTTTTTTGAAGACACTGCCTCCTTTTGTGTGAAAGAAGAATGTAGAAAAACCTTGCAATGTAATATGTGGGACCTTGGAACTGGTAATCATCATTCTCCTCTCTATTTCGAATGTGGGCTTGCCTTGTGAAAAGGATACTTTTGCAGAATTGTCAATGATCTGAAGGAGGGAGAAACTTTGATCCCCTTTTGATAGCCAACCGTTGTGCCAAAACCAACAGATTATGATTTTTACAACATGGTGATAAAAATTCCTTATGGTCTGATGGACTGGTACTACTAAATTTGACACCAACCATAGAACAAAGTTCTCCCAATATGTTTAATTAACTTTGATAAACATAATTGCCTGTTAGATCTCCAAAATAGGCATATGTATGTAAAGGTCTTCCCAGAATTTTTTTTTTTGCAGTAATTTTTATTATTTTTTATTGGGTCTTCCCAAACTTGATGGAGGATAAGATTTTAGGGACAGAATACAATCAGTTTGCTATCCCTGGATGCAATCGAGCAATCAGCTATCAACATTGGAGGTTAACATGCCATCAACAACACCCAACTACCGGGGTGTCTCTGTAACCTAGTTGACACGTCACACTGAGCCGGTGTTTTTTAACTATGATAGTATTGAATCCATGGTTATGAGGATTTATGGACCATGATAAGCTTCAAATTTTGGGCTTCCTGAGATAAGTAGCCCCTGAGAAATCTACTATCACTAACCTGTCCAGCTTTTTCGGTTATCCATTTGTTCCTAATTGTTCTATGGGGCTCTTGGACACTTAGATACTTCTTACTTAATCTGTCCTGATCTCTAGTTTTCTCCTGCTCTTACTCCCCACAGACTCAGAATAACAGAGATTTGGAAGGGAGCTTGGAGGTCTTCTAGTCTAACCCCCTGATCAAACAGGAAAGCCTATACTATTTCAGACAAATCATTGTCTGTTTTCTTCTTAAAGATTTCCAGTGTTGGAGCATCCACAACTTCCGAAGGCAATTTATTCCACTGGTTTATGGTTCTGACTGTTAGGAAATTTCTCCTTCATTCTAGATTGGTTCTCTCCTTGATTAGTTTTCATCCATTGCTTCTTGTCTTGGCTTCAGATGCTTTGGAGAATACTCTTCTATTTTAGCAGAAGAGGTTTAGGCAGCATATATTTTGACTTCTATCTTTGGACAATTGGACAATGCTGGAGCTTGGGGTGCTCTGTAACATTAGGTAGTGCAATTGAGGAAGCAGGAGAACAGTGTTGAAAAATAAATTTAACTATCCTGTCATTTTAGATTATACCAACTTCTAGGTATTTTCCCTCTCCCTCTCCAAATATGATTCATCTTAAGCACCAAAGTGTCCAAATGCTTTACTACTCTGGGCTTAGTGTGTTGTATCCACCAATGTCAATGAAGTTTATGAACCATGGTTTAAGAGTTAGTAGGGTTATGACCCTATTATTATAGTTTAAAGTAATTAGTTAAACAATGACTTGACACACTGGTAAATTCTAACCAATAATTTATTCTATTCATATCCTTCCTGGTCTTGTTGGCCTTAACTTGCTCCCTTCGTCTGGCTTTAGACCACTCTGTCTGCTTATTGGTTGGGTTCATATGTTGAATCAAGGGACTGGAAGTGGGTCCACTAAGACTTGGGTCTTGACCTGATCAAGTCAATCCAAAGGGGCAACAGAGACCCTGACCTTTTGGGACAAAGTAAAAAAAAACCAGTCCCTCCCAGATAAATGAAAGAAAAAATGTTATGACATTGAAAGATTCAGAATATTCTTTTCCATTTTCACTTTGTCTGCACAAGACAGATACAGACTTCAGGGAATAATTAGGACTGCAGAAAAAAACAATTACTATCAACCTGCCTTCCATCGAGGACCTGTATACTGCATGAGTCAAAAAGAGGGCTGTGAAAATATTTACAGACCGCTCACATCCTGGACATAAACTGTTTCAACTCCTACCCTCAAAATGATGCTATAGAGCAGTGCACATCAGAACAACTAGACACAAGAACAGTTTTTCCCCCAATGCCATCACTCTGCTAAACAAATAATTCCCACAACACTGTCCAACTATTTACTAAGTCTGCATTACTATTACTATTAATCCTCCCATCCTTCCTTTCACCCATCTCCTCCCACTTATGACTGTATGACTATAACGTTGTTGCTTGTATCCTTGCAATCTTTATTGACTGTTTCCTAGTATGATTTGATGGCTTATTGTACCCTATGACTATCATTAAGTGTTGTACCTTATGATTCTTGACTCTTGACAAATTCATCTTTTCTTTTTATGTACACTGAGAGCATATGCACTGAAGACAAATTCCTTGTGTTCCCAATCACACTTGGCCAATAAAGAATTCTATTCTATTCTACATTTTTTTCAGAGCTATTTCTCCACTTTCCTGAATATTTGTAAACTGAACTGGAATAGAATTCACCAGGAAGACTCTCTCTGAAGAGTAAAATAAACATAGCCATGGCTATTTTATTTCTAAAAGGGTCAAAACAGCTGCACAAGGTCACAAGGCCAAGGGTTCTTATTAGATCACAAATGTATCTTTATATTTAAGAGTCTCAACCTTCATCTCTTCCTTGTTAGGTGCTTTAAGAGGTTGCTCTAAAGGCCAGTTTATTGAAGCCCGTGTGATACTGAGTTACTATGGTGACGGGGAGGACATACAAGAAAAACTGTTAAGAACTAATTTTGTATCCAGTGCTGACTTAGTAAATAATCAAATCTATCTTGATTTAGAACGTGTTGTATATGTCTTCAGTCTACTGTTTTGCCTGACACTTTTTGATTGAATCTTCTAGTTTAAAATTGTTTGAAGGTCCCGGCACTAACACCAAACATGGGTTGGTTGGTTTTGATTAGTACATTAGGAAAAGGCAGCTATGGTGTTGTAGAAAATGTGATTTATGACTGAGCATTATGTCCAAACCAGAGCAGTCTAGTTTGTTCAACAAACAAGGTTTAAAAACAAAATACACTTTGATGTGCCAGGCACTAATTAGTTTTTCATTCATATACTGGCTAAGCTTCTACTGACACAGCTGTATTGGATGGTGTCTTCTGCGGAAGCTCCATAATAGCAATAGCACTAGCACTAGCACTCAGGCTTAGATACTATTTCAAAGTGCTTTACAGCTTTTTTTAAGCATTTTACAGAGTCAGCATATTGCCCCCAACAATCTGGCCCCTCATTTTACTGACCTTGAAAAGGTAGAAGGCTGAGTCAATCATGAGCCCATCAGAATCGAACTCCTGACAGTGGACAGAGTTACCCTGCAATCCTGCATTCTAACTGCTATGCCACCAGTGCTCTATATCACCTCATAGTGCTTTACGGCACTCTCTGAATGGTTTACAATGTGGATCCTCATTTTACTGACTTCGGAAGGATGGCAGGTTGAGTCAATCTTCAGCCAGTCAGAACTGAACTCCTGACAGTGAGCAGAGTTAGCCCGCAATACTACATTCTGACCACTGTGCCACCATAGCGCCGATGATTCATTTCTGTAGCACTGAAGATTTCTCCAGAATAAGATGAGTAAGGCTGGAGGAGAATAAATGTCCTTGCTTTTCAGACATTCCATCTTTTGCGAGAAAGTGTGGGGCAGGCTGGGGGAGTAATTACAGAGAGGGTGGAGGTCACCTGTAAGCTATTCCATCATAAAATGCCAATGATGTGGAAATACAAAATTGTACGAGTAACCATCCATATGTCATCGCGTGGCAAAACACAAAAAAATCTGTGCTGGAGAATTAAAGGCATAAATATTGAAGGAGAAAGGGGAGGAGGGAGACTAAAAAGGAAACATCTAACTAAGATGCTCTTGACATCTGGAAATGACAAGATGCTGGAAAGTCGGCATGAAAGCATGATGGCAATTAAGGTGTACAAACGCAAAGGGTGGAAGTAAAAAAAAAATCACCCCTTTTTCTCCTTTTTAATGACTAGGCGGAGGATGAAATCTCAAATATCTTTTGCTGTCAGTGTTAGCAAATGTGCCCCTTAAAAATGGCTTAAAAGGACGAAAGAAGTTAATTGTCAGAGTCCTTTAGTGAGCTCTTTTTCTCTTTTGGGGGCAATGTGTTGCTATCTTATGTGTTTGATCTCCCACCTGGATGGGGTTTGAAAACTAACACTGGTAGGATATTCTTTTAATGCTTTCCAGATCACCCAAAGAGTTTTGTTTTGCTGCAGCAGTGAAGAAATGCTGTAGACCTGAACTTACAAAGTAGAATTTAGTAAAAGCACAGCTGTGGGAGACTTCAGAATGTAGCCGATTGAGTGCAGGAGTTAGAACAGGAAGTAATCTGGTTTTCATTTACCTTGACTTGGGTACTGTAACGCTCAGAGTATTCTTATACCTCTGGGACAGGTTCCTGTAGATCCAAGTCAATACTTCATCCAGAAATTATGCTGGCTGTATTTCTAGAATCTAGGATTCTGAAGGGGTTTCTCTAATTAATGAGAGTTAAAGGCCCAATTAATATATATGGAGACATGGAGATGACCTGACACAAATAAAAAAAAAGTGTAGAAGATGTCATGAGTCCTGCAAAAGGGGAAAGTATCACGAAAAGATTCCAGCTAGCTCCCTCATGACTAAGAATGAGGGAAGCAGAACTGAATCCAATTCTGTTAATATAGCTTATGTCCAAAAAGCATAATTCTAGTCTTCTTGTGGAGTCTGTTTCCTGATCTGGGCAATCTCAGAATAATAAGCAATATCAAAGTAAATAGAGTTGGAAGGGACCTTGAGGGGGGGTCTTCTAATCCAAGCCCCCTGCTCAAGTAGGAGACCTATACCAATAAGAGACGTAGTGGCACAGTGGTTAGAATGCAGTACTGCAGGGTTAACTCACTGCTCACTCCAGGAGTTCGATTCTGAATGGCTTGTTAGGAATGATAGTCACCTAACAGTTGGGTTGGCAATATATAAACCAGGATAGTTATTTAGTACTGTTGTATCTTTAAGAGAGTGCTGTAATTGTGATTGGCTGGGGTTCCTTTGACAGCCATAAGATGGATCCAGAAACCTGATTTTCTCTCTATTGCCTTTTGCCTGATTGTCGTTCTGCTTGGATTGCTGTGAGTCTTGCAAACTGTTAGCAAACTCCATTTACTGAACTTTGTTTATGATACTGGACTTCGTTTTTGGATTATCCCTGGACTACCTGCTTTAACCGTGTATGATTTGGACTGTTTGTTGAACTTTGTTTACCCGCTTACTGGTAGTAAAACCTACATTTTACTATTCAGTGTATCTGTATGCTGGCTGTGTGTTATTCCTCACCACTCTCACTACGTTTCCCTGAGTGCACTCAATTCTCCTAATGGGGAATACCTTAACACGGCTCAAGTTTGACTCAGCCTTCCATCTTTCCAGGGTCAGTAAAATGAGGACCCGGATTGTTGGGGGCAATACACTGACTCTATAAATGGCTCAGAGAGGGCTATAAAGCCCTGCAAAGCAGTGTATAAGTGCTATTGCTGTTTCTATCCCAGACAAGTGGCTGTCCAGTCTCTTCTTAAAAGCTTCCAGTGTTGGGGCAGACACTTACCTACAATAGTATAGTTTCTTCCGCTTGAGCAGGGGGCTGGACTAGAAGATCTCCAAGGTCCCTTCCAGCATTCTATGTGCATTCAGAATGAACAACTTCTGAAGGCAAGTCATTCCACTGTTTGGAAATGTCTCTGTAATTCCAGGTTGCTTCTCTACATAGAGTAGAGTAGAATAGAATAGAATAGAATAGAATAGAATAGAATAGAATAGAATAGAATAGAATAGAATAGAATAGCAGAGTTGGAAGGGACCTTGGAGGTCTTCTAGTCCAACCCCCTGCTTAGGCAGGAAACCTACACCACTTCAGACAAATGGTTATCCAACATATTTTTAAAATCTTCCAGTGTTGGAGCATTCACAATTTCTGGTTGTTCCACTGATTAATTGTTCTAACTGATTAGTTTCCATCCCTTGTTTCTTGTCTTGCCTTCTGGGGCTCTGGAAAATAGGTTGACACACCTCTTCCCTTCTTTGTGGAAGCCCATCAAATATTGGATCACCAATATCATGTCACCCCTAGTCAAGTTCACTTAACAAGTGCAGGAATTTGCTTAAGAACCATGCCAGAAAACATAATAAAATCAGACATGGCTCACTGAACAACTGCCTTGCTTACATACAGAAATTCTTCTCCCAAGTGTTGAAAACTACTTGTTAGCGAACTATGTTCCAAGGGCTAATTTCTCTTCATCAGGCCTGAACCCCAACTCTAGCCCCTAGCCCTTTTCCCATTAGAGTTTTTATGGGCATCTGTTGTGGTTAACCAGCAGCAGGTTCAGACGGCTGAGGAGAGCGAGGACTCAGACGAGGAGCCAGAACCATTAGGGAGTGGACTGCTGCCTTCAGAGATTGTGGGGGCTGGCAGCAGTGATGAGGAGGTTCCCGGGGAGCCTGTGCTCAGTGCGCATGAGCACAGGATTGCTCGTAGGAAAGAGCAGCTACAACAGCATGGGTGACTCGGGAGTAAAGCTGCAAGGTAATGGCCCTTCCTTCAAGAAGATAAAAGCCAGCTGTGAAACGAACTGTGATACTTTGCAGAAGGCAAAGATGTTTTGAAACTCCAGCCTCGTGGACATTCCAGTATCCCGAGTTTGTATATGAAGATTCTTATTTTGCAAATTATTTCTTGTCTGTTATCTTTTGGCAAGTTTTGCACAGTTTGGCAAGGCTTGTGCTTATCACGGCTAATTATTTTGTAAAAGCATTAGAAGCTTTCTGTTCTTTTTGAATTGTATTTGATTTGTCAGAAAAGGGCGTGGGTCAGAACAGCATCTAAGGAAGATTTGAGATAATGAAAAGACCCATAACAGATGAGCGACACTTCCACCAGCAATATTATGGTGCTGATGTGTTCAGGAATATTACTAAGAGAAAACTAAAAAAAAAAAAGAGAGAGAGAGAGAGAGAGAGAGAGAGAGAGAATCGAGATACATAAATCAGTAAGCTTGTCTGCAGGAAACTAGCATTTTTGAGACACTGCAAACATCAAAATGGTTGCAGCATTGTGTTTGCTGCTTTGAGTGCCCAGAAACAAGATGGATTCACAAAGAAATGCATAAATGGAATGGATTTCTGTCACACTGTGCACAGATCGAGAAGGGAAAAGATATCACTCACGTCTTCAAGAGTGTGTCCAGGAGTGGGGAACTCAGACATTTTGAAACGAAGAGTGTCCTTGATGCAAACCCAGAAACTTAAACTCCGACAGTCTATCCTTCTCCCTTCTGATCAATGTGGCAGTATCATATTTGTCTCTGGCTTATCTTGGCTGCAAGATCCTATTAAAGAAAAAAAAGGACCAGCGAGAGATCCCTCAAACTGAGTGATGTCATTTGAAGTTTGGAGTACTCACCTCTGTCTCTAGAGATGATTGTTCATTGTTTACAGCTTTTTCCACAGCACTCAGAGTCTCCTTGGTTCTCCTTGAGTGATAGTGCCGGTTCACAGCAGGGTGAGTGGAAGGCTGCTACAGCAAAACTAAACTTGTCACAACAGTTGGAAAATAAGACCTATCCTGCAAATAAGCCCTATCATGTGCCTAATATAAGCCCTGCCCTCAAAAGTTCTACTTAAGAGCCTGCGCAGCCGGCTATCCTCCCATTCTATCTAGTTGCTCACAGTACCATGGGGAGGCATAACTACCTCACATGCCCCACACTGGCTTATGTCAGGGCCCCCCTAGCCAGGTCATCCACACCCCAACACCTCACACTGGCAGCACTGGCAACCATGTGAAGCAGGAGCCCACGTGGCCACTGGCCCACTTCTGCTTGCTTGTGGCCGTAATGGAATAGGAGATCGAGCAGTGTGCTGATGCTATGGCCGTGAGACAACGCAGGTGTTGGGGAATGGATGGCCTGGTCAAGGGGGTCCTGACCTAAGCCAGTGTGGGATACATTGGGCAGCTTCACCCCTCCACCTCACCTCATGGCCGTGGCACCAGCACATTGTTTGGCCTCCTGCTCCATTGCAGCCATGAGCAAACAGAAGTGGGCCAGTAGTCATATGTGATCCTGGTAGATGGGAGTCCTGGAGCTGTCACCCCAAGGCGAGGCAGGTGTCAGGGCATGGGTGGCCTGGCTGTGAGTGGCCTGGCCATGGGGGCCCTGACGGGCATGTGGGGTATCTCCAACCCTCCCACCTCACAGCAGTGGTACTGGTACATCGTGCAGCCTCCTGCCCCACCATAAGCAAGCAGAAGAAGTGTGACTCCAGTACAGGGGAAAAAAAATGACACCTCTGAAAATAAGCCCTAGTGCTTACTTTGGGGCCCAAAAGAAAATAAAACCCAGTCTTATTTTTGAGGGAACACAGTAGTTGTGTTCAAACCCAACCTAACAATGCTCACTTAGGTAAAAAGGAATGCCCTTTAAAAACCCAAATATGCTCATCTGGGCAGAGAATTTATTTAGTGAATGAAGGTAAATATATGTGTCCCTGGATTATGTTGCAGGATCCAATCTGAGTTGGTCACCAGAACCAAAGCTTATTTCTTCCAAGCTTTGCGGCACATGCTGGAGAAGTTCCCCGAGGAACTCCAGAATAGGTATGTTGGCTTATTCTATGCATGGAAGAAATATCCATCTGGTTCAGTTCCAAGTTGGGAGAAAGGCACCAGAGACAAAATGGAGGCTGGAGGCTGATTGGAAAGAGGGTCCATTGATTCATGAAGCAGAACTACCAAGCACTTGTGATTCTGGGCAACTGGCCTTGTGGAATTGAGAATAGGTTTGGTTTTTTTTATACCTTATCTTGGGCTTTGAACTTGAGCTTCCTGTTCCTGTGCAAGAAAATGATTTCTATTGGCTGTTGTGAGACTCCCATGGGACCATGTAGCAGTTATATAGGAGTCATAGATGGCTCTATAGGCAAAGTATAAATGCTAGGTATTTCTCTGAGCTCCCAGGTTTGGTTGAAGTTTGGACTGCTGAGATGATGCAATGAAGGGCTTGTCTTCTGAAAGGGTGTTGGGGAATTCCTATTATGGTTTAATGGCTTTGTCCTGGTTTGGCTCTTGGGTGAGGGTATTTGCTTATAAATAGAGCAATCTAGTTTTCAATAAGCTCTTTATCTCTTAAGTGCTGACATCTGCTGAAAGCTATTAAGAAAGGTGGGGGCTGCTTTCTGTCTCCAAGAGCATGTTTCTCAATTCCTCATCCAGGTAAATATAATATTCTGCATTTTTAATATTTCTCAAAATATTTTATTCTTCTAGGAGTGGGGTGGGTGCTAACTTTCCACAGTATTTATATGGCTCCTGGTTGTGTGTGGCTTTTAGTTGTTAACAACTAAAACTAACAATTAAAAGCCACACACATCCAGGAACCATGATCCTGAAAGCTTGGAAGAAATAACGTTTGGTCCCAGTGACTGACTCAGATTGGATCCTGCAATTTATTCAGTTTTTCTATATTTGGTCTGGAACACATCAGAACACATCTCCTTGTCTGTCTACCCGTTGTCTTTCTGAAAAAGAGGTGTGAATGCAGATCAAAAGGTAAACAGCATTATATGGGGACAGATTTAAGGCACTATAAGTAGAAATCAGGGACGTGGTGGCTCAGTGGCTAAAACGCTGAGCTTGTCAGTTAGAAAGGTTGGCAGTTTAGTGGTTCGAATCCCTAGCGCTGCGTGATGGAGTGAGCTCCTGTTATTTGTCCCAGCTTCTGCCAACCTAACAGTTTGAAAGCATGTAAAAGTGCAAGTAGAAAAATACTTTGATGGGAAGGTAACAGCATTCTGTGCACCTTCGGCATTTCGTCATGCCGGCCACATGACCACAGAGACATCTTTGGACAGCGCTGGCTCTTCGGCTTTGTAACAGACGTGAGCACTGGCTCCTAGAGCCGGAAATGACTGGCACATATGTGTGAGGGGAACCTTTACCTTTGCCTTTAAGTAGAAATCTCATTTTAAATTACTCCCCATTACTGAAAGCCAGGGAATATAATGTTGAATTGGAGTTTCATGATCAGCAAAATGTACTTATGAATCCCTCTGGCAGAGTTGTAGTTAGTTAATCTCAGTGTGCACAGAGCATGTGTGAAAGACGACCCAGCATTCAGTGAAAAATGCAGATAGCACACAGGCTGAAGCCGTGGAAAAACACAGCCATAGCTACTTCTTTAATATCTTAGAAGCAAAACCGAATCCACAGGTCCTTCTGAGCTAAACCTCTGCATGTTTAGGAAGAGTGCATAGATAATAAGACATTTCTCACTGTTGCTTACGCTGTCACATTCTGCAACAGCTCCACCATGCATGAATTAAGTGTCAGTTATTTGGTTGTATTACACCCTGAGCTACAGGTTCAGAAATTTTCCTATATTCTCAGCTAGATATAAATAGACAGAATAGGACAGAAAATCCATATATTAGTGACTTCTCAGATCTCTAAATACTTTCATGAGAATATTAAATAGAAAAATGAACAAGATGGAACCATCACACATCTCATAAGCTGAAGGAATGTCAGTTCTCTAGAACCAATTTCTGAATTCTAGCTATCAGACATAGCCTCAATTTCACATGGAGAACTTCAGAAGATTCCATGATGGTGCTTTTGAAACCTAATAAGCGCTCCAACAGACATGGAAAGGAATACTCTCTTTCTGTCTAGCATCTCATTGATCATCCATGAAAGCTACCAGTTCCAAAATCAGGTTGAAACTAGCATGAAAAAGTTTCAAACTGCATCTAAGGATAGATCTCTCTCTCTATCCTGCCGGAAGGCTTCAGCATTAAAATCTGAATATTGTTCGGCAGAGTCAAAAGAGAAGTTTTCTCTCTAGTCATAACTAGTCTATTGAACTTCCTTCTGAGGGTGACCTGTTCCTCTCTGATGGCTTTCCTTTCCTTTACAAAGTCATGTATTCATCAGCAGGCCTCTCTCACCTCTAAAAGATCTGTATTTTCAATTCTCTAGATATTTTTAATCTTCTGATCTTCATCTTCAAATGATATACCACCTTGAATGTGCCCTATTCTAATTACCTGGAAGCCACCGTATGTGTTTTAGTCCCCAGGTGTTGCTTTGAAAGGATTCTTTGTTTCAATTAAAGCAGGGGTCAGCAGCCTGTGGCTCTGGAGCCACATCTGGCTCTTTCATCCCTCTGCTGCGGCTCCCTGTCACTGGTCGGCACCACAATTTTGAGAGGAGCTTCTGGTTAAAGGGAGAGGAAGCATGTTGTGCCCGGAGGAGACTCTATGGCAAGGGGTGGGTTTTCTGGTCGGCTCCACAATATATAGGGTCTTTCAATTAGGAGAGGAAACAGGATGCCACGTTAGGAGGAGACTCTATGGTGGGGGAACCGGATTTCCAATCAGCTCCAGAATTGAATGGGGGGCTTCCGGTTAGGACCTTTATGGCTCTTTGAGTTTAAGGTTGCCAACCCCTGAATTAATGCAACCCCTTGGATCCCTGAACAGTACTGTGAACAGCAGTAAGATGCCATGTCCCAAAAGTGCTTTTTTTCAAGAGGCAACTGGACTTTCTTGTTTTTCTTTGAAGACCTTTCACTTCTCATCCAAGAAGCTTCTTCAGCTCTGACTGGAATCATCGAAGAAAAACAAGAAAGTCCAGTTGTCTCTTGAAAAAGCACTTTGGGGACAATCATGACCTGGATGACTGAGAATCGTCATAGACCGTAAGATGTCAGTCACTATAGACCAATGGTGGCGAACCTTTTCGGCACTGAGTGCCAAAACAGGAGTGTGCAGGCACACGCGGGAACACCAGAAACCAGAAGAGCAGTTCCCCAGTGCAAATGGGAACACCAGAAACTGGAAGGTCAGTTTCCAGTGCGCACATGTGTGCCAGTCCCCTGGTCTTCTGGTTTCTAATGTGCATGCAGCTGGCTGGTGCGCATGCACACGCTGGAACCCGGAAGAGTAATGGGCAATGGCTGGCATGCCTGGAGAAATGGCTGTTCATGCCACTCCCAGCACGCAAGCCCTTGGTTCACCATCATGGCTATAGACTGCGATAGGACTGCTACGCTAGTATGCTGCAATCAATGATTATCCCTTAGAGGTTTTTTTTACTCCCCTAATTGTAGTTTAGCATATACACCAGAAGGAGGGTGTGTCTGTTTGGGGGACATCTACCCATGATTTATGGGACGTCATGACTCAGTGTTTACAGACGCTGAGTTTGTGGGTGGGAGAGCCCGGGTTCAAGACCCAAGCATTGTGCAATGGGTGAGTTCCTGATACTTGCCTTAGCTCCTTCCAAATTAGCAATTCAAGAGCATGCAAATGTGAATAGATAAAGAAGTACCACTTTGGTTGGAAAGTAACAGCGTTCCATGCATCTCAGTGTAGAGTCATGCAAGCCACATGACCACCCAAGTATCTTTGGACAACGTTGGCTGCCTTGGCTAGGAAATGAAGATGAGCACTGACCCCTAGAGTCAGATATGGGTGGACAGGAGAAACTTTTACCTTTGCCTTACCGTGGAACTCACCTGCCATTGCCTGTCCCACAATTGGAGGCGCTTTGTTTATAATAGCTGAAATACTGTGACAACAACTATGATGGAAGGAGCAAGCATCGTTAATGACTTTGTCTTATTTAATGTTGACATCCTGAGGTCAGCCCATTCATCTCTTGAGAATGTTCCCAGATATTAGTCAAAGACTGTCTCTCCTGCCTTGTAGTTCTGAGGTATGATTTATAAGTGAGAGAAGTAAAAAGGAAATGTTTGTTTAATACCGATAGTGATTGTGCAGAAGTGGGCATATATATTTCTTCTCCTTGGCTCCCTAATCTTTATTAGGTTGTGGCATGTGAAAGTTTCTTTTATTTATGCCCGGCCTTGTGACATGGCTCCAAGGTGGCTTACAGCAACTTCACCAAACTTTGCTTCAATGCCAAAGTGTTTCTCATGATCAGAGACTTCAGTTTGGCAGTCTATGTGATACATTCATGGGGGCAACTAACTTAGGAGAACCCTGAGCTGACTGAATTATGTATAGAGATCTCAAGCAGATAAGTGGCCTGGAAAAGTGGCAGAAGGGAATGGAGATAGGCAGAAAAAAAGTATTTGAGAAATTATCTGAAGTCAGGAAGGAACTCAAATGTCACTTGAGAAGAAAGACTAAAAGATTCGTAGAATTACAGACGGTAATTTTTGGATGGTATCTTGGAAATACAGTAGCCTAGTCTAACCTACTGCCCAGTGCAAGAATGTCTACGGAAATTCTCAGTCATCCAGGCCACGGTTGTCCCAAAAGTACTTTTTCAAGAGGCAACTGGACTTTCTTTGTTTTTCCTTGAAGATGTTTTTCTTCTCATCCCTGTTACATTATCAAACAACAGCTACCATTATAAAATTGTCTTGATATCTAATCAAAATCTACTTTAGTGTCATTCAAGCCCATTGTTTCTTGTCCTGACTATAAGATCAATTCTGAATAATTCTGTCCCATTTACTAGATTCTTCAAGAACTTCAAAAAAAGTCATCAGGTCTTCTCGCAATGTTCTCATCTCTGGGCTAAACATACCCAGAACTTCCAGACATTCTTAATTTTTCCTTCAGGAAATGCTGAGGAGTTTTAGAAACTGGTGGGAGGAAGAGGGTTGAGTTAGCCCTGGAGTTGCTGGTGGCCTCATGGTGAGTTCATCACCTCATCCTGGTTCCTATTGAGCACAGTTAGTCAGCCTGCTACTCCCTACTTACACAGTGCTCTCTTCCGACCACTCTTGCTGCTTCTCATTGATTTCTCAATTGCTCCAAATAGCAGGTGGCAGTTTTTTGCTGGAGAGACACTTCATGAATGACTTGTCCTTCCCTTTACTTCGCGAATGCCTAAAGCAAATGCAAGTTTTTTTCAGCATAAGGGTGGGGGGAGGTGTGTGGAAGGAGGATTATGAAGATCAAGGGCTGACCAATTGCCAGATGTGAGGAGATGCAAATTATTACAACAAAAAAATTATTGCCATATGCCAACCTTTTCCCTTTCATCTTGCTTTTGTTTCTCTAAGAATACAGCAATTATGGAATCACTCAGAGCTTGCCCCAGCATCAGACAAGCTGGTGCAGATGCTGTGGGCAGGAGTGACTAATTGAAGGCAGCCTTGCTGGGATTTTATTTTTTTAATTTTTTACATTTTTATTGGTTTTTAAGACAAACATGAACAAACAAAACATAAAAACATCAAATCATCTTCCATATACGTACATACAGTGGGCCGGTTGGTTTATAAATTGTTTTGTGCTTCCATTTCATAGCCTTCAATTATAATTACATTGTATATAATCTCGTATTTTCAATCAATATATTAAATACATTATATCATTATTAATCAATCATTTGACTATACTTTTATTCATTTATGTTTTCCAAAATGATCATATTTTACTTACTTTGTTTTATGACAATTCATATTATCATCCCGGTTCTATCCTAGAATCATTTTGTAGATATAATAAGAAAAGAATACATCTTTATATATTTATTATTTTCTAAAAGTCTACATATTTCATTACTATATTTTACTATATTTTATTGTCTAACCTTTGATAGAATAGATCCCAAATTTTATAAAATTGTTTATCATTTTGTTCTCTAATTTCAAATGTCAATCTACTCATTTCAGCACATTCCAATATTTTCTTAATGATTTCCTCCTGTGATGGTATTTTCTCATTTTTCCGGTTTTTAGCAAATACAATCCTAGCCACTGTTAATACATTTACAATCAGGTATTTCAAGTCTTTACTATATATTTCAGGTAAAATTCCCAATAAAAATATTTCTAGTTTCAAATCTATATGCTTTTCTGTCATTTTTTCCAACCACGTGTGGATTTTAGTCCAATATTTTTTAGCATCCGCACAAATCCACCACATATGGTAATAGGAGCCAGGTATCTGATGACATTTCCAAGATAACTTCAGGCCAAAATAAAACATGCTTTGCTTCTGGCAACACTGTGTTTTAACCGTCTCTCTTATATACTATTCTCCCCAGCTGCAACCAATAAGGAGGATCATGGCCACTTCCTCTCTCATAAACAAGTTGTTTCCTTCTCTGTTCCTCCCTACATGTCCTAGGATGGAGCGGGGATGGGCCTGGTTCTTCCTCTAACTGCCCAGCCGGCCTCTGCCCTTCCCCAGCCTCCTCCGTAACCTCTGGAGACACACCTCCACTCCCTGGTAGCTGTTCCTCCTCTTCCTCAGAGTCCAGCTCTAATAAGGGCATGACAAGGGCACTGAAGAATAGGGGGATTAGCTGGGAATAGGATAGGAGCATAGAAGTCATTTCACCAAACAAGGAGACACTAGTAGTTCTAAGTGTTGTGAAAAAACGAAGAAGGAACCAATTGGTAGCAATTTCAACCACGACTTAATGTATTAATATATAAAAAGCATCAGACAAGACTTCAAAATAGAACTGAATAATAATAACCTGCTCTATTGTAAAAAACATAAACACCCAATTTCCTGCAGCTATGAAGCGCATTTATAGTTCCTATACTGCCTGATCATTCATCTTTAGTTATCTCTGCTGCTGCTGAGTGTACAACAACAGCACAATTGCCATCTTAAACTGTTGGCAATGTCTTTGGTAAATGCTTTAGACTTTTCATTACCTCCCACTGAATACTCTTCCACAAGAGTGGCTCACAGATATTGGGCTACTTCTGCTCAGCATGAATTATTCCACACTGCGGGGTGGGTGACATTGTCAAGTCCCGGCTTCCTAAACTCCAGGTCTTTGGCAAAGTTCTGAACTGGCCCCAACCTGAAGGAATCATGTACAGGGGAGATGGTGGAGGTCTTGCTGAATTAACTCCATGAAAAAAAGAAAAGAAAAGACAAAGAGAGAAATTGATGGAGGGCAAGATGGAAGGAATGGGATTCACTGTGGATTTTGGGGAATACTGATGAGGAACAGATCCAGTGATGTGTGTCTTTGGCTTAGATTTTAATCCAAATCAGGACATTTCTTTTATACATTAGAAGTGTCAGCATTCCAGCTAACCAACTCCAAACCAATAAACTCCGAGACAAACATGTCCTCAAAGTTCCATTTTATTAGAGTTGTCATATTGGCACATCTGGGAAAACCCAAATCTGAAGAGTTCTGGGTTTTCCCTTCCCATAAGAGAAATCAAAGATCCATCCCCTGCATCCATCAGTCCATCACATGGCCCAATCAAATCTTCATCCCCACTGGAGACATCTCTCCAGACACACCCCTCCAGGTACAGGGCAGCCTGTCCTTGACTCTCTGAAAAAGAGTGTCGTTGTGTCTAATCTTCTGCTTCACTATGAAATCTCCCCCTCCCAAATTCTCAGGCATTGAATGTGGCAGCCTCAAAGCTTCCAAGTTAAAAAAAAAATGGCTTCCTCAAGGCTGGCAAGAAGCTTTTGTAACCTTGATCTAACAAAGCAGGTAGTCCTGGGTTCAACATCTGCTCCATCTGGAGCAGTGGTTCTCCACCTTTTCTTCACTATGGACACCCTTTGAATGCTTTTTGCGGCCATGGAGTATGGACCATGGCCATGGGCCCCTCAAGACTTAACTCAAGATTTAAATCATAACATTTCTTCAAGCTTTTTTGTATAACATTGCAGCTCCCCAGGAGTCTGCAGACCACAACCTGAGAACCACTGATCTAGAGCAGGGGTCCCCAGACCTGGTCCATGTCTGGGCACCAGGATACAGCTTGCCAGAAACCAGGCCAGGCAAACAAGTGAAGCCCCATCCATGGGATGCAGGCAGCACACAAAACAACAACACCTCTCCGATCCATAGAATCGGAACTGGAACTGGTCCCTGATGTCCAAAAGGTTGGAGGCCACCGATCTAGACTGTTCCCAAACAGTTCCCTTTTGAGCCTTTGATTTAAACAAGAATGTTACTAAATCTTCCACCCAGCAGGGAGGCCTTTCATAGACTAATTCCCAAGCACCTAGGTTCTCCACCTAGGATTAAGAATTTACTTTAGGGCAAGGCAATTAGAACAACTATTTCTAAGGGGTGTGTGTAAGTGCACAATCTGCCTACCATCCCTGTCCTATTGTCCCCATTTATTCGTACCTATTTCCTGTATTCTTACTCATGTTTATACTTATACCTATTATCTTGTAAGCGATTGACAAATCAAATCAAGGAATAAAAATAAAAAAATAAACTTACCTGGATCCTGCTCTGTAAGACTTGAGTACTGGATTCCCGATCAGTATTTCTTTGCTCATCTTAAAGGTAGAATGGCCCTTGCACTTCCTCTAATATTTAAACTGAAGATAAGATTTAGTTATCTTTCAAACCTTGCCTAGGTCATGGATGACCAGAATTCCTTGGAGAAAGGTAAAGTGGTATCAACAAATTGCTCT
Source organism: Pseudonaja textilis (assembly GCF_049901715.1). Classification (NCBI taxonomy): domain Eukaryota; kingdom Metazoa; phylum Chordata; class Lepidosauria; order Squamata; family Elapidae; genus Pseudonaja; species Pseudonaja textilis. The sequence goes on from NC_141998.1 coordinate 19,851,088, forward strand.
TTTATTATGTAGTCACGTATGAGGGGGTCCTTGGTGCTTTCTGAGCTTGCTTGTTTTCTTGCAGATGTTTCATTACCCTAACTAGGTAACATCATCAGTGCTAGTAAGGAGTGCTGTTTGCTGTCAATTTACATACTGGTGTCTTGCCTGTCAGTTTTGGTGGGGATGGTGTTAGAGATTGTTTGCAGGGGTGGGCTGCTGGGGGTTTGCATGGGTTCGGGAGATCTTCTAGCTAAGATTCTGTACAGTTTGGACAACACCCCAAAACCCACTCCTGGCTCGCCCCGCCCATCCCACCCCGCCCCTCCCAGGAGTCCCCACACAGCCCGTTTTGGATGCAGGTAAGTGAAGGGCATGCACGGAGGCTCGGGGAAGGCGAAAAACGGGCCTCCCGGAAGTTCAGGAAGGCTGGAAATGGGCCCATTTCCAGCTTCCAGGGAGCCTCCAGAGCCCGGGGAGGCTGTTTTCGCCCCTCCCAGAGGCTCAAGGAAAGCCTCAGGAGCCCGGGGAAGGCACACACACACACACCTGCTGTTCTCAGCCAGTCCTTGAGTATTAAAGATTTTTCTTTAAATGAATTCAAACTCCAGCTCCTCTTTAGGATAATGATGGTTTATTCAATATATCAGCAAACAACAAATACTCTGATCGGGCAAGAATGGCTAAAAGCCAAGCAAGGTTAGCGTTGGGTTTGAATTTTCTCTCTTTCCTTTTATCACCACTATCATGAGACGCCCCCCACCACACCCAGGCCTATACACAGTTCTAGTTCTGGCCACGCCTAACCTATTATCTCTAAATGCTATTAACCCTATAACATGTCTACATCCTAACCTATTCTGACCCTCACTAACTGATCCCCACCTGGTGCCGCCTTCACCATGTCTTAACTCAAAGCTTAATTACCACCTATATGTGCCCCAACCCCCTCTAACAATATGCACCATATCAATACATGGAAAAAGCCATTTCCAGCCCCGCAGTTGTTGCAGGATCCATCCTCCAGCTCACAGCTCCGCTGAGACATTCTAAAGCAACTTTCAACACCATTGGCTAGCGCACAAGCAGCAATACTGATCTGGCATCAGCAGAGTTAAGATGGTATTCTCCACTGCGAGGTGTGTTTGGAGCTGACGGACTCCGTAGCAAACTCAGAGCCTGACAGCTGTGATGCAGGAGGCTGACTAGTCCATGCCCACCGTGGCCGCGCCCACCCAGCAACCGGGCAGAGAACCCGTTGCTAAAATTTTTGAAGCCCACCCCTGATTGTTTGGTTAGATTGTTTACTGATTGCTGTTTGGCGGTTTCTTGATTGGGATATTGTTTACTTCATTGTTGGTCTGAAGTTAACCTTGGAATTAATCTACTGGTAAGCTTTTCTGAGTGCTGATTATTGGTGGACAGGTGCTGGAGTCTTTTTTTTCTTTTGGGCTGGTTGATTGTCTCTTTTGCATAGTCTACAGATGTTGTTAATGTCAATGTGTCTATTGATGGCTGATTTGACAGAGTGCCAGGCTTCTAGAAATTCTCCAGCATTTTTGGATAGTTAGGGGAATGAAACATCTGAGAATAGAGAGAGAATAGAATACTTTATTGGCCAAGTGTGATTGGACACACAAGGAATTTGTCTTGGTGTAAATACTCTCAGTTTACATAAAAGAAAAGATACATTTGTCAAGAATCAAGAATCATAACATACAACACTTAATGATAGTCATAGGGTACAATCAGCAATCAAATCATACTAGGAAACAGTCAGTATAAATCATAAGGATACAAGCGACAAAGTTACAGCCCTACAATCACAAGTGGGAGGGGATGGGTGATAAGGAGTGATGAGAAGGTTAATAGTAATAGTAGTGCAGACTTTGTAATAGTTGAACAGTGTTGAGGGAATTATTTGTTTAGCAGAGTGATGGCTTTCAGGAAAAAACCGTCCTTGTGTCTAATTGTTCTGATGTGCAGTGCTCTATAGCATCATTTTGAGGGAAGGAGTTGAAACAGTTTATGTCCAGGATGTGAGGGGTCTGTAAATATTTTCACAGCCCTCTTTTTGACTCGTGCAGTATACAGGTCCTCGATTGAAGGCAGGTGAGTAGTAATTGTTTTTTCTACAGTCCTAATTATCCTCTGAAGTTTGTGTCTGTCTTGTTGGGTTGCAGAATCAAACCAGACAGTTATAGAGGTGCAGATGACGGACTCAATAATTCCTCTGTAGAACTGTATCAGCAGCTCCTTGGGCAATTTGATCTGCAAGAAAAAAAACAAGCTCAGAGAGCACTAAGGATTCTGAGCTACAAATATTATCATTTATTGGTAGTCACGCATGCAGGTTATTATTTGAAACTTGTAGTTTTCTATGAATAATTTTGTATGTGTGAATGAACTCTGTATCTATAACAGAGGTCTTCAAACTTGACAGCTTTAAGACTTGTGGACTTCAACTCCCAGAATTCCTCCTCCAGTCATGTTAGCTCAGGAATTCTGGGAGTTGAAGTCCACAAGTCTTAAAGCTGCAAAAAAAGCCACGTCCACCCAGTCACATGGCCACACCCACCTAGCCACACCCACCTAGCCACGCCCACAGAACCCGTAGCAAGATTTTTTTGAATGCCACCACTGAGCAGAATGTAGAAGATCAAGAACTTTTGGATAAAATTCTCGCCCTGACACTATAAGGGAAAATAGCGCCAAGTATTCCAAGCTGTCAGGAAGCCAGGCAGGCTTATGAAAAGAGAAGTGGATAGAGAGATCAGGGAGTGGATGACTTCAAAAGGAGGAAGACAGGAAATAAATTTTCAGCCCTGGAAGAAGGAGCGCCAGGGACAGAGACTTAAAAACCCAAGACTGAGTCATTATAATCTTTTTTTTTTATGAATTCATTTGCCAGCTCCTAAAGCAAAAAATAAAGCCATATGCAGCAATTAACCGTCAGTGCCTGCTGCTAATGCTGGAGAAGAGCCAGAACCAGAGCAGAGAAGAACAGAGAAGAACAAGTGCCTGCTGCTAATGCTGGAGAAGAGTCAGAAAAAGAGCAGAGAAGAACAGAGAAGAACAAATATTCCAGGATCTTTGGATGGAGCCTTTCCAGATCCAGCACACCTTAAGGCTGGAATCGACAAGCTCTCTTTAGTGGGTCATCACCATCACCTCTGGCTCTTTAAAAGTCCATTAGCTCCACTGGAATGGTTGAGCTGACCTCCTTTGAAGCCGTTGAATCTTATTTATATGACAGGCAGAAATGGCCTTAATAGGATCTCGTGAGAATATTGAGCATTTTAGATGTTCCTTGATCTCTCTTTAGAAAGAGCTGCAGCCTGACAACACCCTTTTGAGGGGTGCGGGGGAACAGTGATCCTGTTGGAGAGCTAGCTGGAATTCCTAACGGGTCTATATTTTACTTTAGGCTGGTTCAGTTTTCTCTTGGTTAGCTACACGCCTATAGGAACCCTAAGCAGAATACGGCTCTTTCAGAAGTAACGATGGATTCCCCCTCTCACATCTTTAGAATCTCATTTTCAACCATCCTGAGAGGAGAGGAGAGAAGAGGAGAAGAGAAGAGAGGAGAAGATAAAGAAGAAGAAAAAGAGAAGAGAGAAGAGAAAGAGAAAAAAGGGAAGAGGATAAGCTTTTTATCATCTTTTCTGTGTATACAATGGCATACCTTAAAATGACATTCTATGCACACAATGGTCCAGTCTCAAAGGACAAAAAAAGAAAAGAAAAGGAAAGGAAAGGAAAGAAAAGAAAAGAGAATCTATATCATTTATGTATATCTATCCCTATCCCTATCCCTATCCCTATCCCTATCTATCTATCTATCTATCTATCTATCTATCTATCTATCTATCTATCTATCTATCTATCTATCTATCTATGTATGTATGTATCTATCTATCTATCTATCTATCTATCTATCTATCTATCTATCTATCTATCTATCTATCTATCATCTATCTATCTTTCATCTATCATCTATCTATCATCTATCTATCATCTATCTATCTATCATCTATCTATCTATCTATCTATCTATCTATCTATCTATCTATCTATCTATCTATCTATCTATATCACAGTCACATTAATCACATTTTGAATATATAGTGGAAAAAAGAATCTTGAGAGTTAACATACTTGATACTATATAATACAAAGGTATTACAGAATCTAGTTGTTCTGCTTTCTGAACAGTATTTATTTACTTGGATATATGCATGCATTTAAAGAATACGTTACTATAGTTTCATTGTTGTTAGGATCATTACCTGGATCATCAAATAGAGAGCCTGAGCGTACAAGTGTTTTTGCATGTCTATTTCTCATGCTTTGTGGTGGTGTTTTTTAATAGGGACGGAGGGGTCCCTCGCGTGTCATTTCTGCTGAAGAGATGAGCAACTTGGGAAAGGCTCTGTTGAGTGTAGGGAGTGTGGGGTTCTGTGTGTGCACATAGAGGCACACGTTTTCTCTTTCAAATAGTAGCAAAAATCGATTCTTAACCTTTCAAGGAGTTTATGAAATCCTGATGTGAGGTTCAATGGGCATTGATTTCTCTGCTTGCGTAGGCTCCCCATGAACGCTCCTGAATGACCTGGGTTGAGTTTTTTTTCTTCTCTCTTTTGGTTATGTTCTGAGCAGACCAAAACAGATGTTCAGATTATATTTCAGCAAAAGCATCAAAAGGTTACCTCTTCCAATACAGATTCTTCTCTTCTGTATTTCCCATGAATCTTACTATCCTTGGCTGATACTGATGAAACTAAATGCCAGGACAGCCAGTAGCATCAATGGTGGGGCTCAAATTTTTTTTACTGCTGGTTCTGTGGGTGTGGCTTGGTGGGTGTGTCTTTAAAGGGCATGGCAGGAGAGGGATACTGCAAAATCTCCATTCCCTCCCCACCCCACTAACCTGCTTTCCAGCTCTGTTCTCCTGTGCAGGGCCACCAAAGAAGACCCAGCCGATCAACTGGGACTCAGGAGGCAGAGAATAGATGGGGGCAGGGACAGTCAGAGGTGATATTTTCCGGTTCTCCAAACTATTCAAAATTTCTGCTACTGGTTCTCCAGAACTGGTCAGAACCTGGCGAATACCACCTCTGTGTAGCATAAAGAAGAATCCACCAGTCCTGAAAGCAAAGTCAGAACGACTGCACTTAGAAACCAAAACATAGAGGAAAGACATGGGAAAATATGTTGTACCAAGAAGGTGTGTGTGTGTGTGTGTGTGTGTGTGCGCGCGCGGGCGGGGGACACACACACAAAAAACCCTGTGTCAGGGATGAGACCCTGTAGCAGAATACAGCTTTTTAAGAAATAACATTGGATTCCCTATCCCACTCCCTTAGGATCTCATTTTCCACCATCCTGAGGAGAGGAGAGGAGAGGGGAGGGGAGGGGAGGAGTAAAGGAGAAAAGATAGGAGAGGAGGGGAGAGGAGAGAGAGGAGAGCAGAGGGGAGGGGAGAGGAGAGAGGAGAAAGGAGAAAGGAGAGGGGAGGGGAGAGAGGAGAGAGGAGGGGAGAGAGGAGAAAGGAGAGGGTAGAGGAGAGAGGAGAGAGGAGACGAGAGGAGACGAGAGAAGAGAAGAGAAGAGAAGAGAAGAGAAGAGAAGAGAAGAGAAGAGAAGAGAAGAGATAAAAGGCACCAGAGGAAGCATAGAGACAGAGGATTGCACATCTCCTCCAACTGTTAATAACCTAGAGAATGGGGAAATGATGAAAAATATTTCAGGAATATCTCGGAGTGAAAGCGGCCCATCACATGGATTGCAAAGCTCTGGCTTTGCTTCTTTATTCTATACCAATTTTTCATTTTGTTATGCCCCCCCCTCCCCTTTGCTGGCAGGATTTACTTCTTTCACACTTTGACAACTATATCTTCCATTGAGCATACTTGTCTACCTACAAAGCTGATTTTGAAGCTGACCTTTGCAAGGCAGCTTTTGGTTTAATTCTTTGTCCCTCCTCTGGTTGAAAATTCATTTGCTTATATTCACCGTTGGTTACCATGGTTGCCCTTGTAACTCCCTGCAGCCCTGGAGGGACAAGACCAAAACACTTTCTAATCCAGCATCTCAGATCCCCACCTCTGTGGGAGCCATCTATTTACAGAAAGCTTATGAACAAAATATGAAATGAATAGCCTTCTCCTATACTCCCTAGGAACTGTGAGTCCTGCTCTGAACATGCCACATGTCCTGTTGTTGCTATCTATCTATCTATCTATCATCTATCTATCTATCTATCTATCTATCTATCTATCTATCTATCTATCTATCTATCTATCTATCTATCTATCTATCTATCTATCTATCTATCTATCTATCTATCTCTATCTATCTATCTATCTATCTATCTATCTATCTATCTATCTATCTATCTATCTATCTATCTATCTATCCCCCCCCTCTCTCACACACACATCTACCTACCTACTTACCTAGTTAGCTAGATAGCTATCTGAAGAACCAAAGAAGCGTCTTGGATGAGAAGCGAAACATCTTCAAAAAAAAAACCAAAAAGTCCAGTTGCCTCTTGAAAAAGCACCTTTGGGACAACCATGCCCTGGATGATTTAGAATCTCCATAGACATCCGTCTGTCCGCCCGTCCATCCATCCATCCATCCATCCATCCATCCATCCATCCATCCATCCATCCATTCATCTTATGAAATTGTGTTGGATGCACATTACAAGCAGAAGACATAGTTGGAAAAGTTCATTCCCTCCAGATGTGGTTGGATTAAACTTCCACCAGTCATCAATGATGCAAAGTGTGGTATAATATCTGGAGGGTATTGTAATGTCTGCCTAGGGATAAAAGGTTTATTACACAAAATTTGCAGCCTCTGCAGATGTTAGAAGCCAATCCTAGCATAATGCCAACCTCATCCTCTGCCTTTTCATTTAATCTGACAATTTAACTTCCCTCACCTACTGTCTTCCTTAATACATTTCACATTTGTTTGATCTCTTACAACCCTTCTTTTTTTCCTCTGAACCTCTGATGAAATAATAAATTGAAGTCCTTGGAAAGGGTGGGGAAGAAAATGGAAAGCTGTGCAGGAGGATCTAAATGGGAGGAGAATCAAAGTGTTTTTAAGCAGAAAGAAATCCCTAAATGTAACATTGCTTCTTTGAAGGATAATCGCTGATGGACTGATTGTTTACTTCCTTGTTCCTTTGCTTTTTTATATTCCTTGAAATGCAAGACACTCAGAGTTCTGCAAATTTTCCATTTATGTAAATTATGTTCCATTTTCCCACAGAAACATTTTCAGATCAGATGGAGGTGAAATGTTGACTGATTCCTAGGAAACATAAATGACAGTTCCCTGCAGATACTTACTCACATATCATGTATTAATTTTAAGATTGCACATACTTCACTGAAAAGAGAAGAAGACAGAGGCTTTGGACATTTATTTTGGCATGCATTTTTCTTCTTCTCCTTACCAACTGCTTGTTGCAAACAATCTCTTTAAGTACCTGCCTGGTAAATAATAGGTTGGAGATGGGTTTGCTGTCATCCTGGCAAGCAGTGAGAAATTGTGTTAGCAAACATTTTGGCCCTTTCATTTCAAAAGCAGCCTGTAATAACTGGTAATAACACAGAAATATATATGCAGGAACATCCTGTGGACGTGGCTCTCCATTTTTTTTCACCCTCCTCCAAAGAACAGAAATTAAAAGAGAGGATTTTATTTTTATTTTTCCTGCAGACAGTTCTGACCTTAATGTATCCAGAAACAAAAACAGACAACAACATTTTGGGGTGTCCATTTAAATAATGAAACATTTAATTTGCGAGCAAAATCTGCAGAGATCACAGGAAGGTCTATCTATCTATCTATCTATCTGTCTGTCTGTCTGTCTGTCTGTCTGTCTGTCTGTCTATCTATCTCTCTATCATCTATCTATCTATCTATCTATCTATCTATCTATCTATCTATCTATCTATCTATCTATCATCTATCTATCATCTATCTATCTGTGATTAACCCAGGGTGGGTTACAAAACAAACACAGTTACAGAAAACAGGTGAAGCCCCTTTTATTCCTTCAGTTTGCTTCCAAGCTCCAAATATCTTTGACGGAAGACAAAAAAACTCCCACACAGTTACACGAAGAAGGAAAAAAGTAACACAAACCAGGCAAGATAAGGGCTGGAGGATGTCCACAGATAACACACACTGTGAAGGACACCAAACTTGGAGAGGAACTATAAACTGGAGATATTTGCACGCTTTGTTTCCAGCGTTTGCCAGTATGCAGGTCCAAACTCTTATCCAGTTGTCACACCTGCAGCCCATGAAGTGGATCAAGGCCCTCTCCTCCCGGGGAGACCATGTCTCTCCCTTATCCTCTCCTCCCTACGTGCCCTAGGATGGATAGGGGATGGGCCTGGGTCCTCCTCTGACTGCTCAGCCAGCCTCTGCCCTTCCCCAGCCTCCTCCATAACCTCTGGAGCCACACTTCCACTCCCTATTGGCTGTTTCTCCCCTCCCTCAGTGTCAGTCTCCACCAGGGGCATGACACTATCTATCTATCTATCTATCTATCATCTATCTATCTATCCGCGCCCGCAGCTCGCTTTCCCGGCTCTGCCCAGCCCGCACGGCTCCGGCGCAGTCCTGGCGGGATGAGCGGAGGGTCTGGCAGGGAGGTGATCGCTGCCTTGGTGAGAGCTCTGCTGCAGGGAAGGAGGGCCCACCTGTTAGCTGAACTGGGCACCCCAGCTCTTCGCGCTCTGCCCGGCACCAGGCAGGGATGGCAGTTGGGTGCTTCTCCCGAGGTGGGCCGATCCTGCGCTGCGGCCCCAGGAGATTTGCCTCCCCATGTGCGGCTGGGTTGTCCTCTCGGGCAGGGGAGGCTTGGTTGTAGTAGGGTGCCGTTTTTAAAATAATTTGCTTTGCTTTCGAAGGCAAAGGGAAGGTGGCTACAGGAGCGCCTGAAGCTAAGTGTCTCCTCAGGGCTCCAGTTGCAGGGAGGAGCCCTGACTGGCCACACGTGGCTGTTCCAAACACCGTGGCATTGCTCTAACGCCACAGCAGCAAGGGGAAGGGAAATCAATGGTGGCGGATGTTATGTCCCCTGGAACCTAGGAGTTCCCACTCAGGTCCGCTTCGCTGCGGGGCGGCTCCTCGCCATTGGTTGGCCTTTCCCCAGCAGCCAGCTATAAAAGCAGGCTGCGGGGTCCAACCAGTTGCTGATCGTTGTGAGCCAGTTCCAGGCTTGGCTAGCACGCCAGTCCTTGTCATTACCTCAATAAAGTATTTGTTGCACTCATGCTCTGGTCCAGCCTCTCATTACCCAAACCTAACAGCGGAAGGTCTCCTGAACATCCAAGCTGTCGCCGCCCGCCTACCCGAGGATGCGAGGAAAGGGAATTAAGTCGCCCTCGAAAAGACGGCCTCGCCGTTTTTTCGGGGGTCAAAAAAAAAATAAAGCCCGGCTTTATTTTGTGAGAAACACGGTATCTATCTATCTATCATATACTTAAAAAAAAAAAGACAGATACCCTTTGCAACAAAAAGAGAAAAAAGGATGAGTTCAATAGAATTAAAGACGAGGATTCAGGATTTAGGCCAATCTTAGCTCTGAGTGCTTTGCTTCGAAACTAATCGATTCTCATTTGTTGGTTATCTCTGTGGACAATCCCACCCTTCTAGTGTGTACACACAGCTCAGTAGGACCAACAACAGTTCAAGCCAACAGAAAATTAATGTCACTTAAATGAGAAAGGAAAATAAGTTTCCCAAAACTGCAAACAGAATACGTGCATTATAGAGTAAAAACAAGCAGACGTTCTGGGTAACCTAATCCACTGGGTAAAAATTATACAGCCTGTGGATCAAGCACCTCCCTGTGAAAAATAAAGTAACCCTTTTTCCCGTTTTCACTTCATTGTAGGAGGTGAATGCCGTTTAAATAGTGGACCTGCTTCAATAGGATGGGAAGCATAAGATGGAGATCTTTGTCACCTATTAGGGGTGACATGATAGAAGTGTTCTAATATTTGAAGGGTTGCCACAAAGTAGAGGGGGTCAACTTCTTTTCCAAAGCACCAGAAGAAGCAACAAATGGAGACTAACCAAGGAGAGAAGCAATCTAGAATTAAGGAGAAACTTCCTAACAGTGAGAGCAATTAACCAGGTTGCCTGAAGAAGTTGTGGATGCTCCATCATTGGAGTTTTTTAAGAAGAGATTGGACAGCCACCTGTCTGGAATGGTATAGGGTCTCCTGCTGGTACAGGGGGTTGGACTAGGAGACCTCTGACAGCCTCCAAGAATCCTTCTTCTGCTTGTCTTTCCAGTGCCATAGAAACAGGGGGAGGGAAGATTAATTAGCCTTTGGGAGGGGGAAGAAGAATGCTGGGGGCTTGAGATGATGTGTTATACCCCTGTTGGAGACTGACTCTGGGGGCAAGGAGGAACAGCTGACAGGGAATGGAAGTGTGGCTCTGGAGGTTGTGGAGGCTGGCTGGGCAGTCAGAGGAAGACCCAGGCCCATCCCCTCTCCATCCTAGGGCACGCAGGGAGGAAAGGATAAGGGAGAAATGTGAATGGCATGGTCTATGGGTGAGGAAAGGGCCTTGATCCCCTTCATGGGCTGCAGCTGTGAGAACTGTTTAAAAGGGCAGAGTGTGCATGAGCCGGTGCTGGAAACAATGAGTGAAAATATTTCTAGTCTGTTCATTCTTACCTGAGTTTCGCGTCCTTCACAGTGTGTATTCCGATATATGTGGATGTCTTCAAGCCCTTATCTTACCAGGTTTCCTTAACCTTTTCAGTATGGTTTTGTTGTTTTTTCTAGTTATAATTCATAGGTATTTTTAGTTTGAACAGTTAGGATTCTGTGTTTATTTGTATCCCACCCTGGGTCATCACATGGTGAAATGTGAAATTGGAATGTTTTCTTGAGTAAGCTTACTTGGTTACTGCGCAGATGTAGCCTCTTACCTATTCAGGCCAAGGCCAACCATCCTGGTGTGCCAGATGTCTGAAACACCACCTGAAGATGCTGCACATGACATTATACACACCTCAGATTGGATGGCCAGTTTGAACTACTGGGGCTGGGAACGTTGGCATAACTGTGTGTATGTGATTTTTGTGCCTGTTCCCTCAGATCTTGTATTTTCTTGATGCTACCCATATCAATTTTCAGTGAAAGTCTTTTTCTCTAAGAAATGGAGTCTAAGGTTTTCTTTCTTGAATTTTGAATGGAGCCTCATCTGACAACCTCCCTTCCAACTCTGTTATACTCCGTCGACTTCTAAAGCAGCTGGGCATAATTTCACTTTCAACTTTACGGAATGCAAATGTGTGTCTCTTATAAAAGACCTACAGGCAATCTTCGACTCATAGCAGTTCATTTAGTGACCATTCAAAGTGACAAGAGCACGGAAAAAGAGTGACTTACTACCGTTTTTCACAGTTACGACCTTTGCAGGGTCCCCAGCATCAGGTGATCAACATTCAGACCCTTGGCAACTGACCCATATTGAGGATGGTCGCAAATTCCCGGGGTCATGTGAACAGTGATGGTATTCAGCCGGTTCTCACCGGATCAGGCGAACCGGTAGCAAGGATTTGGCATGGGTCGCCAAACTGGTAATAAGTTCTGGATGGCCACGCCCCCAACCCAGTTCCCCTGTCACCACTGGCTCACTTGCCCAATCCCCCGATGCTTGTTTACCCCACCCGCCTGACGCTCGCCCTTAAGGTATTTCTTTCTATTTTTTGTCCCCTGACAATCAGCTGTTCCTAGATCAACTGTGCTGGGATTCCCCTTGCTGAGGATCAGGAAGGCAAAAAAATGGAGCGAGGGGCTCAGGGCCCCCTCCTCCATATTTTACCTTCATGAGGCCCAGAGGAGCCTTCTAGGAGCAAGATCGTCCCCCCTCCCCCAGAGGCTCCTCTGAGGCCCAGATGGCCCAAAAAATGGATGGTGGGTGGCTGCAAAAAAAACCACACCCACCCAGTCACATGGCCATGCCCACCTAGCCACACTCACCAAGCCACGCCCACACAACCAGTAGTAAAAAAATTTGAATACCACCACTGCATGTTATCCCCTTTTGCCACCTTCACAAGCAAACTCAATGGGGTTGAGACAGATTCATTTAACAACCAGGTAACTAACTTATCAACTGCAGTGATTCACTTAACAATGGAAGCAAGGAAAGTAAAGGGAGCAACCCTCACTTAACGAATGTCTCACTTAACAATAGAAATTTTGGGCTCCATTGTGGTTGGATGTCGAGGGCTATCTGTATGCAGTGGATGACTGTCAAAAACAATATTTGTCTCTTCTTCCCATTCTCGCTTTAGCCATCACCAACGCTTGGCAAAGCTTTAGTAAAGAATAGCTCGACCAGGAAGGAGCGCCAGCCTTCTTCTACTCACTTCTGATGTCAGCAAACTCCTTGTCCCTCTGCACATATTTTTACCCTCTGCTCTGGGTTTCAATGCCTGATGGAAGAGGCCAGGAGTGTTAACAATTCCTTTATATGTGCTCGGAATAGAAAAATGGACCGCTGCCGGTTACTTTGCCTTTGAAGGCCAGGAGAGGAAAGAAACCTCTAATCTCTTCTGTGAGATTTCCAGGTTTGAAAAACAAACCAACAAACAGAAAAAAATCAGCCTCTATTTTATTTATAGAGGCATCAAGCAAAACTGTCAGCTCTACAAATGCTTGGCTACTGATGATGAAGCTCCTCCAGATCAATGGTGGGATTCAACATTTTTTTACTACCAGTTCTGTGGGCGTGGCTTGGTGGGTGTGGCAGGGGAAGGATACTGTAAAATCTCCATTCCCTCCCCATCCCACTAACCTGCTTTCCAGCTCCATTCTCCTGTGCAGGGGCAACCAAAGAAGATCCAGCCGATCAGCTGCAGATTCCAATGATTTGAAATCTTTCTTGGATGTCCCAACGGTGCTTTCTTCCAAAAGGCAGCTGGACTTTCTTGTTTTCCTTAGAAGACGTTTCGCTTCTCATCCAAGAAGCTTCTTCTGTTCTGACTAAATGGTGGAGAATGCAAGGATTTCTGCTCCTTGCAGTCCTCTGGTCATTGCTACTCTTTCTGAGAGTCACTGAGACCACTTGGAGGTTTATCTGTGCCCTCGAGGTCACCTGAATCCTGTGGTCTGCAATTTTTTTTTTTTTTCTGGAAATCTGTTCATACTCTGCAAAATTCAAAATCCACAGGGAGACTGCTTCTGAACTTTGTGCTTGATGTGGAGAAGAATGAAACTTTGGCTTTGGGTTTTACTGATTAGACTGATAGATCTTTATAGAAATGGCTTGTTCCTATTATTATGAAAAAGCAAAAAGCTGTGATTTGATCTTAATGCCTTATTTCACTGTAATAGAGAGAGTCAGAAGTAAATGCTTCTTTTTCTTTCTTCTCTTCCCTCACTTCTCTTTCCCCTTTCCTCCTCCCCTCTACCACTTTTTCTATTTACTTTGTATTTTATAATACTTTATAACACAATAAAAATGTTAACAGAGGACAAAAGTCAAAGAGTGTTCATCCCAAAATGCGTAGCTAAATGTCTATTGAGAATCTCAGTCATCCTGGTCATGGGGGTCCCAAAGATGCTTCCTTTCGAAAGGCGACTGGACTTCCTTATTTTCCTTCATGCAGATAAACCTCCAGGTGGCCCCAGTGACTCTGAGAAAGAGCGCTAATGAACAGAGGACTTCCATTCTCCACCATTCAGTCAGAACTGAAGGATGAGGTTCGCTTCTTGGATGAGAAGCGAAACATCTTCCAGGAACATTATATCATATAATATATGCAGATCGGACATGAATACAATTGAGAAAGTCCAGAGATATTTCCTCCACTCTTCTGCTTGCAACAAAATACTTTATACCACCAGACTTGAAATTTTAGGCTTAGACAACTTAGAACTACGCCGCCTTTGGTTTGACCTAAGTGTAGTACATAAAATTATTTATTGCAATGTCCTACCTGTCAATGACTACTTCAGCTTCAACCACAACAATACACGAGTACACAATATATACAAACTTAAGGTATATTGCTCCAAGCTCGATTGCAGAAAATGCGACTTCAGTCAATGCCTGGAATGTACTACCTGACTCTGTGGTTTTTTACCCAAACTCCCAAAACTTCAACCTTAGAATGTCTACTGTTAACCTCACCCCATTCCTAAGAGGTCTGAAAGGGACATATATAAGCACACCAACATGCCTACCATCCTTGTCCTAATGTCTCCTGTTATTCCTACCCATTTCATGTACTCTTAATCATGTTTCCAATTATACCTGTTATCTAAAACATGCTTGACAAATAAGTAAGTAAGTAAGTAAATAAATAAATAAAAGTCCAGTTGCCTTTTTGAAAGACAACATCTTTGGGACAGTCATGATCTGGATGACTGACAATCTCCATAGACCTTCTTTTTGGATGGATCTTCCACATCAAAATACAGTCAAATCACAAAGAGTTGGTTGCAAATATTTTCATTCCCATTGAAAGCTAGATACTTACTTGAGCAATGATGTATAGCCAGCTACAAAAGCCACAGCATCCTACAAAACACTGGCTTAAGAAAACCCATCCGTGGGTTTTTGCCTAATCTCAGATTTCTGAGAGTCATCCCTGTGAGGTCAAAACCATCTTTTTTTTATTTGCCCTCAGTGAAGTTAGTAATCTGCTGTTGTAATATTTTCAATAGCCGTCTCTTCAAAAGGAAAGAGAGTGAGAGAAATAATAACAAGGAGCAAAATAATACCAAAACTTCAGTAGTCTTGTAAAAAAAAAAAACATCCATAAGGCTTTTAAAAAGGTGTACATAGAAAAGTCTTTTCTGGAAAATATTTCCACCGTTGCTAGAGATATTACTCTAATCTTGAAAATGATCGTAAGCAAATGGTAAACATCACAAATTAAATTCACAGGGGAAATACATGACTTAAAAGGTTTACACTGAGGCATCCTCATGGTAACATAATCAAAATTCAGAATTAAAGTCAGAAAGGAGTCAGGAAACCTGGACTGAGTAATTGGTCTATGCCAGGGGTGTCAAATGTATGGCCCAGGAGCCGTATTTGACCCACAGGTTACTTAGATCTGGCCCTCAGGGCTATCTTGGAAACAAGGACTGGCTCATGGTCCTTCTGCCAGCAAAAATGGGCTCCCAAGCTCCATTTTCGGTTTTCATGGCCTTCTGCAACCGTCTGCCACTGAAAACAGGCGCCCCCGACATGAGTGACATTGAGCTGCCCACGCCCACCCTGACCACACCGTCCCTGCCCCCCCCAGGTCCAACACAACCCTGATGCGGCCCT
The DNA here is from genome assembly GCF_049901715.1 of Pseudonaja textilis. NCBI lineage: Eukaryota > Metazoa > Chordata > Lepidosauria > Squamata > Elapidae > Pseudonaja > Pseudonaja textilis. The sequence goes on from NC_141998.1 coordinate 19,866,412, forward strand.
CAATGTAATTAACAACCCTACTCTGTGCTGTTCACATGACCTCCTGACACGTCACTAGCCCAAAGATCCCCAGTGAGCTTCCATGTCAGAGAACGGATTAATTTGGGGTCTTCCCAGCTTCTTACCTTCCTATTTACAACCCATTTTAAAGTTAAAGCAAGGAGGTATGGATGGAATGTTCCATCGGGGAGAACAATATTGGAGAGACTCAAGATGCACTGGTAGTTCTCGTCTTACAACAGTTCATTTAGTGGCCGTTCGAAATTAGGGTTATCACTGAAAAAAGTGACTGGTGACTGTTTTTCACACTTATGACCTGGTCACGTGATCTGCATTAAAATGCTTGATCCACTGGTTCATATTTATGATGGTTGGAGTGTCCCGGAAGTCACGTGATCATGTTTCGTGGCCTTCGGACGAGCAATGTCAATGTGGAAACTTAACAACAGTGTCACTAATTTAACAACTGCACCGATTCCCTTAACAAATGTGGCGAGAAAAGTCATACGACGGGGCAAAACTCACTTTACAAATTTTAACAGATGAACAGAGTTGGAAGGGACCCTGTAGGAGGCCATCTAGTCCAACCCCCCACCCCCCACCCAAGCAGGAGACCCTACACCATTTCTGACAGATGGCAGTCCAATCTCTTCCTAAAAGCCTCCATTGATGAAGCTCCCACAACTTCCAAAGGCAACTTCTGTTCCATTGGTTGATTGCTCTTGCTGTCAGAAAGTTTCTTCTTATTTCTAGGTTGAATCTCTCCTTGTTTCTCTCTTTCTCGCTTAGCGACAGAAATTTTGAACTCAGTTGTGGTTGTAAGTCCAAGATTACCTCTAAAAAAAAACCCCTTGGATTTCTCTTGTGTAGCAGCACCTGTTGTTACCCAACTAAATTCATAGTCCAGGGTAAAGAATTTTCAGCCAGCCAGCCAGCCGAGACTGTGATTGGCTAAATATCCTTAAGTGATTTTTGAAATGAGGGATGGCAGGGGGGAAAATGTGTCAGGAGAAAAAAAAATTAGAATGAAGTTTGTGGTTTGGAATATTAATCAGCGTTTTCTGTCGGGGCTGTTTAGTTTCCATAGATTATCTCACCCCTTCAGTGTGTTTGCCAGCCAATTGGAAGATTCCCTCAAGCCAGACCATTTTATAATTAAGTGATAATTGTTTTTGCTGGAGAGCACACCAGAAAGATAAACAGCTTGAGGAATCAATAAGTATCAAGGTCATATGTTGAATTATTTACTGAATCGGCCAGATATGTATCTCTCAACTTTTCTGCGCGAAGGGGAAGAGGTTCTAGTTTTTCTTCTGAGAGGTGGAACTTTTTCCGCGGGCCAGAGAAATAAATAAACAAATGAGGATCTGAAAAAAATAAAATCTGAAGATATGCTTGCCAACTTAAAAGGAATACAGAGCTTGAGTTCACCCTACCCTAAAATCATAATCAATTGAAGTAAATTGCAATTTAAGATTATATTCTAATTTGCACAAACTGAAATAATATTCAGGATACTGCATTGCGCCACTACAGAAACATCCCAGCTCCATTTTAGCCTTGTCTAACTTGTTCTACACACCCAGACTCTTAAATCCTCACTCAAATTGGGCTAGTAAACCTATGTTTTGTAAAAGTAAATGATACTGAGACCTGGAAAGCTATTAAAATGCAAATTCATCCAGCCAGCAGCTTCTGAGTTTTGCCTTCTTCTTCCACATTTTACTCTCTCTCTCTCTCTCTCTCTCTCTCCTGTGTTCTTAAGTCAAAAGCACCTAGTAGGCTTTTTTAAGAATAAAAATGCATCCATCCTCTACTTGTCTAAATGTTTGCGCAGGAACTTTATGAGTAGCAGAGGGACTCCAAAGGTTTGTTGCATTTCTACATCAACAGGTGAGTAACACACCAGAAGCAGTTAAGATAGCAATAGCATTTAGACAGTGCTTTACAGCCCTCTCTCTAAACAGTTTACAGAGTCAGCCTATTTGCCCGCAACTATCTGGGTCCTCATTTTATCAACCTCAGAAGTATGGAAGGCTGAGTCAACCTTGAGCCTGGTGGGATTTGAACTGCCAAATTGCAGTCAGCTGGCAGTCAGCTGAACTAGCCTGCAGTACTGCAATCTAACCACTGCGCTACTGTGGCTCATGGTTAATTTCTATCGAATTATAACCTATCCAATTGTGACTGTATGGTACCATATTATGTTGATTTTATCATGGTTTGATCTTAGTTTAGTATCTTACCTCATATATTATATTGCCCACATATTATATATATATGTTCACATCTCTAGAAAAAGTCCAGAGAAGAGCAACCAGGATGATTAGGAGACTGGAGACTAAAACATACGAAGAACGGTTATAGGAAGTGGGCTTGGATAGTCTAGAAAAAGGAGGACCCAGGGAGACAGGATAGCAGTCTTCCAATATTTGAGGGGCTACCACAGACAGGAAGGAGTCAATCTATTTTCTAAAGTGCCTATAGGCCAGACGAGAAATAATGGATGGAAACTGAACAAGGAGAGATTTAACCTGGAAATAAGGAGAAACTTTCTGACAGTGAGAACAATCAACCAATGGAACAGAAGTTGCCCTCGGAAGTTGTGGGAGGGCCATCACTTGAGACTTTCAAGAAGAGATTGGACTGCCATTGGTCAGAAATGGTGTAGGGTCTCCCGCTTGGGTGGAGGGTTGGACTAGATGACCTACAAGGTCCCTTCCAACTCTGATTATCTGTTGTCTGTTACTCCACATATATATTTGCTGGTGCTTTATTTAAACTTTTACAGGAAGTCTCGGCTTCTAACAGTTCATTTAGTGACCGTTACAACAGCACTGGAAAGTTACCACAGCACTAGAAAAAGTGGCTTATGACCATTTTTTACACAACCGTTGCAGCACCCTCATGGTCATGTGATCAAAATTCAGATACTTTGGCAGTTGTCTCATATTTATGATGGATTGCAGTGTCCCGGAGTCATATAATAATCCCCTTTAGTGACCTTTTGACAAGCAAAGTCAATGGGGAAGCCACATTCAACCATAACAACCATTCTTAACAACTGCAGTGATTCACTTAACAGCTGTTAAGGTCATAAAAATGGGGCAAAATTCACTGAAGAAATGTCTCACTTAGCAACAGAAATTTGGGGTCCAATTATGGTCATGTGTCAAGGACTATTTCAGTAAAACGAGGACCAGATTGTTGGGGGCAATACACTGACTCTATAAACTGCTTACAGAGGGATGGAAAGCATTGTGAAGCAGGATACAAGTCTAAGGGATATTGCTATTGCTACCTGTAATGTGATTTACTAGCGTAGTACTTCAATGATTGCATGACCTGTGTAGGTTCTGTTGGAAGAAAAATCCAGGTCCAGTTCCAAGCCACAAATAAAATGGAGGCTGATTGGAAAGAAAGATTCTGTTTATTGGTGAGCAGACCCAACACACACACACTGTGCAGTCCTGAGACAGCTGACCAAATGGAGTTGAGAGTGAGTGGGTTTTATACCTTCTGGATCTCTATGGGGTCAAGTAGGGGTCATGGCTGGCTCTATAGGCAAAAGGGGAAATGCAAATCCTAGGTGTTTGTCTTAGCTAATTTTGTCAACCTTTTGTTTGTTGCTTATCTGGAGTTTCTGTCTTTCTGAATGGATTACCAAATCTGCATTTCTAAAAGCTGACCTCAGTCTCTGCTTGGGGTAGGGAAACTGGAGCTGGTTTCTGCCTCCCTTAAGATTTTTTTTTCCATTTCTCCTTTAGCGGAAATATAATATTCTGTCTTTTTAATATTCCCCAAAATATTTCATTCTCTAGGAGGGTGCATGGGTGGCTGATTGTGATGACCTGGGGTGTGGCACAAAGGCAACACAGTCATATAATAAGTAAGAATCCCTTTATTAGATCCAACTTTGCTCCCAATATCCTAGTTACCTTCTGGTCTGGAGAAAAACTCTCTCAGGAACAGCCTTTGGCTGCAGAGACTCAAGTCCAAAACATTGTCAACAGAAACTTTAACTATAAGTCCCATCAAGGCAAGATGAGGTAATTAATCCAGTAGGGCAAGATAAGGAATTCCAGAAGTGAAGGAATGGCAGTAAATCACCCAGTTGGGAAGATGTCAGGAACGCAGATAACCACAGTCAACACAGGATAAACTCACATTTGTTCCCAGAAAACGCCACTCTCAGCTGCCTCTCCTTTAAACTCTCTTCCCAGATATGCCTAATGAAGGGAATCAGGGCCCTTTCCTCCCCCGTAAGCCATACAACCCACGTTGCTCTCTTTCCCATTCTTTCCTGCATGCCCTAGGATGATGAGAGTGTGGGCCTGGGTCTTCCTCTGAACTCCCTCTCCCTTGTTCGACCTCTCTCCTGCTCTGCCCAGATGGCCTTTGCCCTTCCCCAGTTTCCTCCACAGCCAATGGAGCCACTCTCCCGCTCCCTGTCAGCTGTTCATCTTCCTCCTCGGATTCAGACTCGGACAGGGGCATGACATTGACTTTCTACCATGCTATGTGCTAAATAAATAAATAAATCAACAATTTGAGACTTCTTTCTCAGTTCTAAAAGTAGACGGAGTTGCCTTACTTCTCCTAGGGCGGCATCTGAGCTCTCATGCTGGACCAGACAATTAGCAGGATTCAAAATCAATCCATCAGCTTGTCTGAAGACCCAGATGAGTGTTTTTCCCTCTCGTCTTTTGCCAATCATGTACCTGCTTGTGGTTTGCCTGATGCTATAATCTTTCCAGATGGCTCTGCCTTCGCGCTGCAGCTCTCTGTATTGATTAGCTAATGTCACTGCATGTCTTCTTTTTAAGGTACGGTCCATTTATGGGAAGAAAAGGGACAGCAGAGACTCACATCGGTCTCACTGCGGTGTCCTGCAGGTGATGGGCAAGCAGCTTGATGCAGAGAGCAAGATAATCCCCTCCTTTTCTCTTTGCCAGTTAGGAAAGCACAGCCAGCCGTGTCTACACACCTTAAATGATGACTTATGCAACAACAAAAAAAGGATTTCAAATGCATTGGTCTCCATTACATCTCCATAGAAAGGGATTGTTTAGGATAGCATTTTGCTGAAGATGGAATAAGGATAATATTTCTTTGGAACACATATTTATAAAGCTCTTTACTTACTAAGTTTTGGGAGAAAGTAATGGACTGTGTAAAAAAAATTTTAATTAATTTTTAGCCCAACTTTATAATAGCAATAGCATTTAGACTTAGATACTGCTTCACAGTGCTTTTATAGCCCTCTCTAAGCGGTTTACAGAGTCAGTATCTTGCCCCCAACAATCTGGCTCCTCATTTTACTGACCTCAGAAGGATGGAAAGCTGAGGCAACCTTGAGCCTGGTGAGATGCTGGCAGTCAGCAGAAGTATCCCGCAGTACTGTATTCTAACCACTGTGCCACCACATCTCTTATTGTTTTATAAGTAACTCAAGGCAATGAATATAGCTAATATTCTGTTCTCATCCTATTTTCCCTCACAACAACATCCCTTTCAGGTGGGATGAGATGAGAGAGATTGACGGGCCCAAAGTCACCCAGCTTCTATATCTAAGTCAAGACTAGAACTCACTGTCTTCTGGTGATTGGCCCCCAAATCACCCAGTTGGCTTTCATGCCGAAGGCGGGACTAGAATTCGCTATCTCCTGATGATTGGCTCAAAGTCACCCAGCTGACTTGAATGTTTACGGTGGGACTAGAACTCACAGTCTCCTGGTTCCTAAGCCAAATCACTAGGCCAAACTTCCTCTATGATTGTGCTAATTATAAATCTAAAGATGGTTGTGTGATAAAGTTTTCAAATTTTCAGAAAATAACATTCTTTTGAACGACATACTCAAACCCTGGAATTTGACAGCCAGACCATGTAAATGGATTCTCCATGCCCTTACTATGACCCGAAGACTGATATTGCAACATTGGAAAGATGACCCCTTCAATGGATTGAGGAGACTAATTGTACTTGCCACCAATGAGCGGATTGTCCCAAAGATACTTTTTTCAAAAGGCAACTGGACTTCGTTTTTCCTTGAAGATGCTTCAGTTTTCATCCAAGAAGCTTTTTCAGTTCTGACTGAATGGTGGAGAATGGAAGGATTTCATTAGCATTCTTTATGAGGCCATTTGGAGGTTTATCGGTGCCCTGACTGAATTGTATAGAACCGAAGAAGCTTCTTAGATGAGAAGCAGAATGTCTTCAAGACAAAACAAAGGAAGTCCAGTTGCCACTTGAAAAATCACCTTTGGAACAACCATGGCCTGGATGACTGAGAGTCTCCGTAGACCTATGAGCAGATTGCTTATAGTCAGGATTTTGCATGGATAAATATAATGAAATATAGAACTCATTTATAGAAAATAAAATAGGTTAAAAATGAGAGTTCTAGAAATGCATTAGAAATGTACATGTACTCGAATAATTGCATTAGATAAATATTGATAAATTGTATCTAGTTAGTGTTAAAATGCTATACTTTCCCTTGTAGTTTACTTCAGTTTTTTTTAAAGAAATGTCTTTTTTTGTCTTGTTTCCTGGATTCTGTATGCGTTTTATTTTCGCGTTTTGTTCTCTTTTTATATTTCTTATTGTCACGATTTTAAAAACCATAAAAGAATATATTAAAGAAATAAAATGAAAGCATAACCAAGGACTTCAGCTTTTACCCACATCTGAAAGAACCCAAGAAAATAGATCCATGCTGATACCTGTTTTTACCCAGTGAGAATATCAAGGGTGTTGGAACCAATTTCTCATATTTGAGGTACTGTATGATTTTTTTTTACATTCTTTTGTGCAAAGAATTCCTGTTTTTCTCATGCTCTTTATGAGAGTTCATTGAGCTGGGGAAGCTAAACGTACTGGAATTCAGCTAAAAACAAAACTTGTTTACCCAATCTAGACATAATGGTAAATCTTATACAGGTAGTCCTCATTAGGTGACTTCCTCAGACAGCGACTGTTCAGTTACAATAATTTTAAAAAGTAACTTTTGTATTTTATCTTTGGTGATAAAAGAAAAATAAATTTGTTTTTAAAAAGTAACTTTGCAACCAAACTTTGCATTTATGACCTCCATAAGTCTATAAAGCAAAATTGAAGTCAAATTATAAGCACAGGGGCTTTTTCCTCTTAGTGGCCACTTTGCTTAACCACCCAATCATTAGTCACTAAACCAGAACATCGTGTGTAATCCTTTTATTGCTTTTAAGTCATAGACTCATACAATCGTAGGGCTGCAAGGGATCTTAAGGTCTTCTAGTCCAACCCTGCCCAAGGCAGAAGTCCTTATACCATTTATTTTATTTATTTAGAAAATTTATATTGCTGCCCATTTTCACATGGCAACTCAATCATTGGACAAATGGTTGTCCAATCTGTTCTTGAAAACCATCATTATTGGGGTGGGGAGATCTGAAGTAGAATTGTAGAAGAGGAAAGAATGGTTGGTTCCCATCCTGGTCCAAAACTGGATTACCCCTTTCCCTATTAGTTTAAAAAAAATAAATAGACCAAGCATACTTATCTTTTTATTTGAAAAGCTAACCAGCTCAATTCAAAATACTACTTAAAAGTAAAACTAAAATTCCCAGTTTTAAAAAAAAATATTTCACCAGTAACTTATCCTTTCTTCCAAGAAGTTTGGTTTGATTTTGTTTTAATACTCCGCTTGTGGACATTCAGAGCAGTGGTGGGATTCATTTTTTTTTTTTTACTTCCAGTTCTGTGGGCATGGCTTGGTGGGCATAGCAGGGGAAAGATACTGTAAAATCTCCATTCCCTCCCCACTCCTGGGGGAAGGATACTGCAAAATCCCCATTCCCCACCCCACTAACCTGCTTTCCAGCTCCCTTCTCCTGTGCAGGACAACCAAACCTGATCAGCTGGGGCTCAATGGGAGGCAGAGAATAGATCGGAGCAGGGCCAATCAGAGGTGGTATTTTCTGGTTCTCTGAACTACTCAAAATTTCCGCTACCGGTTCTCCAGAACTGGTCAGAACCTGCTGAATACCACCTCTGACTCAGAGGCATCAGCCATTGGAAACCAAGTGATGGACCAGCTGCTGATCCGTAATGGTCATTCTTAGACTTCTGCTTTTATTTTTTCTCCCATCCTGTTTTGAGGAAGCTGTCCTTTGAAATAGCTTTGTATTTGGACTAGTATGTGAAGCATATTTCAAGGGAACCACAGTATGGCCTTTAAAGCTGACACTGTTTTAATTTGTGGCCTGTCCAGGATGAATTTTCACGAGAGAATGACAAGGAGAATTTCACAGGGTGTAGAAGAGTGGCTGGCTGGCTAATTGTACAAAGCAAATTTACCACTTAGACTTGAAAAGAAGAGGACAATAGCTACCGCAAAAGATTACAATTTTAGATTTGTGTTTGTACTGAGGCAGGCAGCATCACATCAAAATAGAGGCAACCTATTTCTGGTTTGTAACAACCTGTATGCCGGGTACCTGGAAGCAATTTGTACTCACCACAGGAAGTTAGACAAGGAACAATTTAGAGAAACTCCACACACAGAGAGGTCAGATGTCATTCATACTGTGATTCTGATTTTCAGAAGATGGGGCAGGGTGAGGGGGGGAAACAAAGCTTTTCTCAAGAATTATAGAAAACCTTTCACAATTGCCCTCCATTGTCTTTAAACTTAACAAGATTGCTCTTAGAATATCTCCTTTTCTCTGGAGTAACTCCTCCCCACTTTGTACCCTTAAATGTCCTTGGGCCTCCAGTTGGCTGGAGGGAAACGGCGGTTCAAAACTGTGAAAAATAAAATAAAATAAATGGAAAACCTTACTACAAAGAAAAAAAAACTAACAACACAAAGATTTATGAGGCTCACAGTGTGTTGGGATTTCATTATTTTAACTTAAGGGTGAAAAGAAAAACAAAGTAAAACATGAATTAACTTCAACTTCCAGTTATTTTGGGAACATACTGTATTCACAGATTCATATTAGCAACAATGTAAAAATAGTCCACTGCTGCTTTTTTTTCTGGGGTATAGCTTTGCTATATCTTGGGGTTCTCCCATCTGAATTCCAATAAGCTGTAACCCTACTTAGCTTTTTCGAGATCAGAAGATTTATTAAAGACTGCACTTATTGACACTTATTAAAAAAAGAGAATTCATGTGTTACTTCTGGTTCTGAATACTGACTTACAAAATTAATGTGGTAGTTTACAGGTTATTCAAGAGATAACAAAGGAATGCAAATCAAAAAGAGTCTTGGATGTCTGAAATATTGGTTTTTAAATAGGAGTGTGCAGAACAATAGTCCAAAACCAGTCCAAGATTCCGAGAGCTGGGTCAAGGTTGTTGGTCAGCCCAGAAGTCATGAAAGAAACGGAGATCAGGCATTGTTTCCAGCAAAGGGAACATGGGTCAGGGCTACCTCTTAAATCAGGCTGAAACCAGCTGTCATCAATCAAGAGACTTATTCCTTTTCTTGATGAGAAGTTCATGGAATATATGTGCTATGCAACCCTCTCTATTCACCAGGTATCGGGGTTGGGATGCCTTACTTCACCCACATCTGATTGCTGTCCAAGTAGTTCGATCAACTACTTCAGATTCAGAATCTGAGTTCTAAGCTGGATCGGGACAGTTCAGAACAATTTTCAAGCTGAACAAATTCATTCTTCCTAAACACCTTCTCCCTTCTAATTTAAACATTTTCATTTATTTTGAAAGCCAACTTATGTGGACCTTTTATGGACAGAACATAGAGGCATTTGAGCTTGATATGCTATTGAGCAGATCTGCTTTTGGTCTTTGTGGTTTATACCAAGAGCTATACACCCTAAAACACAGAATGGGCCAGGACAACAACTAAATGTGATGGAATTTGCATTTACATGGAAATGCAATTTAAATTTAATTAATTTACTTAATATGATTGCTCATTGTGCAGATAATTAAATCTTAATTATCACTTTGGTAGCTAGTTTGGAAGAGTGGCAACCAAGGCTTCTGACAGAGTGAAAACATGAAAAGGAATGAATGAAGAGCATGTATCTTCTGGAACCAAAGTTTCTGTGCAATCAACACTAGGCATTTGTTACTCAGTGTCTCCCAACATTCACACCAAGTATTAATATCTCAGACAGGCTGTCCTTCCATTCCCCAAATACATCTGAAGATTTGGTCAAATCTCCTGGCTCATAAATTTCACATGAAGGAAGGAAGTGGCTCAAATCCTCAATTATCTTCAGGGCTGAAATGTATTAATCTTTAGGAGACCTCTGGATTTACTTTCTCCAGATGTATTTTAATGGATCAAGCAACCCCCATAAAGTTAGAGCCAAGCACAACAGGCAATTTTTTTTCTTGTTTTGAAATAAATTCTATCTGGGAGGGAATAAAAAGCAAAACAGGAGGGAAATCTTATTTGTGGTTTATTTTCAATGATGTTTTCTAATCCTCTCTGTTTTCTGGACCCTTTTCAACTGAATTTCAGACCTGGGCATAGGTCTGACACAGGCAGTGGTGCAGTGGCTTAGAGGTGGAGTTTTCACCTCACAATCAGGAGGCTGTGAGTTCGACCCTAGGTAGAGGCAGATATTTCTCTCTCTGGGCACATGGAGAATTTATCTGCTGAACAAAACTCCACATTGGCGACAGGAAGGGCATCCAGACATTAATTTAAAACACTCTGCTAGCTCCATTCAGTTGCCCAGACTCCACCCTGCTTGGGATTATGGGATCACTAAAAGAAGATGTATAGGTCTGACACAGTGCTAATCAAACTTGTGGATGTTGTCTACAAAGATCAGAAGGGCGGTGGTACATTTGTAAGCTGCCCAGAGTCACTTTGGACAGTGAAATGGGTGGCATATAAATTTAATAAATTATGGTCCTCCTTGAGCTTTCAGTGGCTTTTGATCATATCAATAAAGGCTCAGGGAATCAGATAGAGGGAGGAGGAGGATAGGATGGTATTCCTTCCTTCCTTCAGGGTTGGATCCAGGTTGCGTTTTTGTAAGGGGAGAGGTCCACCTCTAACCCTTTGATTTCTGAAGTCTGCCACCCCCTACCCTCTTCATCTTCTAATTAATATCTGTATGAAGCTACTCGAATATGTCATCTGATGATACTGGATCGTGTACCATCATGACACTAATGATTTTTTTTTTAATTGTATATCATGACCTCTGGCAAATGCTGTCAAACTTTTTTTGTGTGTCAATGTGCTTCCTCTGTGTCTGAAAGGTAGTAGAGCTTGTGGGTAACTAAGTTTAGAGTGAATCCTAGCAAAACTAGGAGGCTATGGGTTTTAGGGATGACGAGATCTGGGGATTCTGGATGGGATTGCACTGGCTCGGATAGAACCTATGTGCAATTTGGGTGTACTTCTAGAATTTCGTCCCTGCTTGAAGAATCATTGGCAAGCATGACTTTGCCAATGTACACAAATGTAAGTGGTGCACCAATGGTTTGCTCATGTAACACTGTCATTGTGTAAACCTCAATGGCTACCTTCTGGTTTTCTGGTGCAGTTAAAGGTGCTGGTGTTCAGCCACAATGTTCTTTATAGTACAGAGTTAGGTTTAGTTGGATTTCTTGTCTCCGTTTCTGCTTTTCCTACAAGATTTGACATGATCCAGGTCCCTTTGATTGAGTAAAGATGGATGGATGGATGGATGGATGGAGGAAGGGATGGATGGGAGGAAGGCAGGCAGACGGGAAGGAAGAAAGGAAAAAGGAAGGAAGGAAATTTTGTTTAGCAAAGGGTAAACATTGTTTATTTTTCCTTAATATATCAGATAAAGCAAATATAATTCACACACAAACACAAACTCAGACACATTTATTTATGCCTGAAATTAAATTAAAATTATGAAACAAAGATGGGATTGTGTAAAATGTAAGCACTTAACTCCAAAGATGACAGGTTCATGTTATATTTATTAAAAAAACCCTCTCCTTCTTATCTCTTTTTATACAGATTTGTACGTATGCTTTTGCCTGTGGTACATTTTGTTGAGGGAGAAAGCACCACTCTTTAAACATTTATGTTCCTACTTCAAGATTAATTCAGATGGGGAACGTTAATCTTCTGCAAATGCTATCTTTGCTCATGTAAACTCTATCTCTTTGAAAAGGACACTGCTAGATTCTGTCACTTGGCTAACATTATATCTGTACATGTACTCCAGATGTTGTACATGTGGTGTCTAAGAAGACAATGGCCAGGGCCTTGGGATGGGGTGGGACAGCTAGGAATGGACAACTGCCATGAAAAGGATGTTGACATTGCTGCATCACAGAAGTTCGTGGACAATTATAATGACAGCCCTCCATTTTAATTCCCCACAATGCCCATCTCCTCCTACTTCCCCCTCAACAAAGCCCTATGTGGTGCATGAGGTGGAGAGAGAGTGACTGGCCCACACTAACTGACTTTTATGCCTATGTGGGAGACTAGAAGTCACTGACTCCTAGTGATTGATCCAAAGTCTCCCAGATGGCTTTCATTCCTAAGGCGGGACTAGAACTCATAGTCTCCTCATAATTGGTCCAAAGTCACCCAGATGGCTTTCACTCCTAAGGTGAGACTAGAATGTACTGTCTCATGGTAATTGGCCCCAAATCACTCAGCTGACCTTCATATCTTACAGCAGGACTAAAACTCCCAGTCTCCCAGTTTCTAGCCTGGTGCTTTCACCACTAAACCAAACTAGCCTAATCTTGGAAGCGAACTGTGCCAGTTCTCTAATTAAAGTTACCGGCCTTCCTTTTTTTCCATCTGTCATAATATATCAAAGCACAGCTGGTGCTTTAAATGCTCTCCCCGCCCCCCCTCCACTTTTTTTTTAAACCCAGTCTCTGTTATCCCTGTTTTTCAGCCCAGGAAAATGGCTTTCTTGCAAATAAAGAGAAAAGTCATACAGAAAGCTCTCCCCACCATTCCTACCCAGTTTCCACTGCACGGATATTATCATGCCTCTAAAATCCACCCCATACTGTGAAATACATAAGCTCACCACGAAAAACTGCCATTTGTAATTGGGTTGTATAAATAGTCACTTTTTAAAGATTCAAAGAATACTTGAATATATATATATCATTGGTACTGCCTGCCTTACCAACTACTAAAGTTTGCAGGGTTGAGATGGAATTGGGGGTGAGGGGAAGCAGGCTAGACTAGGTATACCCAATTTCTACAATAGTTCTTCTTCATATGTTTTAGCCTCCAGCCCCTTCAACTGTGGCCCAAAACATTGTAAAATTGGATATAACTCACTTCATAAGACAACCATTTGTCTGAAATGGTGTAGGGTTTCCTGCCTAGCAGGAGGTTGGACTAGAAGACCTTCAAGGTCCCTTCCAACTCTGTTATTCTATTCCATTCTATTCTTTCCTAATTCTATTCCCATTCCATTCCATTCCATTCCATTCCATTCCACTCCACTCCACTCCACTCCACTCTACTCTACTCCACTCCACTCCACTCCATTCCATTCCATTCCTGCCTTGCTTAGCAATTGAAATTCTAATCTCAGTTGTGGTCATAAGGTAGCCCTCGACCTACGACCACAACTGAGCCCAAGATTTATGTTGATAAGTGAGAAATTTGTTAAGTGAGTTTTGCTCCATCATATGACTTTTCTTGCCACATTTGTTAAGGGAATCGGTGCAGTTGTTAAATTAGTGACACCATAGTGAACCTGGCTTCCCCCTTGAATTTGCTTGTCAGAAGGTCGCAAAAAAAAAAAAATGATTACAATGCTCCCCTGGGACATTGCAACCATCATAAATGTGAGTCAGTCAACCATCTGAATGTAGATCATATGACCAGAGAGATGCTGCAATGGTTGTAAGTGTGAAAAAGGTTCATAAGTCCCTTTTTTCAGTGCCGTTGTAACTTCGAATGGCCACTAAATGAACTATTGTAAGACGAGTACTATTGGTGCATCTTGACTCTCTCTACTATTGTTCTCCCCAATGGAACATTCCACCCATACCTCTTTGCTTTAACTTTAAAATGGGGTGTAAATAGGAAGGTGATGGAAGGAATTAGTCCATTCTCTGACATGGAAGCTCACTGGGGATCTTTGGGCTAGTGACGTGTCAGGAGGTCATGTGAACAGCATTTAGCAATAACTAAGTGCAGGATTGAGGAGGTCTGGAGACTGTTCCTGATTCCCAGCAGTCGTGGTGTGCTACCGGTTTGGACCGGTTTGACCGAACTGGTAGTAAAAAAAAAACTCTCCGTGATTAAGCTGAGAGGAATAAAAAAGGGGGAAAAAGAAGAGAAAAGTGCAGGATCGGACCTCCCACCCATCCCTGCACTTTTCTCTTCTTTATCCTCTCAACTGAGTGTGGGGAAAGCTGCGCACATGCATTAGGTGTGTGCACAATCATCAAACCAGTAGTGGAACAGGTAGGGTCCTACTGCTGATTCCCAGATTTTCTGACTTTAAAAATGCAGGGCACCCAACAGGAGAAATAGCAGAAACCATGTTTGCTACTCTGGCAACCCAGGTAAAGGTACCTTAACCAAATTACAAAAATCTGGTTGATTTCTAGGTGTCATGAAACCCCTCCTGGCCACTATTGATGGGTCCTTTGAGTTTTGGCAGCCCAGAGGAGCTAGTCCTAGTACAGGGGAAATCCTGGGGAAAAAAAAAATGAAATGTGTTAGGTGACAGCATGTATTACTAACTCTTGCAAACTTATCCTTGGGGAGCTAAGTAGAAGGTTGGAGATGTCATTTCAATTTCCCAGCAGCTTGCAGAGTGGAGCCGAGGTTAGAATTTAAAAACCTGGCCAAGACTGTTCTCCTTCATTGCTTTCTATTTAACGCCAAACTGGGGAATGCATTCCCAAGCATTCTTGTCTATTGAAATTCTATTTTTCCCCTCTTTTTTCTATTAAAGGACGGAGGGAAGAAAGGCAAATAAGTCAGCAAAACCCATTCCTCCTATTCCCAGGGGACAGGGTGATGGGTTGGAGTATGGAGAAGAATCCACATTCAAAGGGGGGGAATGCATTCAAATCAGCCTCATCTCTCTCTCTCTCTCTCTCTCTCTCTCTCTCTCTCCCTCCCTCCCTCCCTCTCTCTCTCTCTCTCTCTCCTGTAAATTAATTAGAGCACTCGTTTCAGGATAAAAGCACCTAACTTAAATCCCCTGGTTGCTGGAGGCAATTTTCTCCCTGCAATCCTTCAGTATCACTGATAGACAGAAACACCATTCGTTCTCTGGCAGAAGGTAGCCTGCAAAGCAGAGATGGAGCGAAAATAGATTTTTTAACACCACCACTACGCTTGTAAGTATCGCAGGAGAAAACATTCCCTTGGTTGGGGAGTCCACCTTTGATGAAAAAGGTTGCTGGGCTTCGGTGTCAGCTTTTGCTGAAGTAGGTAATTGACTTGCCTGGCTAATATTTACAACGGGCCAAGAAACCAATGGACCGTTCCGTTGCTATATGTTACCGGTTAGATTCCAGCAGAAAACTGGACTTTGGAAGGGCCTGTTTTTACATTTCTCTCTCCTTGATGGCAGAAAGGAATCATTACCCTGAAGTTGTCCATCGGTCATTAGGCTCTGGGAGTTATTAAAACCACCCCTCTATGCTCCTCAGCAGAGGTGGTATTCAGCCGGTTCGGACCAGTTCTGGCTTACCGGTTGCAGAAATTTTGAGTAGTTTGGAGAACTGGCAAGTACCACTTCTGGCTGGGTCCACCCACCCACCCCTGCCCTAAATTCCCTTGGTTTTTTAGCTCAGCTGATTCACGCAGAAGAGTAGATTGCCACACCTTGGCCGAGCTAAACAATCGTTGACCTCATAGAGGGCGGACATAGAGGGTGGTTTTTAAGTGCTGTGCGCTCTCTCATAGAACTGGTAGGAAAAAATGCCGAATCCCACCACTGTTCCTCAGTACAAAAGAGGATATTTAGAACATGGAACATAGAATGATAGGGTTGGGAGGACCTTGGAGGTCTTCTAGTCTAAACTCAAGCAGGAGACCCTATACCATTCTGGTCTAATCTCTTCTTGAAAGCTTCCAGTGATGGAGCATCCACAATTTTTAGAGGCAAGCAATTCTCATTCTCAGGAAATTTCTCCTTAGTTCTAGGTTGGACCTCTCTTTAATGATTGGATCTCTCTTTAATAGTCTTCCATCTCTTATTTCTCAGGTGTTTTGGAGAATAAATCAACCCCCTCTTTCCTGAGGGAGCACCTGGTGCACTAAAAGACTGCTATCATGTCACTCCTTCTCTTCATTAGACTAGACCTACTTAGTTCCTTCATCCAACTTGTAGGACAGGAGAAGTCCTTACTGGTTCCTTGTGGATAATTTGCTTGTTGTGTGATGTTCTGAAACCTGCTTTGCAGCTTGTGAAAGAGTTTCTTTCATCTTAAATCACAGGGTGCTTGAGAACGTGTTATCAGTTTGTCTTGACTGCGGTTTTGAAATGGATTTAATTACTGGAGGTTGCAGTGATGCTACCACTGTTTTTGTAATATACATATCTTTATTGGTCCTGTCTGCCATTACTTCTGAGTCCAAAAATGTTGCATAGAAATCCTTTCTTGGGATTTAATAAAGATTCAGGACTGTAGGGAAACTGTAGACAATTGGAGAAATGGCATATAAAGTAACAGACGAAACATTCAAACCTATCCTTTGGTCCTTTCTGATGAAATCAATGCCAGAACACCACACCGTACTCACAAAATTTTAAAGAAAACCTGTAAAACAAATAAAAATAAAATATATTAGGATAAATATATCCCATTTTTTCATTATTGCTGATCCCACAATGGTTTGCCTTAAAAACAAAAAGTAAAAGCTAAGGTCATGACGTGTGTGCAGATAGAGAAGGAGTGACAAATTCTTCTGTGGTTCTGATTTTGTTTTTTAAAAATCCTATCTCATCCTTGATGTGAACTTCAAACGTGTTTGCTGGCATCTCTGAACATTTGAACTGAAAACCAGGCCAGAATCTAAATTTGTGTTGATATGCTCTGTCACCAGCATAGGACTATCTATCTATATCTTTCTTTCTTTCTTTCTTTCTTTCTTTCTTTCTTTCTTTCTTTCTTTCTTTCTTTCTTTCTTTCTTTCTTCTTTCTTTCTTTCTTTCTTCCTTCCTTCCTTCCTTCCTTCCTTCCTTCCTTCCTTCCTTCCTTCCTTCTTCTTTCTTTCTTTCTTTCTTTCTTTCTTTCTTTCTTTCTTTCTTTCTTTCTTTCTTTCTTTCTTTCTTTCTCTATCTAGATATCTAGCTATCTATCATCTATATGTTTGTCCATCCATCCATCCATCCATCCATCCATCCATCCACCCATCCATCCATCCATCCATCCATCTATTATTGATACATCCATCCATCCACCCACCCACCCACCCATTCATCCAGCCAGCCAGCCACTCATCCATCCATCCATCCTCCCATACATATTCCGTAGACCAAAATACAGCAAATTTCTTCATAAACCTTATAGGGAAATGAGATAGAAATCACCTTGGATTTTAAAAAATTGGACCATGAAAAGACATTCCATTGTCAGAGGGGTCCATTCTAGGCAGATGAGCTTAACGGATGCTTAGCCTCTGATTCCTTGCCTGAATGATCACAAGTGGGATACTGTACTTCAATCTCTGTGGGTTTTTTTTCCCCGTTCTTTCTTTCTTTTTGAGCAGGTTTTGTAACAGAGCAGCTGCAACATTATCCTCTCCATGCTGGGAGAGTCTGTGTATATTAAATTTGGCCGGCACCGATAAGTAAGAGTTTCATTTTTGTTAATAAGAACTTCCCCCGAACTCATAAATTTGTTGGTAAGTAGGTCAAAAATAACTTGAAATAGCTTCCGATTGAAAATATTTTACTGAGGGAGAAAGCAAAAGTGACAGGTGCTTCCATGCCTGGCCTCTGTTTTGTCCCTTAGTACCTACAGCATGAAGATGCTGATTTTTATTATAGAAGTCAGCCATTCAGGCATCCATAGCCCCTTCCGCAGCTTTCCACTATGAGTTGCTTCATTGTCAGCCTAACACTTCGCAGCACAGGTCAGCTGTTTTGAGGGCGGGGGGCGAGAAAAATTCACTCTTCACCTTGCAGATAATCACAAGGCGCGGTGGTTATGAAACTCTAATTTCATTTTACCCATGTCCAGAGCAGTTATTTTTAACTGGCCTATTGCTCTGCTTCCTCTCTACCCAAAGTCTTTAGAAAAGCAAAATTATCCAATTATTTATGTATCGCCCCTGTAAACATACAATTTTTTCCCCCAGATTTCCCTGGAATTAGCCAAGCAGACCAAATTGCAAAGGTTATTGCTATTCAGCGGCTAATTCTTGCCCACCAGACTAATAATTTAACCATGTTAATAATATCAGCCGGTGCCTATGTCAAATCCATTGTTGCACAATGTGACCAAATCCATTACCACACATGCAGAAATCAATTACTGCCCATTAGGGAGATCTTAACAATTTACCGCAGCTTTTTCCCTTCCACGTAGCGGGTACAGGGTGAATGAATCATTATCTGCCATGCTGGAAATAGATTTCTCCTCTCCTTTCTCCTTTTTAACTCTGGTAACAAAAAATATGCAGGTACGTAGCCTCCTATAGACAGGTGAGCAAATGCCTTGATATCAGTAAACAGGCCATTTCAGGTGCTCAGACGGTACCGTTTACAAGAGAGGAGCATTTTTTGTTGTTCTGAAGATGGGGTGCAGGGAGAGAAAGACACATGACTTTGTTGAGTCAAATTGCCCTTTGGGTTGGGCTGTAAAATGTGGTCTTTCTGTTTCTCTCTTCTGCTATCCAAACACAATAGCAGGCCATTGTACGGACTTGTGTATTTTGCAGTTAATGGAAGTTCAGCCCGGAGCGTGGATAAAGGCTGGCAATCGTGGGACAAACAATAGGTTAAACAATTTTCCTCTCAATTTGCTTGAACAGATGGATATCTAGGCAGCCGCTACCAACAACCTCCTTCAAGATTGGATGGAGTCCATATGGGGAAGGAGGAAACAGACGGAACCTCAAGATTTATTGCTAGACACACACCCCCAGTCTTTTGCAGCAGCTCTGCAAAGGTTTTTTTTTAAATAGATTGCTAATTTTTTTTTAAAAAAAAATTATTATCCTGGCTTGCAGTGACTAGATCCAGCAATGCTACAGGTATACATATATAAGTATTTAGACCTAAGCGCTTACATTTCCTGATAGCAAATTTAGCACTGTCGTCTAAATGAGTTAAATTATCTTCCCATCCAAATCAATGGCACTTAAAAGCACTTAATTAATAGAACTCTCTTTCAACTCACTTAATGTGAATCAAACGCAGCTGAATAAATATAACCATTCATAAACCAGACTACAGTAAGGAGCAAGGATCACTCACCCCTAGATTTTAGTGTCTTCTTTGCTTGGAAAGAACAGTGGGACTTCCCTTGGAAGGAAATTCCTGTTCCCTGGAACTGCTAGTTAGACACTCCTACGTTCTTCGGTCATCTCCATAAAATGAAATCTTAAACTTTTGTGAGATTTTGAGCTGCAAAAAAGTTAAGATTTGAAAGTAAGGATCAGAACTTTAAAGGTGGGAAATTAACTGATATCCACAATGAGAGCCATGGTGGCACGGTGGTTAGAATGCAGTATTGCAAGCTGACTCTGCTCACTGCCAGGAGTTCAATCCTGACCAGTTCAAGGTTGACTTAGCCTTCCATTGTTCTGAGGTTGGTAAAATGAGGACCCAGATAATTATGGATAATAAGCCGACACGATGGAGGAGCAGGCATCAGAGCTTCAAATTCAGGTCATAAGTAGATTTTGGAAGAGGTTTGAACAGTCACCAAGTGACCACTTGTAAGTTGAGCTCCTCCTCCTCCTCCTCCTCCTCCTCCCTCCTAGCATATTCCTGCAGGTGCAGAGTCCGCTTTTCGGATCTTTGAAGTTGATCATTGAAGTTGAGGACTACCTATAACAGTGGTGGCTAATCTTTTTGGGCTTCTGTGGCAAAAATTGTGTGCGCACGCCAGCACCCAAAAGGCAATGCATGCCCACCCTTGCCCCCTATGCATGCACGCGCAATCTCCACCCCCACCCCCGCTGCCCCCTTACCTATACTGTGCCTCACAGCTGATTTTTGTCTGGTTTGAGGCCTCTTTCAGCCTCCCAGAGGCTTGAGGAAGGCTTCTGCAGGTTTTGCAGGCCAAAAACTAGCCCCGTTTTGTCACTTCCGGTATTTTTTGAAAAACAGGAAGTGATGAAACAGGGCTAGTTTTTGGCCTGCAAAGCCTGCAGAAGCCTTCCTCAAACCTCTGGGAGGCCAAGAAAAGCCTCAAACTTGCCAAAAATCAGCTGTGAGGCACATGCATGCACAGTGAGGTATGTTTGCCTGCAGCTCAAGTGCCGGCACAAATGGCTCTGTGTGCCACCATAACGGACCTATAACAAGTTATTATGATTATGTTCTCATTAGGCTTGTCATAATTTTCCAGCGCCCCACAGCCTGCAAGACTTGTGATACAGATTTGTATCTAAGACTTTTGAATCAGCATCAGTTATGCACCTTTCTCCCAAGAGAGATTCTGACGGTCTCCAGATGATGCCTTAGCACATTATGTTTATCCACCGTTTGCCTCCAAACTTCCCTTTACATTAGTGTCAGAGAGACTGAAATGATTTTTCTTGCCTTTTTAAGTACAAAATAGTTTCTGGGCTCTGCTCTTATCCTTTTTTTCCCCTTGACCAAGAGTTATGTCCTGCTGCAAACTTATCTTAGCCTCCCTGCTATGGCATTGTTTGTAACCTTGTTAAATAACCCAATTACTGATGCCACCAACATCTATGCAAACCGAAATTTCACACCCAATGTTCGATAAATAAGGCATTTTCTCTTCTTGCTGCCTCTCTGCAAATACCCACTATATATACAAAGTTGGATGCTTCATTTTTATTTTGGGTGGTGCGGGAAAGGAACCCTTGTTTCATAATGACTCATGCATAACCCTTTTTTCCGGCTTTATTGCTTTCTGTGAAAGAAACAATTTACCACATTCTTGCACAGACTATTTTCTCTGTGTGATCCACTTGTGTGGAGGTTTGGGAAATAATTTACCGATATTTCAGTCTCAAAAATAGCTTTGGAAGACAAAGGTTCATGTTGATATCAAAGTGCAGGCAAGGCAGGGGGAGGAGAAAGGTGGAAACAAACCATTGAAAAACAAAACAATATGTAATAAAACGGGTAACTTTTTTACTTGCACCAGCTTGAAATGTTAAGTTGAATGAGATCCGACAGGCAGTTGCTATCTAGTTTTGTAGTTATCAGAGCTAGAAGTTTGCCCGGTGAATGTGGCCATTTTCACAATTTTTATTTGTAGTCCAGTGCACATGAGCTAATTTTGCATTTCAGAACACGTGACAGTTACATCGAATTCACTGTTTCCCAATAGCCTATAATAGCAACAGCCCTTAGACTTATATACTGCTATATAGTGCTTTACAGCCCTTTCTAAGCAGTTTACAGAGTCAGCATATTGCCCCCAACAATCTGGGTCCTCATAATTCCAATTCAGAGTGGTTGCTTGAACCTCGAAGCACCTAAATACCTGCTGAAGGGCATAAATAACTTCTGAGATGACCTTAGTGCTCTCTGAGCTTGGTAGTTTTCTTCCAGACATTTCATTACCCAACTAGGTAACATCATCAGTGCCAGAAGGGTATGGGACAGAGAGCAAACCCCACTCCTTTCTATCATGAGGCTACCTAGTTGGTTATGAAACATCCGTAAGAAAACAGTCAGGCTCAGACAGCATCCAAGACTTCACAACCAATCCTGAGCTATCCATACTCTCCTCTATTGCTAAATAATTTCCATTAATTGTGTAATTTGAGGTGAGAAGAAACATTAGAATATTTGTAGTTGAGGCAGGTTGAACTGTAGAACCCTGAGCACGATTGTTTTCTTGAAGATGTTTCATTACCCAAACTAGATGACATCATCATAGTACATGATCACCTAGTACTGATGATATTACCTAATTGGAGAACAAAACATCTGCAAGAAAACAACCAAGTTCAATGAGTACCAAAGACTCCACAGAGAAGAAATATCTGGGAGTTCACATAAATTTATCCCTTTATCAGAGGTGTCGGACTTTATCAGAGGGGAGGACTCTTCTTCAGCAATTATAGAAGCACTTCCACTGGAAAAGACCTTACAGGTGTCTTCTGCTACAACTAGAAGCCAAAAGGAGGCTGAAGACCAAAGGCAAGAGAGTGTCCATGGGGGTGAGGGAAACAACATTTCCACCAACCCATCTTGGTCATCGTGTCATTAGTGGAAGGTACGAATACCAGCTTCCCCCTCTGGCACTGTCTTTGACACGATCTTCTGCTTTGATTGAATTTCAGAAGCAATTTCTCTTTCATCAAATTGAGGAATGAATATAAATATATATATATATATATATATATATATATATATATATATATATATATATATATATATATATGGATCTTTGGTTGTTCGGGTTTTCTCCGTGTAAGATTCGAAGTATCTAGGCAACGTTTCGATGAAGTCTCATTCATCATCTTCAGGCTTCTGTCTTCGGCTCTGTGCTTCTCAGAGTGATGTGAGATTGCAGCTGCTTCTTCCTTTTAACTTCTTCCTTTTAACTTCTTCCTTTTAGTTAAAAGGAAGAAGTAGCTGCAATCTCACATCACTCTGAGAAGCACAGAGCCAAAGACAGAAGCCTGAAGATGATGAATGAGACTTCATCGAAACGTTGCCTAGATACTTCGAATCTTACGCGGGAGAAAACCCGAACAACCAAAGATCCACATACAAATACCCGTACAACAACTGTAAAAGTCTGACTCACAGATGAACACAATACAGAAGCCTGATGATGGCAGATGAGATTCTGCTGAAACGTTGCTACAACTTTGCTAAAAGCACAACTATAATGATGTGGGAAAATACCTGAACAAAGCTGAATACCATAGATACATACATACATACATACATACATACATACATACATACATACATATAAATGTGTGTGCGTGTTTGTGTGTGTGTATATGTATATGTATGTATATGTATATGTATATATGTAGATATATGTGTGTGTGTACACACACACACACACACACACACACACACACACATATATCTACATCTATCTATCTATCTATCTATCTATCTATCTATCTATCTATCTATCTATCTATCTATCTATCTATCTATCCATCTATCTATCTATCTATCTACATATGGAAGATATATTTTGCCCCCAGAACTGGGAATCTTCTCCAGCCAGAATCAATGATAGGGAATTTGGGCAGAGAAAATAGACACTAGTTGCTGAAGCTGTGTCAAAACCTGTGTAAGGTCATCCAAAAGGTGAATGTGCACCATTTGCTTGGAGTGGGGAGAAGAATCTCAATCAGGATGAGAAAATATCTCTAGAGATGTCTAAGCATCTTCACGTGTGATGACTGGAGGAGGGCAGGAGGCGGCTGGAGAAACAGCTTGGGACCTTTCAGAAAAGCGAGTCCAATAATCAGCCTTGAAAGAGGTTGGAGGCAGGAGAAGGGTTGATGACATCCTCACTTATTTTCTCGGCTCGGCTTGCATTTGATCCAGTGGCTGATTAAGTCTCGCCGGCCCACATGCGCAGCTGCTCACAAGATACATGGAGTGAGCACCTAATGACTCTCTGAGCTGGCACGCTCGCTAAATGAGTGTGGCATGTGGTGGCAACTGTAAAGGACACCGGAACTGATTGGGTGTGAAAACTGGCAGAAAGAAACGGCAGAAATGTGGGAAAATGGAGAAAAGAAGGCCAAGAAATAAAAAGACACCAACACTCACTAAGGATAGGTCCGCCGCCCCACATGCAAAACTGTAAAGCTTGTTTGCTCAAAAGAAAGCTGCCTTGGATTCATTAAAAGCTCACCCATGAATTAATAATATAATTGCTTTTGTCTCAACCTTCTTGAGGAATTTTAAAGAAAAGCTGTGCAGTCTAAGAGAAAGCACCGCACAAAACACAAAGGCACAGGAAGGGCAGAGGAAAAAAAAATCTCAAGATCAATTGTCTTCACTCCGTCAGTCTATGGGGATTCTCAGGTCTTCAGAACATGGTTGTCCCAAAGGTGCATTTTCAAGAGTCAACTGGACTTCTTGGTTTTTGCTTGAAGGCATTTTGCTTCTCATCCAAGGAGCTCCTTTGGTTCTTCAGTCACACCCTTGGAATGGTGTGGGAGGAGGAATGGATTTCCAAAGGAAAATTTGGAGGCTATAGGAACCAGGAGCAACACGCAGGTGACCCTGAGGACACAGGTAAACCTCCAGGTAGCTTCAATGGCCTCTAAAAGGATGCAGATGACCAGCTTTCTGCAAGGAGTATAAATCTTTCCATTCCCCACCCTCCAGTCAGAGCTCAAGAAGCTTCT
Organism: Pseudonaja textilis; assembly: GCF_049901715.1. Lineage (NCBI taxonomy): Eukaryota > Metazoa > Chordata > Lepidosauria > Squamata > Elapidae > Pseudonaja > Pseudonaja textilis. The sequence goes on from NC_141998.1 coordinate 19,890,871, forward strand.
TGGATGAGAAGCGAAACATCTTCAAAAGAAAAAAACAAGAAAGTCCAGTTGCCTCCTGAAAAAAGCACCTTTGGGACAACCGTGACCTGGATAACTGAGAATCTCTACAGATGTTTAGCTCTACATTTGGGATGAACACCCTTGGAATGATGTGGGAGTAGGAATGGATTTCCAGAGGGGAAAAAATTGTAGACCACAGGAACCAGGAGCACTACTCAGCTGACCCTGATGACACAGATAAACCTCCAAGTAGCCTCAAGAACTCTCTAAAAGGATGCAAATGACCAGCTGTCTGCAAGGAATATAAATCCTTCCATTCCCCACTATCTTGTCAGAAATTAAATTTGCAGAACTGTCAGAACTTTCGTAGGGAATGTCTTCATATATTTATTCACTTTTTAAAATTAATCCAGGATGTATTCCATCCAGTGTCTCATTGGGTCACGAAAATAAGCAAGCACAGTAACAGTAATAACAATTATAAACAATAAGAACGTAAATATAGTTTTTGTATGAATTCACTGTCTCCTGATGATTGACAAATCACCTACCTGACATTCAGGACTAAGGAAGGATTAGAAGTCACGGTTTCCCCATTTCTAATCCTGCATCTTAACTGTTACATCAAACTATCTCTCTATTTTATTTTATTATTTCATTTATTTTATTTTATTATTTTATTTTATTTTATTTTACTTTTCTTTATTTTATTTTACTATATTTTACTTCATTTCACATTATTTTTATTTTATTTTACTATATTTTACTTCATTTCACATTATTTTTATTTTATTTCACTATATTTTACTTTATTTTTATTTTATTTTACTTTATTTCACTGTTTTTATTTTATTTCACTTTACTTTATTTCATTTCACTTTATTTTTATTTTATTTTTTGCAGCTGTTCCAGGTTCTACAAACCTTCTTTAAAATGCAGTTACCAGAACTGGATAGTTTCATAACAATGGAGAATACACAAGAACTCAACTACACCTCTGTTGATGGAATGGTATGTACCTTTCTAACAGTCAAATCACATACCTGCTTCGTATTCAGCTGGTGATCAACGACAATCTTGCAAATCTTTCGCAGGTGCAATTATTCAGTCCACCTATGCATGTGTATTGGATTTCTTTATTTTTTCCTATCTGTACTGCCTCTTAGGTAAAATTCTAACAGGAAAATTGCCCCAAAATGAACTTGTCCCCCTTGAACTCTGAAGTTTGTCCTTCCAATTAATACTGCCCACATTGTAAATCAACCGCAGACTGAGTTGATTAATCAGCCAATTAAAACCTCCAACCTGGCGGAGGAATTAAAGAAGGAAGGTGAAGAATCCATTTGGAAAAGCCCAAATCTTCCAGGCTGACACAAACAGTTGGAATAAATGTGACTGGTGGGCATTTTGCTGCCATAAAAAATTAATTTGCTATTCCAGAAATGGGATTTTGTTATTGCAAATGAGTAGTATTGTTGCCGTTGTTCACTTTGCGGCTCGCAAGGACAGTTGCAACGGCCCAGTCTGCTGGTAGAGCATCTCTCAAATGCCAAGCACGTGGCCCATAGGGAATCCCTCTTCACATTTCATCCCCTTCCATCCTTTCTTATAAAGACATTTTATTTGCCTGAAGCAGATCTAAGAAATAAGTCTGCTTGCTCTCTCTCTCTCTCTCCCTCTCCCTCCCTCTCTCCCCCCACACCTGTCCGCACACAGCTGGCCACGTTTGAAATATGACCATCTTTGGCCCCACAGACAACAAGCTGTCTTAATAACATTCTCCTTTGCAAAGTGCTTTGTGTTAAACATTTATAAGACAAAGTGAGAACAGCTTTTGGCACTGCCAGGAAAGGGAAGAGGTTGGATTCTGCCTGCAGCACAAACTTTGCCCTTCTCTGTCCCTTGGCAGGGGTGGGCTGCTGGGGGTTTGCAGGGGTTCTGGAGAACCCCTTCTGTGCAATTGGAAGAAACCCCCAAATCCCAACCCTGGCTGGAAATGGGCCCACTTCCGGCTTCCAGAGAGCCTCTGGAGCCCAGGGAGGCCAGTTTTGCCCTCTCGGAGGCTCAAGGAAAGCCTCCAGAGCCTAGGGAGGGCAAACCCCCACCTCCATAGTGCAGGAGGCCGACTAGGCCACGCCCACCATGGCCACACCCACCCAGCCACCAAGCAGAGAACCCTTTGCTAAAAATTTTGAAGCCCAGTCCTGTCTTTTAATGCTTTGGGCTGCAATCCTTTCCCTGCCGGTGTTTCTTTTCTTTTTAAACAGCTGAAAACAACCAGATTAGGCATTGAGAACAGCCCCAGTTTATTTATGCAATTAACTTTCATAAAATGCTCTCTAACTTCTGACAGCCCTAAGCCATAGTTGATTATTACAGCTCCATGGCGTTGCTCCAGCTTTGAGTCCTAAGGTGACTTATTTTGGCTTCCTATAGGAGGAAAACCTTTTCCCTACAATTTGTAAACTCTGGGTTGGCAGCTCAACAGATTGTGTGCACTTACCCATTATAGCTGTCAATAAGCCAGGATTTACATAACCCATGGCTTTGCGTGACACTTGTGAACCCAGTCCTATTCTTCAGAGCAAGATGCCCTGACGTTTCTGGAGGAAGAGACAGATAAACAATGTTGTATTAGGATGCTCTGTACATTAATCTGGCTATCTGAAAGCATTTTTTTTGAAAGTGCTGTGGGTATTCCTATGTAAGAAATAAGTCAACTTTTATTTTGCAGTAAAAGACCAAAAAAAAAAAAAAAAAAAGCAAGGGAAAGGTTAAGTTTAATGCACTTGCAAAAGTTTCTGATTGTGTCTTCTTAGGAAATAGATGAGAAATTGAGTCTAATATTTCATCTCATTTTCTATATTTTGTTTTTAGCTTTGGGCTGGCTTCTTTCCCTGCTTAGCAAATTGAAAAGATCTACTCCCTCTTATTGCATCTGTCACTTTAATAGCAATAGCACTAGACTTATATATCGCTTCACAGTGGTTTACAGCCCTCTCTAAGTCAGCCTGTTGACCCCAACAATCTGGGTCCTCATTTGACCAACCTCAGAAGGATGGGAGGCTGAATCAACTTTGAGCCGGTCAGGATTGAGCTCCTGGCAGTGAGCAGAGTTAGCCTGCAATACTGCATTATAACCACTGCGCCACCAAGGCTGGTTTTTATGCTCAAAGTTGCTCATCGTTGGTAATTCTTGCTACATGAGGCTGCATCACTATTTTAGGACAAACGTAGCTAGCCAAGTGGTTCATCACCCATGCCATCTCTCCCTTTCAAATTTTCTCTCTTTTCCACTGGGCAGTGTAAAAGATAGAAGAGTCCCTGTGGATTTTACTCCACTAGTCATTGCCACCTATAGGGGGGCAGTGCTCATCTCTGTTTCAAGAGTACTGAGCCAGCACTGTCCGAAGACATTTCCGCAGTTAGGTGGCCAGAATGACATCCTGGAACAATTTCTTTCCCACCTATGACGTGGTACTTATTTATCTACTCACATTTGCATGCTTTCAAACTGCTAGGTTGACAGGCACTGAGGCAAGGATGGGAGCTCTCCCCATCACGTGGTGCTTGGGTCTCAAACCTGGGCTGCCAGCATTCCAGCTGACAAGCCCAGCGCCTTAACCACTGAGCCAGCTGTTCAGCGTACTGAGTCAAGAACAAGGCAGGGAAGAGTCACACATAATATTTGTAATAATTTCACAGACAGCTCTGTAGTGTTTTTTTATTAGCAGGATTCTTATTTTTGCTGGCGGACCTTTCTTGGTGACTTAATTGAACAAAGAGATTCAGGGCAAAGTCCTACTAATTAAAATGCTGAATGTTGAGCAAAGATCTCTTCTCGTATGCATCAGCCGGACCAAGAGACCACAGGAATATACGCTCAGATTCAATGATGCTTCTTACTGGGCACATACTGGTGTGCGCCATCTTCTACTAAAGGAGAGAAGGAGGTATAATATCAAGATTAAGAAGGGAGGGACAATATTTTTGAACAAGAGCTCTTTGGAGTTTTGATTCACATTGTAAAATACCCCAAAAATGCTGTTCAAAAGGCAACTAAACTTTCTTGTTTTTTTTTCCCTTGAAAAGGTTTCGCTTCACATCCAAGAAGCTTCTTCAATTGTGAAGAACTAAAGAGCTGAACTGAACAGAATTGGAGAGGTTTCTTGGGTGAGAAGCGAAACATTTACAAGAAAACAAAAAACAAAAATGCCCAATTGCCTTTTGAACAGCATTTTTGGGACAATCATGACCTGGATGATTGAGAATCTCTATAGATATTGTAAAATATATCATGCCTTCTGACAGCTCAGCTCTTCTCTTCTGCTCTTGAATATTTCTTAAGGTTTGACCAAGTCCAGCTTTGCTGTTTTTCTAAAGTTTTTTTTGATAAAAAGATCCTTGTTTTTCTACCTGTCTCTCTTTCAATAGGATAAGAACTGGTAAGGGGGAAAGTTCCAGCATGTAGGCCATAGGAAGGGGGTGAGGTCCACGGTAGATAGTTTGAGGTTGAAGCTGTGAGGGGTTGAGGCTGTAACAATGGAGTCAGGTAGGGCGTTCCAGGCATTGACCACTCTGTTGCTGAAGTCTTATTTTCTGCAATCGAGTTTGGAGTGGTTTACCTTGATTTTGCATTGGTTGTTTGCCCGTGTATTATTGTGATTGAAGCCAAAGAAGTTATTGACGGGCAAGATGTTATAGCAGACAATTTTGTGAACCATGCTTAGATCAGACCGCAGGTGGCGCAGTTCCAGATGGTCCAAGCCCAGAATTTCAAGCCTGGAGGCGTAGGGAATACTATTGTGAGTGGAGGAGTGGAGTACTCTTCTCGAGAAATACCTCTGAACCCGCTCTATCATGTTAATGTCCGATATACAGTGTGGGTTCCAGGTGGATGAGCTGTATTCGGGTTTGGCAAAGGTTTTGTATGCTCTAGTTAGCAATTAAATGTTACCGAAGAAGAAGCTTTGCAAAATAAGGTTAACAACTCTTAATGCCTTTTTGGCAATCCTGTTACAGTGAGCTCTGGGGCTTAGATGGTTTGAGATGAGTACTCCTAGGTCCTTGACAGAGTGAGGGTTGTCTGTGAAATCATTTCCAAGATAGAAAAGTGATGAGATAGATAGATAGATAGATAGATAGATAGATAGATAGATAGAGAAAGGGATAGAGAAAGAGATAGATAGATAAATGATAGATGATAGAGAGATGATAGAGAGATAGAAGATAGATAAATGATAGAAGATAAAAGATAGGTGATAGAAGATAGACAGACAGACAGACAGGCAGACAGACAGACAGACAGACAGACAGTGGGAGTCTATGAGCTGAGGGTGCCCGTATCTGCCCTTTCAGGTGTTTCCATTCCATTTCCTGGCCTTGAAGCTTTTCATTACCTTATTTCCCCATGTATAAGCCACCCTTTTTTCCAAAATTTTCAAGCCCAAAAAGTAGGGGTGGCATATACAAAGCAGGTACACTTTTATACGTGAAAAATGCATAAAATAATAAAGTAGGAATAAACTGGTTTTCCAGCAGTATGCTATACTTTTTGTAAAAATTGTACGTGATGATATGATTACAGTGCAGACGCGATAGAAATGCATACGCTAGGCATCGGCCTGAATGCTTCGTTCCTACTCTCGTCCGATGCGTAGATTGCTAGCGTCGCCCGCACCACTTCGGCGTCATGGCAAGTTGTAGATCTAGACGTCGAATTTTGTTTCTTTGTAAATTTTCTTTCTTCATAACTTGTTTCTCTAATAAAATATTTTTCAAAACTTCACAGTCCAAAAATTGGGGGTGGCTTATACAAAGGTGCTTATACATGGGAAATACGGTACTTTTCTCTAATGCATCCATTTGTGAAATTCCAATTTGCATGGAGGTGCTCATGAGCTTTCCTTACCCCCATCCTTTCTAAGATACCTGGACATCTTGACTTTCCTGGGAAGTCCTACTGGCTCCTCCCTCCTGTCTAAGGATGGTTTCATTTGTGTAAATATCCACGCTTATGCCGAATATTGCAAAGAGAGGAAGACGATGAACGATAAGACTGGCCATTACGCATGCAAACCATGAACTTTTGTTGATCTGGAACAAGCCTGTATTTGCTGATGAAAGTGTGGGTTTAATGTTGTGCTTTTGGCCCTATTATTTGTATTTGTAACAAAACCCACCACCCCTTTCCCCCTCCCTCTGCCTGGAAGAAGTATTTCCATGTATTTTCTCTAATTCTCAAATTGGCAGGCAACGTGAAGAGCTTTGATTGGCATCTGCAATCAGTTCCTCATTCAGTCAGCTGCACGAAGGCGATGGATTGCGGCAGTCTCGGCTTTGACCTTCTGAGGCTTTGCTTCATCAGCAGGATAAATATTTTGCAAAAAACAATATATATATATATATTTTAAAAAACACCTCCCCGAAGTCAGGGAAGGGTGGAGTGCCTGGCAAAAGAAGCTGCTGCCATTTTCTTGAGCAGCATTCCTTGCAAGATGGCCAAGTGAAGTGGAAGTAAAATTGTCCAGCCCTCGTTTCATTAAGAGCCTTTGATGCACTGAAGAAGGCTTCCGGGTTCTTGGAGGATCAGAAGACCTCCAAGGCAGTGGTGGGATTCAAAAATTTTTACTACTGCTTCTGTGGGCGTGGCTTGGTGGGCATGGCAGGGGAAGGATACTGTAAAATCCCCATTCCCTCCCCACTCCACTAACCTGCTTTCCAGCTCCGTTCTGCTGTGCAGCGCAACAAAGGAAGACCCAGTGGATCAGCTGGGACTCTGGAGGCAGAGAAGAGATGGGAGTCAGAGGTGGGATTTGCCAGTTCTCTGAACTACTCAAAATTTCCACTACCAGTTCTCCAGAACTGGTCAGAACCTGCTGAATATCACCTTGCTCCAAGGTCCCTCCCAACTCCGTTATTCTGTTATGATCTGACTTGGAGGGGAGATGGATCCCCAGTCTATTGAGAAACCATCATCCTTTGGCTAGCAGAGGTGTGTTTCACTTCAGTTCATTTTTTTTTTTATTGTTTCTTGAAAATACACCCATTCACTTAGGAATCCCTTTCTGAACACCTGAGCTATTCTCTGCAGTCAGGGAATGAAAACCCGAGTTGACTATCCTAGATACTTTTTGAAACTGCACTCCTCATTAGATAATATACATTAGATAATATACAACAAGGCCCTTCCACTGAGTTATTGCATCCTAGTGTCTGTAATAGATGTGTAATTGAGGGCCACATCAGGGCTGTGATTGGCCTCAGGGGGCTGGCTGTGACAGACTGGGTGGGAATGGCTGACTGGGTGGGCGTGGCCAGCTTGGCACCACTCCCCAACTGCTGGCATGTTTCCTCTTTGCTTTGGGTAGACCGGGCTGAAGCCATGCTGGCCCAACCTTTCCTCTTTGCATTGGGTAGACCAGGATGGATCCAACCACATCTGGCCCATAGGCCTTGAGTTTGACACCCCTGATATACAACAATCCTCAGGAATCCAAGGAGCTGTTTCCAACTGATGGCCAAGGAAGCTGGTGCTGAGTTGAGTCAATTCCTAGCTGAACAGAGAAGACTTTGCTCCATGCTGTCTTGAACACGTTGGGGGAATTTTAAATATGATTGAAATGTCATCTTGCCTTGGTAACTGAGTAACACTACTATGAAGAATGTAATTTCTTTGTTTTGCCAACTGTAATTGACCACTGCCTCCGCACACTACAGAGATAAGTAAAAGAAGTAGTTATCTCAGCATGGAGGAATCAAGTTAGTCTTCAAGAATGCTGGACCTGCAAGGACTTATGGAGACATCCCCATCTGTTCTTCTCCCTTCCTGGTTGCCAGCTGAAGCAATGCCAGACTTACTGCTCATTGTAGGTTGTGCATTCCTTCTCTGGGCTTCGGCTCAGCCTCAGTGCCACCATCTGTGGTGCTGGCAAGGCCCGTCCACTGAGTTATTGCATGGTATCTACTCCCGGGGCCTGTTAGCATCCTAGTGTCTGTAATAGATGTATTTAATTCTCATGGAAATATTGAGCAAACATCAGGGAAATACGGCTTTCAGCCTGGAGCCAGTTCTGAGTGTTGCTAATGCTATTACTGGACATGGTGTGGATGATTTAAACACAGAACTGTGACAAAGATTCACACCTGCCAGGGAATCAAAAACATCCATTACCTGGGACATTAATTAGCAGGAGGAAAGGTCACGTGACATGCAGCTGCCAGCTGCCCTGGGATTGAAGAGAGAGAGGGAAGGTTGCTAACATATTTACATCTTACTACTTGGCTTACTAGCTTGGTGACATGTATGCCAATTGACCTCATTAGGTCACACAGGAGCTCATCCCCTCCTGTTAGCTATGGCCTGATGTTCTCTTATCTATTTGTAGCTTCAGCAATGAAAAGGGAAGTGATAAGGTAGAAAAGATGGATCCAAAAAATGTTGGAAAGTTCCTAAGCAGAAGTCTTATTCCCAGAGACAACTTTATTCATTTATTTATTTGATTTGTCAAGCAATTATAAGATAACAGGTATAAGTATAAACATAGTTATGAATACATGAAATGGATACATATAAGAAAAATAAAAAAGAAACAATAGGACAGGGACGGTAGGCACGTTGGTGCGCTTATGCACACCCCCTACAGACCTCTTAGGAAAGGGGTGAGGTCAATAGTAGACAGTCTAAGGTTAAAGTTTTTGGGGTTTGGGGAAGAAACCCCAGAGTCAGGTAGAGTACTCCAGACATTGACCACTCTGATGCTGAAGTCGTATTTCCTGCAATCAAGTTTAGTGAGGTAAACCTTGAATTTGTATCTATTGTGTGCTCTTGTGTTGTTGTTGTTGTTTTTAAAACAAGTTTTATTGGTTTTTAAAGACAAACAAAAACAAACAAACCATAAAAACATCCAACTTTCTTTCATAAATATGCAAGTTGGTTTACAATTTTTTTGTGCATCCATTTCATAGTCTCAATTACAGTTACATTGCATCATAACTCATATTATCAATCAAAAATTGAATACCCTAGTATCACTATTAATCAGTCATTTGACTATAATTTTGTTCATTCATACTTTGCGAGATAACTATAATTTACTTAGTTTATTTTATAACAATTCATAATCGTCCCCAAATCTATCCTAAAAACATTTTATAAATATAATAACAAAAAAAGAAATACATCTTTATGTATTCATTATTTTCTGAAATTCTAAGTATTCTATTATTGTATTTTATTATCTAACCATTGATAGAAAAGGTCCCAAATTTTATAAAATTGTTTATCCTCTTGTTCTCTAATTTCAAATGTCAATCTACTCATTTCAGCACATTCCAATATTCTTTTAATAATTTCCTCCTGTAATGGTATTTTCTCATTTTTCCAATTTTTAGCAAATACAATCCTAGCCGCTGTTAATATATTTACAATCAAATATTTTAAATCTTTACTGTATGTATCAGGTAAAATTCCCAATAAAAAAAATCTCTGGTTTCAAGTCTATATGTTTCTTTGTCATTTTTTCCAACCACATGCGTATTTTAGCCCAGTATTTTTTAGCGTCCTCACAAGTCCACCACATATGGTAATATGAGCCAGGTATTTGATGACATTTCCAACATTTTTCGGATTTATTCTTGAACATTCTTGCTATTCTTGTCGGGGGAAAGTGCCACCTGTAAAACATCTTATACAAATTTTATTTATATGCTGTTGACGTTGTCATTTTATAATTTTGAGACCACAATTTTTGCCATTTCTCTAGATCAATGCCATATCCAAAATTCTTCCCTGCTCTTGTGTTGCTCTGCTCTTGTGTTGTTATGGTTGTAGCTGAAGTATTCCTTGACAGGTAGGACATTGCAATGTATGATTTTATATACTATACTTAGATCAGACCGAAGGCGGTGTAGTTCTAGGTTTTCTAGGTCTAGAATTTCAAGTCTGGTGGCATAAGGTATTCTGCAACGAGTAGAGGAGTGGAGAACTCTTTTTGTGAAATATTTCTGGACTGTCTCAACTGTGTTAATATCAGATACATAATGCGGGTTCCAGACTGATGTGCTGTATTTGAATATTGGTCTAGCAAATGGTTTGTATGCTCTAGTTAGTAGTGTAATATTACCAGAGAAAAAGTTACGTAAGATTGGGTTACCAACTCTTAATGCCTTTTTGGCTATGTAGTTACAGTGGTCTCTAGCACTTAGATCATTAGAGATGATCTGACTATTATTATTATTGTTGTTGTTGTTATATCATTAGAGATGATCTAACTATTGTGCGCAATAGTGTTGCAGCAGTGATAAGGAAGCAAAGGCAGCTCCCATTATTATAGCTGGTCCACACTGATTGTTTTATCTGTATTAGGTTTAGTGTCAACTGGACCTAAGAGAAAAGATGGATAATTTCTCATGAAAATGGACTGTTGTAGGTGGATGTAATGGAATGTGTGGATGACCTTGGGAGACAAGCAGAAGAGACAATGCCTATGAAACAATTGGAGAAGAAAGGGAGGAGCCCCCAGTGCTTTAATGGAAGAAAGGAGGAAGAAACTTAGGAAGGATCAGTCCCAGGGGTGGGCTGTAAACAGTTCGCCCTGGTTTGGGTGAACCCGAAGGACAGTTTTAAGGACAGTTTGCTGAACCAGCAAATCCCACCTCTGGCTGGCCATGCCCACCCTGCCCCTCCCCTCCCAGGAGTCCCCATGTGGCCCATTTGGATGTCAGGTAAGTTCAGGGCCCATGCGGAGGCTTGGAGAGCATGACAAATGGGCCTCCATAGGGCCTCCGAAGCCCAGGGAGGCCATTTTTGCCCTCCCAGAGGCTCAAGAAAAGCCTCCGGAGCCTGAGAAGGGCAAAAACGTCTCCCTTGCTGGGTGCAGGAGGCCAATTAAGCTACGCCCACACCCACCCAGCAACTGGGCAGACCACCAGTTGCTGATATTTTTGAAGCCCACCCCTAATCGCCCCTAGTGGCTAACAGTGATGGCAGGAAGTTTGTGGCGTGAGACTTGCAAGGTTCTGTTAATGTAGTTTTACAATAAAGTAGAAATAGCTCATCAAAACATTCTTTGAATGAAAGCAAACATACATGACCCAGGATAATTTTGCAGGTCAGTCCATCGGAACCAAAGGTTTATTTTTCTAAAATTTTGGGCTTGTGCTGGAGCCCATCATCAGGGAACTTCTGGTTCTGGAGATAGAGAAGTTTCCCGATGCTCCAGCACAAGCCCAAAAGCTTGGAAGAATAAACCTTTAATCCTGTTGACTGATTGGATCCTAAAACATGTTGCCTGGGAGGTTTGCCTGGGAGGTTGACATCAATCTTGCAAGTCTAATGCTACAAATTTTCGATTGCCACTTTTAACTGCCTGATCAATTAAACTCAAACCATTCCTAGGTTTCTTTCTCTGTCCTTTAAGCCACTCTCTTCTTTGATTGTTTCCTGGTAGGTAGGCAGTCTCTTTTTCTCTTTTTCCCCCAAGGCCATTCTCACATTCCAATACAGTAGACCTCTTGGTTTCATGTGGTTTTTTTTTTAAAGAGGAGAAAAATATGCTTGCAAAATATATTGGCCTGACTCAGATTCTTTTGTTGCTTTTCAGATTTCTGGTCAATCAAGTTTTAAAATTGCCTGGAAGCAGCCAAAGATACTTTAGCCTCATTCAGGATCAGCTATATTTGGGCAAGTAGTTGCTTCAATTGCTGACAGACACTATGATGTTCTGCTGCTGAATGTACAGGATGAATCTAGCTTTTTTTTAAAAAAAGGAGCTTACCACAAAAATACTGCAATGCAGAAATCTGGATGACCACTAGATGGCAGGTAAGAATTAGCATTTATCTAATTCGTTATTGCCCTCTAGTGGCTGTCTGGATTTTGCAGCCATATATAAGCATTAGCTTTCATCAGGAGAAAAAAAAAAAAACACCAGAAATGGATGGGTGGATAAAATACAGGGCTGAGATTCTTTCAGTTAGGACTGTTCGGGCACACTGGAAGTTAAATTTACATCTGGTTCACCAAACCGGTATTATAACCAACCAGCTGGCCTCGCCCTGCCCCACCCACCCCTCCCAGGAGTCTACACGTGGCCCATTTTCAATGGAAGCAAGCGTAGGCAGGGGTGGGATTCAAAAGTTTTAACAACTGGTTCTGTGGGTGTGGCTTAGGTGGTGGGAGTGGCTTGGTGGTCATGTGACTGGGATGGCATGGCTTGGTGGTCATATTATTGGCTGGGCTTGGCCAACTCAATATCGCTCACATCGAGGCATGCATCTCCTCGCCTGGCCTCTCATGACTGTGGGGATGCTGCAACAGTCGTAAGTGTAAAAAATGGTCATAAGTCACTTTTTTCACTGCCATTGTAACTTTGAATGGTCACTCCACACAAGCAAAGTACCAGCAAAGGAGAGGAAAAAAACTCCAGAGAAGTTCCTGAGACGGGAAGTCTAGTCCTGCCAAGAATATAATAAGGGTTAACAGAGAGGCAGTTTCTGAAAGCAACACCAGAATGTTTCCTTCTTGCCTTCCGTACAGGATTAGGCCAGTAATTTCCTCTAACAACTGGTTCTCCGAACTGCTTAGAATATTAACATTCGGTTCTAGCTAATAAGTGCGAACTTGTAGAATCCCACCCCTGAGTATAGGGTTCGCATGGAGGCTCTGGGGAAGAAGAAAAATGGGCCTTCTGGAAGCCTGGAAACAGGCCTGTTTCTGCCTTCCAGAAGGCCTCCAGAGCCCAGGGGAGGCCATTTTCACCCTTCCAGAGGCCCAGGAAAAGCCTCTGGATCCTTGGGAAGGCAAAAATGGCCTCCCCTGGGCTCTGGAGGCCCAATGGAAGCCAGAAACAGGAAGTTCCAGTATGGAACTTCTCACCATGGCCACGCTTACCCAGCAACCAGGCAGCAAACAAGTTGCTGGGATTTTTGAATCCCACCATGATAAAATACCATTAAAATTGCCAACTGACAAGGAATACATTTTGCTTTCCTCGTTATTAGCAGCTTCATATACAGACATTAGCCGAAGATGATTTTCACATTGTAGGCAAAAGTGATCGCTTGCAAATGTCCACCCTTCGGGCTCGTCGCAAAGGCAGAAGTACAAGGAAAAGTTGGCAACTCTAAATATGTTGTACTTCCTCCGAATACCCAATCCTGCCAATTCAGCATCTTTGTTTGTCACAGTTCTCATTTAATTTCAGCTATCTACTTTCTTGATCTGCTCGGAAAGGAGATTAATGCTTTAATTACCCATTTTGAGAGCTAAACAGCCTTGGGATGGTATATGGTAGCCAAATTTCCGTTATATCTTATGGCAGGTTTTTTACTCCGAAAGAATACTTTCTAGCGGTTATAAATCCCTGTATCCCACTACAATAAATCAGGCAGCAAGTGCAGCAAGGACTTTCTTCGGTCGTTGAATGCTGTACACTTACGTGGCCCTTCAGCAGAGCCATGTGGGAGTTGTTCCTTCATCTGCAGCATTGTTTCTCAAACTTGGAAATGGGTGGACTTCAACTCCCAGAATGCCCCAGCCAGCACAGAGTTGAATGCCACCCATCTTTAAGCTGCCAAGGTTAAGAAACACTGATATGTGGTATATCCATTTGCCTCGTTGATTAGTGAGATTCAGAAGGTGGAGAATCAATGAACTGCAGGGGGAAAAAATAGGATGTAGCTATTGCATCTTATTTGGCAAAAAAATTTTTTTTGAAGAGTTTTCTGCTCTAGTCTAAGCCTTTGTTAACCTAATTAACAGATAACAGATAATCAGAATTGGAAGCGACCTTGTAGGTCATCTACTCCAACCCCACTGCCCAAGCAGGGAATCCTAATGTCAACTAAAAAGATACTCCTTTGGTTTAGAATGAGGTTGGATTTATTGGAGCCCTGACACCTACACCATTTTTGACAGATGGGAGTCCAATCTCTTCTTGAAAGTCTCAAGTGATGGTACTCCCACAACCTTAGATGGTAAACTGTTCCATTTGTTGATTGTTCTCACTGTCAGAAAATTTCTCCATATTTCCAGGTTAAATCTTTGTTCAGTTTCCATCCATTATTCCTTGTCTTTGGGTGCTTTAGAAAATAGTTTGACCCCCCTCCTTTCTGTGGCAGCCCCTCAAATATTGGAACACTGCTATCATGTCTCCCCTGGTCCTTCTCTTCCCTAGACTAGCCATGCCCAGTTCCTGCAACCGTTCATTGTATATTTTAGTCTCCAGTCCCCTAATCATCCTGGTTGCTCTTCTCTGTACTTTTTCTAGAGTCTCAACATCTTTTTTATAATGTGGTGACCAAAACTGGATGTTGAACTGTCTACTATGAAACAGCTTTAAAATGCAGCCATATCAAATCTTTGAAGGTCTCTATTGTCATGATCAAACTTCACTGAAAATGTAATATTGGGCCTGCTGTATTTTCTTCTTGTGCCATATCTGTCTTCGGACATTGGAAATCATGATGGTGATCCTATTTTTATCAACAGCTGCATGAAAAAGTGCTGTTGAGTTTTGTCCAAACTGGTCCCTTAGATTTTGAAGCCATGATGTTCTTCTTCTGCTTCGACCTCATTTGCCTTCAATCTTTAAATGGAGGATTAATTGAAGTATGCCGTATTTTTCCAGGTGTCGCTCCCATGCCCCAAATAGTCTAACTTTCACTTTTTTGTGTGGTTTTGATGATTTCCCTTGGCTTTCCCAGGAAAGCCTCCTCATTTCTGATTTTTCCACCTGTAAATCCACAATTCAAATGCTTCTAGTCTCTTCAAATGGTTTTCTGTCAGAGACCAACGCTATATATTCGCTGTCAAATAGTAAATGTCTAGAGAAGGATTTCTCAACTTTGGCACCTTTAAGGTGTGTGAACTTCAACCAGTGGTGGGATTCAACATTTTTTACTACTGATTCTGTGGGCGTGGCTTGGTGGATGTGGCAGGGGAAGGATACTGTAAAATCTCCATTCCCTCCCCACCCCACTAACCTGCTTTCCAGCTCCGTTCTCCTGTGCAGAGCAACCAAAGAAGACCCAGCCTATCAGCTAGGACTCGGGAGGCAGAGAATGGATAGGGCAGGACCAGTCAGAGGTGGCGTTTGCTGGTTCTCCGAACTACTCAAGATTTCCACTACTGGTTGTCCAGAACTGGTCAGAACCTACTGAATATACCACCTCTGCCTTCAACTTCCAAAATTCTGTAGCCTGCATGATGGCTGGAGAATTCTGAGACTTGAAGTCCATAGATCTCAAAGTTGCTGAAATGGAGAAGCTCCTCGGCTCTAGAGAATAGTTAAATATGAAATGTATGGTATATCAGACTTCAAATGCTAATGCAATTACTAATCAACTGTACCCCATTACCAACTATCCATATTAAATTTAAATATGAGCTAAGTCAAATGAAGCCATTGTGTGGTTTTGGTGTATACGAGTACTTGGAGAATAATCAATATTAGCATTTACAGAGGAGATTTTCATTTTTATAGTTCTTCATATGTCTTTATGATCCCCATTATTCATGGGCTTCGTACGTGTTTAAATAGAGAACTGTTGCATTTAATTTCTTTCTATTTTTTAATTATTTAGAGCAAAAAGGCACTTAGGGACCCTGAAGTAACTTCTGCCACTTTATTTTCTCTCTGATTCTCCTTTGTGCATGTGTGTTATTGTCATTCATTTAACGAGAAATTTTTGAAGGTTAAGGGTTGCAGGAATCTCTGACTATTCTGGAGAGCTATAAGAGAGTTCATAGAAATATGGTCGTCAATATTTTTTAAAAAAGCAACAGGTTGTAGTACAAGGATGGGAATTGCAGAAGAAATTCAAGTACAGGTAGTCTTCAACTTACAACAGTTTGTCACTAACATAACAACTGCAGTGATTTACTTAACAATTGTGGCAAGAATGGTCATAAAATGGGGCAAACCTCACTTAGCAACTGTCTCGCTTAGCAACAGAAATGGTGGGGTCAACTATGGTTGTAAATCCCTCAAAGGTCATGGCATGGTGTTGGCCAATGTTCAATGTTGCTACTATTGGATTTTGCTGACATTGGATTTTTGGGGTGCTTGGCAGGTCACCGATGCAGGCTATGGGCCCATGGACTGCTCTGTTGATTTCACATTTTCCCCCGTTTAATGTTTTTATTTGGTTATAAAATAAAATAAGATACAAAATAAGAAAGTCAATAGGAAAATGGTCGGGAGGAAGAGTGGGAAGAGAAGTGAGGGAGGATAAGAAGAAAGAAAAAGAAACATTGACTTCCCAACTCTGTCTGTTGCAGTAGAATAAGGCATCAAATCACAACTTTTTGTTTTTTCATCATAGCAATAGCACTTAGACTTATATACCACTTCACAGTGCTTTACGGCCCTCTCTAAGCAGTTTACAAAGTCAGTCTATTGCCCCCAACAATCTGGCTCCTCATTTTACCGACCTTGGAAGGAGGGAAGGCTGAATCAAACTTCCATCCTTCCATAATATGAACAAGCCATTTCTATAAAGATTTATCAATCTAGGTTTCACATTTTTCCATGATACAAAAATACCCCACCCTTTTTATTTTGCATACTAATGATCCCAACCAATCAGGGAACATACCAGTGGTAGGATTCAAAAATGTTTACTACCAAAGGATACGGTAAAATCTCCATTCCCTCCGCATCCTGCTTTCCAGCTCCATTCTCCTGTGCAGGGCAACCAAAGAAGACCCAGCCAATCAGCTGGGACTCAGGAGGCAGCGAATAGAGGAGGGCGGTGCCAGTCAGAGGTGGGATTTGCTGGTTCTCTGAACTACTCAACATTTCCACTACCGGTTCTCCAGAACTGGTCAGAACCTGCTGAATGCCACCTCTGGAACACACAATTAACACGTCAAATGAGAATATTGGGAATTGCATTCCAATGCATCAGATAGCTATGCAGGTATGCCTGCCTGACACTTAGGAGAGGTAAGGTGATTCTGAAAAACAGTGAAAGCTAAACCTCACAGTTCACAGTTGCATCTGCCTTTTCCTATTGCCACAATTATTCCATT
This sequence comes from Pseudonaja textilis, assembly GCF_049901715.1. Taxonomy (NCBI): domain Eukaryota; kingdom Metazoa; phylum Chordata; class Lepidosauria; order Squamata; family Elapidae; genus Pseudonaja; species Pseudonaja textilis. Next base: position 19,907,906 of record NC_141998.1, read on the forward strand.
AGTCCTTATTATGGCGGAGGATGTCACCAGCAATTATGGTTTATGACAATTATGGCAATTATGATTCTGGGAGGAAAGTATTAAACCGATTCATGCCGATGATCAAAATGCATGATGTTATGCTTCACACTCTTTCTGCAATCTCCTATGACTAATATGAAATTGTCTTAATGGTGATTCGGTTAATTGGCCCATTGAGTTTGACAGTTTTCTGACCAATGCAATTTCCTTTGCTGAACACATGTAGGAATCTAAAGGGCAGAAAACGTACTTTGAAGCTTAATCAGGAGGCAGGCTGGTCTCTCACGACCATAGATAGCACCATACAGGCAAACGATTCTCCTAAACCCCCAGACCTTTCCCTCCATAGACCCACCTGGTGTTCAATTGATGCCTTCTTCTCCCCAACATCAGAAGGGTAAAGATGAATGGTAGAATGTGGCGTCTAGGACTTGCAACATGGAAGGAAGCTCAGGGACATGGTTAGGGTATCAAATTTAGTAGCTGGAACAGTAAAGTGTACAATAATAGTTGATTGCAAGAGAAAATCTATGCTAGGATTGGTTGCTACAAGAATAAAGGGGGAATTTCCCCCTTTTCCCGCCTTTTTCTTCTGTATGTTCTACTGTACATACTGTTTAATTTACCTCATGATGTTTCTGTGTTTCTTTGTATTGTGTTATCCTTTATTTTCGGGTGCTGGAGAGATCACCAATGCAGGCTATGGACTATGGGGTCCTCTGTTGGTTTCACATTTCTTCATAATACAATAAAAGTGTATTGGGAAGATAAGAATCCCAAATCTTCATGGGAAGGGGCTTATTCCATCCCACGTTTCAGTTATAATATTTTCTGAAAGATTTAATAGCTAGTACCTAAATATGGATAGGAGTCCAGTGGTTCTCACTTTGTAACCTGCCATTCTGAGCTTGGAGAGCAATGTTTGCTTTTTCGCATCACACTAACTCATGAAATAAAAAATTAGTGACTACACTCAACAAGCTAAGCCCAAACCAGATCATTGTGATTTTTAAGACAACATTCAGTAACATTCTGTAGCATTCATATATGGACCTCTGTAAAAGCAGTTGTTATTACTCTTGTTGTATGTTGGGATTATTTCTTTTCGGAGCTCAGTATAACAAATAGATGTGGAAGGCTTAGGGGAGACCATTGCAATTTTGTGCCTTGTGCCACTGAAGCGGCACGAAGGCAACATTTAGGCATTTCATAGCATTCTCACAGTTTCCTCTGATGCAGCCAACAGATAACCAACAGAGACTTTTGGTGTGTGTGAATTGCATGAGTACAGAATGCAGAAGGGATAGCCAAACAATGCCAAAGCAAAGGAATTTGGCAGCTTCACTTTTTTGTGAGTCCATATGTGGGAGGATGTTGCTTGGCAAAGTAATTTCAAAGAGGTTCCTTGTTCATACATCATTCCTCTTGGGTGTTTTAACCACCCCTGCTATATGGCTTAGCCTGAAAGGCCTGTCTATAGTCTTGCCACTAACGGTTGACCTTGGTGTGTTCCTTAATTACTTGTGTTAGTTGCAATCTGTATGTAGACTCTGAAGGTTTGGATTGTGCTTTGGAATTTGCTCCTGCCTACATTTATGTTGGGGTGACATGATAACAGGATTTGAGGGGCTGCCACAGAGAAGAGGGGATCAAATTATTCTCCAAAGCACCAGAGGACAGGACAAGAAACAATGGATGGAAACTATCAAAAAGAGAAGCAACCTGGAATTATGGAGAAACTTCCTAACAGGAAGTGCAATTAGCCAGTGGAACAGCTGGCCTTCAGAAACCGTTGGGTGCGCTCCATCACTGGCGGTTTTTAAGAGGAGAAAAGACAGTCACTTATCTGAAATAGTATAGGTTCTCCTGCTTGAGCATGGGGCTGGACTAGAAGAACTCCAAGGTCCCTTACAGCTATTCTATTCTATTCTATTC